>NW_018127976.1:1846329-1872054 GCF_001952655.1 Monopterus albus | reverse complement strand
CTCTCACTCCTTATTTTTTCACAATCCCAGAGATACACAGCATGAAGACCTCTCACTCTGATGAGTTTTTCCAAACCAAGATTCTAACTATTGTATTTGTGCTTTTAACTATGAACTGTTCTAACTTATTTAACTTATATCTTAACCAAAGGCATTACAATCATATTATTCCATTATAATTCTTGATGCATTATTGTTTTTTGTCATTTTATTGTTGCAGCTAGTAAAGGGGAGCTAATGCTATAATTTGAATTACTGCTGCGTAGCTTGTGAATTTCCCACTAGGGATCAATAAACTGAAAATGGCTTAAGTGTGATACTGGGAGGGTCCTATAGGTCATATTAGGGACAAATGACACATAATGTTGTTTAGGATGAGGGATTTGCTCAAATATCCTTACACATATTCAGACAGTAGCATGAAAATGTCATTTAGTTTCAATTTAATGATAAAGCCAAGCATTCAGTTACTTTGTTTTTCTTACATGACAAAAGGTAATCGCCCTTTTTTTATAGCAGACATTTTGAGTCAGAGCAGTGGAAGCACAGGTTTGGTTGAATAATTCCATTAGCTTTGCATGTTCCAAGGTTCTTGTATTGTGCATGATGACTCAGTGTGACAGCTCAGTTGAACAAAGCCTGCATTAATGTTTGTAGCTCCATCTGTGCTTATCAGAATAACTGATAATATGCGGTATGGAAACATTGCACAAACTCAGAAAAATTGCATAGTGCAGTGCTAACAACATACAATAAACTCATCAAGTCCTTTCTAAGCCCTCCCTTTTGATGTCAGTAATATCTCTAATATACGATCCCATGATGGTAATATTTCATGTACTGTATAGTTTTTTACATATTGAGAACAGTTTTGCTGATGCAGTTGTTCTTTTCTTCTTATTTCTGTATTACTTCTTATTCTTATTCTTCTTATTTCTGTTTACTTTCCTAGTTCTCTTTCATGTCTTTTGGCATTTCATTTTCTCAAAGCTCACACTGTGCTTGCTCATGCGATTGTGAAGCTCATCTGAAAGACACAACTCAGTGTGTAGCAAATGGTTTCACTCCTGTTTCTCTTTAACACCTCTGACACACCAAAGAACGTGCAGAGGGTGAGAGTGAAGAGATTTCTGGTGTGTTTCACAGGTTGCTGATTGTCAGAATGTTTTCCTTGAGTGAAGTCACAGTAGTTTGTGTGAATCAGGGCTGTTGCCAAGCATAAATCCTCAGTTGAAGTTTGTTAACCCATTTTTAAGGTTTAGATAAATTCTTCAGACATAAAGCCTGAATAATGTTTACCATAATCAAATCCAATCAAATCAAATTTTATTTGTATAGCACCAAATCACAACAAAAGTCATCTCAGGACACTTTACAAAGTAAGGTCTAGACTTTACTGTTATCACTATTATTACAGAGGGAAAACCCAACAAATGAGGTTTCTGACCTTATTATATCCAGCGACATTCCTGTTGATGACACACAGTAGATATGTATCGATGCATATGGAAGTATTGTTTAAAAGTTCTATTTTGCATTCTATTATGGGACCTGTTATGACCCTCTAAAGTGCTGTAGTGTCATCCAAGGTCTCTGATATCCTACTTTTAAATGTTGTGAATAACGTCTTGAGTTAAAAGCCCCTTGCCATGGGGGTGTGGTTATCCTTTTGCTTTTATGTATTTTTCTCCTGTTTTTCCTTGTTTAGGAGCTTAAGACAGTTTTATGTCTTTTCGTTTGTTGTATATCTGTTTAGGTCATAACAGGGCCTTAACTGAGCTGGTTTTGTTTGTTATTTTGGTGGATCCACCCTGAAGTCAGGTTGTCCACTCTGTTCTGAGCTTGTCATTTCTGGCCACTGGGAAGAAGGGAGCCTCCTTAGACAAGTTGTGCCTCTAGGCCAGGGCATAACAGACCACAAAGTTTAAAATTGTGTTGCTGAAAATTAAGTTCATATATTTTGCATCTAATACATTTTAGGAATTATTATTTGTAGAAAAAAAGACAGAGTTACACTATTATTAATTTTTTTATTATTAAATTTAAGTTTTTACTTATTGTTTTGCCACATTTTTGAATTGTCTACTCTGATTGTCCTTGTTAGGTCAGTGATACGATGTTTTACTGTTATTAGTTTGTTTACACTCCAGCATGTGCATCCCAATATTTACACAGGGACAGCTAATTCGAATGTCTATGTAAGTATGTTATATTCCCTCCATGTATTTTGTTTGAAACTGTGAAATGTAAACTTGTCCACTAAACAGAATTGATAGAAAAGAACAAGAGTATTTTAGAAAGTGGTCTAAAAATAAGTAAAATCTACAACAGACAAAAGGATTACTGTGCAGCTTCCTCCATTTAGTAATCTGTTCTCCTCCCCCTCACCCTCCTCTCTACTATCTCCCATTTTTCTCCCTCAGTCTTGTACTTGTAGCACAGCTTCTACAGCAATCAAGTAACTGTGACTGATGGGGAAAAAGCACAGGGCTAAGTATACAGGAGCTCAGGTCCTTTGTATTCGCACCCTTTCAGGTTAAAGAGGTTCAGGATAACAAAAGCAATTGTACACCTATAGTCCTATATCAAGTGATAAAGCCATTTGTGCTTCTTGAGGCCATTAGCCAGTGTGTTTGTGGCTTTGCACTCCCAGTGTAATAATCACCAAACATACTCCACACCTCCATGCACACCCATCAAGCTTCAACCTCTGAGCTAAGCATTTAATGTCTGTCTTGTTTTTAGACATTTTGTCAAGTGATTTTGTCAAATTATAACTCTTAATTACTGGGTATATTTCAAAAGCAAAGCTGAGTGATGAAAATTTGCAACAAGACTTTCAAATTCACCCTAATATGGTTTGTCAGCAAACACTCAGTTACATGCTTCCACCTTTAGAATTGATTCTACTCAGCAGAAATGTGTATGAATAATTGTGTTCTAGTAGTCAAGGGGCTTGATGGTTACTGACAGTCACATTCTTAGAGCTGAAGGTGACATATCAACTGCTTTTTGTCCAACAATAAAAAACAAACAAGCAAACAAATACTGCAGAAGGACATACAGGACTGCTCCCTGCTGTGTTTTTGTGAAACATGGCTGGGAAAAGAGACTGCTGATGAGGGTATAACTCTGTGTTCAGAAAGGATCGCAGCGGCGATGAACATGGCAAAACCTGTGGCAAAACAGTCCTGGTGCATAGACTATAAGATTCTCTCCAAATTCTGTTCTGAAAATGTGGAATATTTAACACTAAAGCTAAGGCTATTTTATTTACCTAGGGAGCTGCAATCTATCATCGTGAGTGTAGTGTATGAAGCAAAGAGGAAGCTGCACTAAAGGTCAAAGTGTTTATTTGTCATATGCACATGTAACCCACGGGGATGTAAGGTAGCATAGGTGGGTCGTTTTATTTTACAGTTTGTCTGGTTTAGGCTTTAAATCAGAGTATAAATGGAATCCAGCTCGGTGTAGTCATCACCAGAACTGGGTGCTTGTAGCGTTAAGAAAATTAAGCAAGGGGGATGATGGGTAAGGAGAGAGCCAGCTGGAGGAAAGAGAGACTGACGAACGGGAGAGACCGCAGCGGGTTGATTAAACGAACACGGGAGTGACATTGAAGGTTGGAGTTATTAACTCAATAACTCAAACTAAGTGTAAGAGAAGACGTCTGTTCTGCGGTTTGGAGAGGAGATATTTCGGCCGTGAGATACAGCGGCGCCCGAGGCTGGGGACAGGAAGGCCATGTCGTTCGAGGATTGGGACGCACAAGGTGGAGTGTTTCCTAAAGTGCATTACCACGGATCCAAGGTACTATGGATATTGTTTTTCGGATTTCAAGAGAGTGAAGAAGACTGTGGGGTCAGTGTTCCAGGACTAGCGCACTTACAGGCCTGCTACGGGGTGGGAGTGTGAAAGTTGAGTTATGGTATGTGTGGGCCCATGGTAACTTCTAGTACATATATTCCATGGGCTTTGATACAGACGGTAGAGGTTAACCACTGTGATTGGGGATATAGTCAAGTTTCTATATATCCTGCATTTCCTTTCTTTTATTTTTTCTATAATCTTTTAAATTAAATGTTTCATGTTGGCAGGTTATACCTAGTGTCTGAGTTTACTCTAGCATAGTTAACGAGTGGAGACTAGGGAAACATCACACCTGTTACTCCGCAGTGCAGTACGAAGTATATAAACGGTTGGGTCAGTGACACCAGAGGGGCCTTATTACACAAGCTCATAGGCACTTTTTTTGAACCTGGTACAGTCCCTTACATTCCAAATGATAAAGGGGGTAGGGGGCGCTACGGGCAGGTAGGGAACGTGTTTCCCTGTACAATGAAATTCTTACTTTGCTGTCCACATGAATGCCACACAATACAAGTAAAATATAAAGTAGATGAGCAATAACACAAATCTAAGGCACTTTAAAGCAGCAAGTAAAGGGAGCAAATAAAAATACAACAAGAACACAATATAATGTAGAGAGAATATATGCTATATGGGAGCAGCAGTGAGTGTACAATTGTGCATGTGCAAAATGAGTATGTAAACATTACAGATGGAATTACATGAGGTAGATCCTGAGTCAGCTGGTAGAGAGAAAGAAAGAGTTTTTCAGTCTAGAGGTCCTGCATTTCACACTTCTGAGCCTCTGACCAGAGGGCAGGGGTATAAACAGTCCGTGCTGGGGGTGGGTGGGGACCTTGAGGATGAAAGCACTTTCCTACGCACCCTGCGGTGGTAAATGCTCTGCAGAGAGGGCAGTGGAGTCCTGGTGATCTTCTCTGCAGTATTTACCACTCTCTGCAGGTGCTTGCAGTCCATAGCAGTAATGCTGCTGGGTGAGTGCCACTGGCCTGTAGTCATTCAGGCAGGTGACCGGGCTCTTCTTGGGAAGGGGGACGATGGAAAGTATGAAAATGGTAGCACGAATGAATGCAGTGGCCCCTCTCTCTCCAAATTGTGTGGCTAAAAATGTGTTATAGTGCGTATTCGTGTTTGTCGAGTTTATGCGTGTAGTTCAATGTCTATGCTGCGCCCAAGATGCAGAAGCCACTGCTTTGTGGATATAGAATATAAGTCGCCACATTTCAACTTGGACCAGGAAGTCACAGAGGAACTTCAAGGCCTGGGACTTCTCTGCCAGATTCCTGCGTCACTGGACACACCAGCTACAATACGCCCTGAGAGGAGGTGTCAAAAGCAGTGTGAGCATAAACAGAAGTGGGGCAAACAGGGAGGCATCCAGGCTAGGCTAGCAGCTAGCCCACACAGACCTGCAATATCATCCCTCCTTATGGCCAATGTACGGCCACTGGACAACAAAATAGACCACATACAGCTCCTGAGATCTCCACAGAGTGATGCAAGGGTGTGTTTTCATCTTTTCGGAGACATGGCTAAATGGGGGGGGGGGTTGTTTATATCAGCGATGCTTGGTGTCAGGACGCTGCTATTGTTGATAAACACTACTCTCCATTGGTGGAGTTTATTATCATCAAGGGTCGGCCTTTCTATTTATGTAGGGAGTACTCAGTAATTCTGTTGATAGCTGCGTACATTCCTCCCACCGCTAACACCAGTGAGGCACTAGATGGACTCTACCAGTGAACAACAGACAGCGCATCCAGATGGATTCCTCATCACAGCTGGGGACTTCAATCATGCGGATTTAAAGGTTTTACTGCTAAATCTGCACCAATATGTGGACTTTCCGACGAGAGGAGACAACACACTGGACCTCGTGTATACCACATGCAAGGGAGCATACAAAGCCTCCCCCCTCCCCCACCTGGGTCTCTCTGATCACATCACCATCATGCTGAGACCTGCATACAGACCTGCAGTGAAAGCAATCACACCAACACAAAATGAGGTATGTGTGTGGCCGGAGGGGGCTTATGCTCTGAAGGACTGTTTTGACACTACAGACTGGGACATTTTCAAACAAGCATCCACTCACAACAATGACACAGACATAGAGGAATACACTGAGGCTGTCACAAACCCTCAGAGGTTATAAACCCCCACCTCAGAGCTGTGATAATGACATCTCTCTACTGATCAGCCTCAATGACTTCTTTGGCCACTTTGAAACAACAACACACCAGCACAGAAAACGGACACCCCCTACCCCCACCCCCCCCGACACGCAGGCTGGGTGTCTGTCCGTATCCAGCTTTAAGAAGTGCCCGCCCACCAGAGAGCCATCAGCATTGCCGATGACACCTCCCACCCCGCACACTCCCACTTCAGACTCCTGCCTTCAGGGAGAAGGTATCGGAGTCTTCAGGCCCACTCCCCCAGACTTACAAACAGCTTCATTCACCAGGCTGTGAGGATGCTGAACACTGTTCACTACAGCACACTCCATCTCTCATCTAGAGCTCCACAGGCTTGGAGCAGCTGCGTGTTACCTAGTCATAACAAAATGAGGAAGCTCAATGTGTGTATATGTTGTCACGTGGTGTGTAGCTAAGACATTCACTTATTTATTCAGACATGGTGTTGTATTTCGTTTTTTTGTACCATGCTAACTCTGAGAGACGAGGCAGTCCAAGTAGCTTCAAAACAGTGCTGATTTATTCCAGGAACACAGGTAAAAATTAACATTACATGCTCAGGTATCTTGCACCTCCAACATGCATGCAGGCAGCTGAAAGATGAAAGACCCTGAACCCAACAGGCCTGTACATTATTTTTATCACTTCGGTTGGGCTAGCCCCATACTACACAGGAACGTCAAACTGTGATGTCTCCTGGTGACAGCTTTGCAGCTGACCAGAGCAGTAGTCAAAACATGAAGAAAATCACTGTGTGAATGTCTGTTGATTGTGTGGTGTGTAGCTAAACATTCTGACAGGCCATCCAGTGACATGTCATGACATTAAGCATAAGAAGATATTATGATTACGATTATGATTAAACACGTCATACAGTAATCAACTTTCTATCTAGTTATCCTTGAACATAAACAACCTGGAGTCCCCCATGGGAATGACTAAGCATTTTAACAGCCTAAGCTAGACATCCTGTCTGCACTAAACATTCCTAATACAACAAGTACCTAACCAATATCTATCTGACTAAAAATACCTAACAATGGTATTCCAACCAAGATTAATACAGGAAAACAATTAACACATTAGATTCAACAAGATGTCTAATAATTATCTGACTGATTTACTAATTTATAACATATGTATAAGCAAGGAAAATAAAGGTATGAAAAATAACTAAAAGAAAATGAAGAACTGAAAAGTAACTAAAGATAACTAAAGGTATGAGAAGTAACTAAAGCTTATAAAGTAACTAGAGCCCACGAGAATCAAATCTTACATAATCCAGAGTGTTCTTGCCCTGGTTGGGAATGTTTACATGTTGGTAATATTTGGGAAGTACAGTCCGTAAATTGCACTGATTTAAAGTCGCCTGCAAGCAATAAATATAGCGTCAGGGCGAGCTGTCTCTAGTGCACTGATGACATCATGGAGTTTGCTGAGAGCCACAGAGGGATTAGCTCTTGGGCTAATATACACAGCAGCCAGAATCACAGCACTATGCTCTCTTGCTAGATATTAGGGCTGGCATTTCAGCAATTAAAAACTCCACATCTAGTGAACAGTGCTTATAAACAGTCAGTATATCTCCACACCACGAGTTATTGATAAACACACACACACCACCTCCTTTTACCATCCCTGAAGCAGCAGTGGTGCAGTCTCGATGTACAGAGTGGGAGTGAGAATCTGGAACTGTCAGAAAGCCAAGTCTCTGTTGTGAGAATTTGAGCACAGCATTCTCTTATTTCCCTTTGTGTTGTAATCCTAGATCTTAGCTGGTCCAGTTTGTTTTCCAGAGACTGTACGTTAGCTAGGAAGAGGCTGGGTAGTGGATCAGTCAGTCAGAATGGGAGCGTGGCTGTCTGCTGAGCTCACAATCAGCACAGGGTCACCGCAGAGTTGCTGTCTCAGCCCAAAACTCTTCACCCTGTATACCCACGACTGTGTCTCTAATCATGACAACACCATCATCATTAAATATGCTGATGACACCACCATTCTTGGGCCTCATCAACAGGGGAGACGAGTCGGGTTACAGAAGCTTGGTGAACGGCATTCTTGTTTATGGAGAGGAAAGACCAACATACGTAAACAAGACAAAATAAATAATAGTAGGCTTCAGGAAGAACCCCTCCCCTCTGCTACCTCTGACCATCAAAGGGACTGAGGTGGAGAGGGCTGACAGCCCAAGTTCCTGGGTCTGCAGTTGACATCTGACCTGAGCTGGTCACTGAACACAGCTGCCACAGTGAAGAAAGCCCAGCAGCGGCTATACTTCATCAGGTGGCTCACAAAAGCTGGGTTGAACCGTCACACTCTCACCAGAGGACTGGTAGAGGGCATCCTCACTACTGGCATAACAGTCTGGTATGGTAACACTACACAGGCAGAGAGCAAGGCTCTTCAAAGGGTCATTGGGACTGAACTGCCTGCTATGGACACACTATGCACACAGTACTGTTGTAAAAGGGCAGAGAACATAATCAGGAATCCACGCCACCCAGCTCACACTCTACTCAGACACAAAAGCTGTATCTACAACCTCAGGCACAGCAGGGCGGACAGTATCATCACACACAGAACAAGACATACAGTCAGGGAAAGACTGTGGGCCTGGTTGTGAGAAACTAAAACATGTAGGATGCCAACATTTGTTTCCCATGTCAATGTTAGTTGAGTGGTTTGAAGCAAACATTCACCCTGACCTCTTCTATAAGACACTGGGTGCAGGTAAGGTAGGTTAGCAGTGTCAAGCTGCTTCACCCTTTGCTTCTCACAGATAATAGCTATGATTCAACCAGTCTTCAAGATAACCCTTTATCCTAGACATTGCATATCCATACAGCTATTTGCAACATCAAATACATTTTATCGAAATAGTACAGTAATTGTGACTGGATTACACTACCAGTTAACACAATGAGTCTAGAGTATAGTTTGAATTTATGTATTCTTCAAATTGCAAATGTAATACTCATTATATGAGTAAAATGTTTCCCTAAATGAAGTGTAGTTTTTAGTATCTATATTACTTTTACATCTTAGGTGAACAGACAATCACTATAAACAGAAATAGGCATAAACAGATCTAAACAAGAGCACCATGTAAAAAAATCTTTGAATTTTATATGGCTTAGCTCTTGCTTAATAATTTGTAACTGGCAGTGAGTTAGGGCCCCACTTTTGGGCCTTCCTTTTTTAATTGCTCTGTCTTCTACTTTTCCTCTCTCCCACAACTGCGCTTATCTCCCACTCCTGCCAGAAGTGGTGGCTGCTCTCAGCAGGGCACCATTTTACTTGTGCTTTGGGAGTATGTGTGGAGTGGCAGTGGAGAGCCAGAGGAAAAGGTGAACAAGGGAATAAGGTGATGGTGGAAAAACAAAGAGATACAGTGCCAGGAGTTAGATAGGGAAAAGGCACAAGTCCAGGGTGGAGACAAGGAAGGAAGGCAGAGAAGGATGTATCAGATCAGAGAAGAAAAGGGAAAGGAGAGTATGGAGTTGAAGAAGGGCAAGAGATTTGTCTGGCTGATCTAAAGCCTTCATCTTCCCTTCAAGAGATCATCTTATATACAGTACGATGCTGGATTGCAGAAATTTCATTTAGCCACAAGGTCACCAGTGTCCCTTGAAGTGGTGTTTCAAGATGGTGCTGCGGATGGAAGCCTTGGTTGTGTGCTTGAACTGTTTTCGTCTTTTTTGTTGTTTTTTTGCAAACCATCTTGGATTACTTTCACAAGAGAACAGCTATTGAACCCTGAACACTTTTTCTCCCATTTTTGTGGACAATAAAGTTATGTGGACATTTTAGCTGGAGGAGCAGCAGCCATCTACAGTATGGGACCTGGAGAATACACTGGTGAGGAAAGTGTGCCAGCAAGGCAACCAAACGCCACTCTCAGCTATCAATCTAGCAAATCTAAGCTCTCTGGCCAACAAAATGAATGAACTGCTTCAAGTCAAGTGGGTGAATTCTCTCTCATGTTCTGCTGCTTTGTGTTTTATCAAGATGTTGCTCAGAGTCTCAGTCCCAGACAGTGCCATTTTAGCTGCCAGGGTTCCAGATCCACAAAGTGGATTGCGTGACTGGGTTATCTGGGAAATAGAGAGAAGGAGCAATCAGCTTCTACATAAATGAAGGTTTATGTATAAAGCCAGGAACAATTTATTACCTGGTGGAATTCAAAAACAATTTAATGAAAGGGAAGGGGGATACAATTTAAGGGGTCAGTTAAATTTAAAAATTCATGCTATACGTACAACCAAAAAAAAGATTCAGTATTTCCATAAGTGGGGTAAAACTATGGAATAATTTACGTGTAGGCATAAAAAAAAGTAATAGAATTGACGAGTTTAAACATAAATATAAAGGTATGTGTCAATCAAGATATATGCAAGAACAGGCTTAATGATTAACCAGATGGAACATTGTGGGTGTGGTGTATGAATGTTAACACTTTGTAATAATTCTTTAGTATATTACTTGTGTGGTGTAGAAGATAATTATTCAATGATGGTAAGATGATGTCATGGGGTAGGACTGGATAAGTCTGACTTCTTCCTACTCCATTCAAGCATGTACTAGGTATAAGCACATTGATATTGGATTAGCATTTGTTGGATATGTTGTTGGATAAAATTATGTGTGTTGACATATCAACTGTCTTTACATGCTTGAAAGAAAAGAAAAAAAAAAGGTTGGTTTAAAAATGTCACGATAACCAGTGTTTTGACAGGGGGGCAAACACTTGTTCACACAGGGCTTTGTAGTTTTGGATTTTGTTTTCCCTTAATAATAAAAACCTTCATTTAAAAACTGCATGATGTGTTTACTTGTGTTATCTTTGACTAATATATAAATTTGTTTGACAATCTGAAACATTACAGTGTGACAAACATGCAAAAAGATAAGAAATCAGTAAGGGGGCAAACACTTTTTCACACCACTGTATGTGTTTGCTGGCTCTGACCTGGGACTGATACCGACCGTGAGTTTTGTGTTTCACCTTGTCTTGTATGTTTTTTTTTTAGTTTTAGTTCTCTTATTAAAGAGACGGTTTTGTTCATCACTTCCTTGTCTGGCCATTTAATGAGTTCACCAAACACTTTTCGGCCGCATTACGCGCACCGTTTCTGACACCTTAGGCCTGCATTAGCAAAATGCTTTAACACCTGGATGACCAGATAACTCGCATAGAACTAAAACACTAAGGCTCCCTACTGACTGTCTTAGGCAATTTTAACAGAGCAAACCTCAGCCACGAAGTGCGCAAATACAGACAATGCGTCAGTTGTTCCACCAATAACAAAAACACACAGGACACTGTAATAAAAGATGCCTATTGCTCTGTCCATGGCGTAGCCCTTGGACTCGCTCACCACTGGATGATCCATCTCATCCAAACCTACAAGCAGAAACCTAAAGCTGCAAAGCCTGTGGTTAAAACAATGGATGGTTTGAGGAGGCAAAGTCAGACCTCCCCTGAGGCCTGCTTTGACTGCACAGGTTTGAGTGCATTTGAGGCTGTTTTTACAGACCTGGATAAACTCACTGACACTGTGAGATCATACATCAGCTTTTGTAGTCAGCACAGGTGCCCCCCAGGGTTGTGTGCTCTCCCCGCTGCTCTGCTGTGTACCTCAGCAATTACACCTCAGGTGACCACTATGGTAAGCTCCTGAAGTTTGCAGATGACACAATGGTCATTGATCCCATCCAAGTCAGCCTACAGATGGGAGGTTGAACAGCTGGCCTTGTGGTGCCATCACAACAACCTGGAGCTGAACACACTCAAAACAGTGGAGATGTGTCATATTCTCTATCTTGTTAGTGTAGCCTTAAGGCTCTTGTGGCATGCTGATTCAGATTTTCGATATAGCTTTTATTATAGGTGAATGTATTCCGAATATACTGCGATCTCGTATCATCTCGTCACCATTTGCATAGTTAGTCTTTTACGAGCAGACACAAATCTGTCACAAACTGCTCGAAGGGCTCACGCTCTCCCTGCACCTTTTCATGGAACTTGTAGCGTGCAAATATGACATTTGCTTTGGGCTCAACATATGCTGTGAAGCGGTCGTAATACGACTGTAAGACTTTTACCTCGTCTGCAGACAGTGACCATGTATTGAAGATGTCTTGGCCTTTTTCTCCTAGCCATAGTAGAAGATAACTACACTTTTCATCCTCACCCTTCCTTTTTAGCGGTCCACTGAACATTAGCTCCGCATGCTGCTGAAATCTGCGCCATGCCTCTGGTAGGTTGGACGCCTCCCAGTTCATCGTGGGCATCGGGACTCCGACAGTCTCCATTGTCCTAATATCCATTTATTCTGACACCATGTCGTATTCTCTATCTTGTTAGTGTAGCATTAAGGCTCTTGTGGCATGCTGATTCAGATTTTCGATATAGCTTTTATTAACACAGTCAGCAACAACTCATCAGCAGCAGTACTTCCTTAACAGCAGGTTACACACACCCCTACACCCATCGGGCCTGCTTAGACTGACATACAGAACAACCAATAAGGACAGAGAAAACATTGTTACTACGTGCTATTATGCAAACCAGTATCAGAATACTACAAGATGGACTTCAGGGGGAGACCACCACCCACCCTACATCTCTTACCATACTTGGCAGCACTGTATCAACAGTGGAGTCCTTCAAGTTCCTGGGCTCCACCAATCTCTCAGGATTGGATGAGCATCTAACATCAGCACCATCACAAAGAAGTCACAGCAGAGGATGGACTTCCTGCACCAATTCAGGAAGTTTAACCTGCCCTAGGAGCTGCTGATACACAGGACCCATTGAGTCTGTTCACTGCTCATCCATCACTGTCTGGGTTGGTTTAGCAACCAAACAGGACAGGAACAGGCTCCAGCAAACAGTCAGGACTGCAGAAAAGATCACTGGTGCCAGCCTGCCCTCCATGGAGGACCTGTACACTTCGCGGGTCAAACAGGGTGCAGAGAAGATTTTTAATTTACAGCCACTGAACTGAGTCAAATTCCCTCTGTTTAAACATAGGTGGCAATAAAGATTCTGATTCTGATAGTCAAGTCAAAATTTGTTGTATGTATTGTATGGTGATTTTCAGTTTCTTTTAATATATATTTAAGGAAAATTTAACATATTTGATGAAATCTTTAAGGGGGTTGCAAATAGAGAAAAGAATTTTAAAAAATATTCATGAGATTCATGTATAAGCTCCAGCTCCTCTTGCCTCATTCATATCATACTTCAAATGATTTGGCAATCAGGCCTCAGGGAGAGGAGAGAAGCAGAGACAGGAGAAATATTGCTCAGTGATTATTTCTCAGGCAGTAGCAAAGATGCCAAGAGACTGATGAAAGACCAGTAGATCTTCAGCATCCTCTGAGCGCCTCAGTGCTCCTTGAGAAGTAGCCATCCTGGGAAATGCTGCACTTGGAGCCTGGACAAAAGCCCACTGTGAATCCTCTCACCAAACTACTATGTTTTTAAACAAAAAACATGGAATTCTGTCTGCACAACAAAAAATTGTTTATGCTGCATATGTTGAAGCCAGTGCTGTATTTTCTTGTCTTGTACTTGTTTAATGACAATAAAGTTAAATCTAATCTAATCTAATCAATTGTTTGTATAGAATGTCACTATCTTAAAGTACTGAACTTGTAATATCTTTATAATGCCTGGTTCCAGACTCTAAATCACAACCTACATCTTTCATTTGTGCAACTATTCCAATAGGTTTGGTGCTGTACTTAAGAGCCGTATAAACCAACCAGCACTGGGTTGGCGATAGTGAGAACGAGGATATCTTCCTACATAACTTGCTTCCCAGCTACATGCTCTGGCCCCAGAGAAAGGCACCGTGTCGGCCAGGACGAAAACCTGGAACCTTCTTGCTGTGAGTGTCAGGTCCGCTCGGCGCGACCTGCCTCTCTTCTGCCTTTCTCTCTCCTGCTCGCTCTTCTTGCAGGATCAGCGCCTCAGCTATGTCGCATTTTGTATTTAGTGACTTGTGGGTTATCGCGCACAGCTGGGGTGCATTACTGTAATCACCCTCCTACCTTATTTATACCTCTGGTGGATGCTCTGCCATCGCTGGAACATTAACATGCATACCCCGTAACAGACCTATAGTCGTGGTATGTATTTGTATCTCATTTTGTTTTCCACACTGACAGTTCTTGTGCTGTGGATCGCATTTTGTATGTTGATTATATGTTTTGTGTTATATGGTCCACGCTAACAGTTCCTGTGCTGTGGACCTCTTTATTTGTTTTTTTTCATGTGGTTAGCTAGATGTTCTTTTTGTTATTCCACGCTGACAGTTCCCATACATATGGGATTATTATTCTGCTGTAGTTTGCCTTAGAATTTTTTCACTGCACTTGCTAAAGCAAATGTAAATGGTCTTATACTTGTATAGTGCTTTTCTATGCATTGGAGCACACTCAACGTACTTTCACACTATTTAGCCATTCACACTAACAAACACCGGTGTTATCACCAGGAGCAACTGGGGGTTCAGTGTCTTGCTCAGGGACACTTCGACAGGTTGACTGGACAAGCTGGGAATCAAATTGCTAGTCCTCTGATTAGGAGACGACCTGCACTACCTCCTGAGCCACAGCTGCCCTCAAATGTAATGGCATTACCATAACAAAATCTCATGTTTGTATACAGTACATCTGCTGCATCTATAATGGAAAATTGGAATTAGTAGAAAACAAAACATGAGTATAATAGTGTATATGCCAACATTTTCGGTGTGTTTGTGAAGCCCCGTTACCACCCTTGTTAAAAATCAGTGTCAAACTTCACATGACATAGCAAATTGGACTTAACACTTTGGACTTTTTCCAGAGACAAAAGCCATTTTACATCAACTTCAGAGCTGTAATTCTGGACAGACACATCAGATTAGGGTTTCACTGATGTGTCTGTTTGCAGACTTGGGAACACATAACACTGGATAATCTGCTCAGATAGCTCACAACAAATAAAAATATTCAGAAGAGCACGGGCAGTTTCACCAGCTTCTGTTCAATATTCCCCACATAACCTTCGTGCCAGTACCAGCCTCGAGATAGACACATAGCATTTGTTATGGTTTAGTCCCCCTCACCAGGAGGGCGAGGGAGAACTGTGGTAGATTGCCAACCCAGGTGCTAGTTAAAAAAAGGGAGGTTTAATGGTGGGAAATGCACAGTAACAACAAAACGTATCAGAGTCCATGTACAGAAACCAGCAAAGTAGGGCAGAGATGGTGGAGGAGACCAGGACGAACAGGTAAACAGATAAACTGATGGCAGGAATCAGGAGATCAGGAGGATGAGGACGGACAGGTGAATAGACAGACCAACCAGGAGGACTGGCAAACGAAAAGGATATCCACAGCACAGGAACTGTCAGCTTGGATATAAAAATAACGTTTGGCTAACCTCATGGAAGGAACAAACAAAGCGATCCACAGCACAGGAGCTGTTAGCGTGGATGTCTAACACAAAACATATAACCAACATACAAAATGTGATCCACAGCACAGGAAATGTCAGCGTGGAAAACAAAATGACGTATAAAACAAAACATATAACCAACATACAAAATGTGATCCACAGCACAGGAACTGTCAGTGTCGAAAACAAAGTGATGTATAATACATACCACGAAAATAGGTCTGTTACGGGGTATGTGAGTTAAGTAAGGTAATGCAAGTTAATGCTCTGGCAATGACGGAGCGTCTGCCAGAGGTATAAATAAGGAGGACAGGTAATCATCGGGATGCACCCCAGCTGTGCGGGTCGACAAACAAGTCGCTAATTACTGGAATGCAACACAGCTGAGGTGCAGAGCCCGCAGGATTGAGAGAGCAGGGGAGAGAAAGGTGGAAGAGAGGCAGGTCGCGCCGAGCGGACCTGAAAGCAATCTACTATGGTTAAACGTTCTGCTCGGGACATGGAGATGGGAGAGACTGTCCACAATACTCTGCAAGGTTGAGCCTAGACTCATTTTTGATTTACTTGATGACACACTGGACTTATAGCTTACTTGTAGTCGTAAATTAGTGCCTGGATAATTCCATTCAAGACCAGTCCACTCACTCAGGTTCATTATACTGGCCGCTGTCTTGTTGCATTACATTGGTATTTTTCCCAGGATATTTTTGCAAGAATTCTGGGAAAATTCCAAGATCCCTTTTTCCACTATTTAAGCCTAGAAGCAAATACTTTAAATATACCATTTTAAACATAATTGTTGCCAACACATTCAGAGTGTGTACTGAGCCTGATGTCAGTCAATCAGTTAAGTCTCTTAGAATTTTATTCACAAGTCACATCTGCTGTCATCCTCTGTTTGGCATCTGGCCTCAAATTGACTCCTCCTTTTAGAGTTGATTACATTTCTTTTTTTCTTTACCTTCTTGTACATCAGTCCCTCACTTCAGCTTTGACTGTGTGTGCAGCTGTTAGCTGTTTAGCCTGTGTCTTATTCTTTTGATCCTGTCATTGCAATGACCTTTATCCTATGGAACCTGGAAAAGAATGTTAAAGAAGATCTGTGGATGGATTTGACTTCACTGTCAGTTTATCTCTCTGTGGCTACTATCTGGACACAATTCAAAAGCATGAAAAGAATGTGCTATTTGTATGATAATGTAAAACAGACTCTTTGGGCTGGCTTCTCTATGCCGTGCAGGAGACAGCTGACATAAGCACTTATTGAATCTTGCCAGTGATTCAGTAGAAATGTGAGTAATGCAGAGGGATAGAAAAAGAGAATGTGAAAAATAGCTGGTACAGGCGATTCGCCTTGTAAATGTTTTGCCAGTGATTCAGTAGAAATGTGAGTAATGCAGAGGGATAGAAAGAGAGAATGTGAAAAATAGCTGGTACAGGCGGTTCGCCTTGTAAATGTTAGCTTCACAGGGCCCTTGTCCATATGCTTTTGGTCTCTTTAGCATTTAAAAGAGGATGTCTACAATCCCATACATAATGTGAGTGTCTTGTGCTTGTTTCAACACTGAGATTTGACTGCGCCGACCAGATTAACAAGTAGCCAAGTCTCCATTCCTCCCACTCCCACGCTGTCTTTAGAAGAGGCTTCCAACAAATTGTTGCTGATGTGAAATGAAATATAACACTCTCTCCCACCTTGATTCATATCTCTTTGTAGAGGTGACTTTGAATAATGGCAATGTACATTAGTATACTCAAGTCTTCAAAAGACTGCATAGACACATTAATGACTAAATGTTTTGTCCAGAGATAAAACACAGATGCATGGTGAGGCTGGGGAATGTGTGGCATCAGTGCGAAATAGGATTAGTTGTAAATCTATTGTAGCTGGTGAGAGGGGAGTACAGTAAAAAGACATTCTGCTTAGATTCCCTGTCTATGGCTTTAAAATGTCCAAAGTGAAGGTGTGTATTACTGGAGTCACGTGACTTGTGTCACATGATGAGCCGTGATGCTACACCACCTGTGTGCAGTGACCTCAAGTCTCAAGTCCTAATTCAGTGTTGTCAAATATATACTGTAAATGAATCCACTGATAGTTATCAAGATCCTTAGTTTTTCTGAACCATTCAAGCATATGCTCATATGACAACACCTAAGTAGTTCTGCGAAGGAGGCCATGAAAAATAGTGAAAAAATGTTTTTAATGTCAAGAACAAATCTCTACTCTTAAATATAGTTTTGCATGGTTTTATAAAATCTTTAATTTACAAATATAGGTTGTTGAGAACATTCTTGTCATGTCAAATGAGCCTATAATATATGATTTGCAGTGCAGGTAAATCCAACTCACAATACAAGTCATCTCAGGACACTTTACAAATTAAATTCTGGACCTTAGTATTATTATTATAGAGGAAACCCTACTAAATGCCCCTTGAGCAAGCACTTGGCGACAGTGGGGAGGAAAACTCCCTTTAACAGATGACACCTCCGACAGGCCTGAGCTCTTGGTGGGTGGCCTGGTGGGCCAGAACATATTTGAAAAGCCACAGGCGTCAGTTATTTTGTATTTTCTGTATATTACAAATATTCTTTCTTTCTTTCTGTTCTTTTCTGTTAGATTAACAGACATACTGTAAATACAATTAAACAGCCACATTAAAATAAACTGCTGGGTTCTAGCATTATAGCAAATGTCTTGATGTGATATTTTGAGGGACTGTGATATTTGAGTAGTTCTAATTTAGAACAAATATGTAAGAGAGTGACTTGTGGTTTCTGATGTAATGCCTTGAGCACGGCAGGAGGATGGCATACGTTATCTTTGCCTTCCAAATCCATTACAAATCACTGCTGAAAAATAGATTAGTTTAATGATGTGAATGTTGCTGTGGCTGAGGGTTAGTTATGTTTAGGACAATCTCCCATAAAACCACTTCTTCAACAGATAATAAAGCAGGAAATGTAAATTGCATGGCCAGTGATGTACAATTAGAATCAGAATTAGAATCTTGTGTCAGATGCACGAGACACCTGCTGAATTAAATTAAATAGACCAGATTTATCAAAGACACCAAATGAAGAGAAGTATAAATGACACCCAGAACTGTTCTATGTCGCTCTTTGAAACTGTGGATAAGATAAAATACAGGCTCCAATGCTGTTGTCCTAGTCCTATCACTGACTGCTGACTTCTCATTTATCCTTGCACGTACAAGTCCTATTAGATGTAGGTCATGCTCACCCACAGTCCTATAAATGGGCAAGACCTTCATGTCACCAGTGGGAGAAAAGCGGTTTTTAATACCAGGAATGACAGCGAGCAGCCTGGGCTTTCTCCATCGCTTCATTAGTAGGGTCAGTGTGTGTGTGTGTGTGTGTGTGCAATGTGTGGGAAAGAGAGTGAGGGAAGAGCAGTATGATGCTGTCACTCAGCTGCCATTATGCTCAGAACAACCCACACAGCGGCAGACAAAGTCAAAGAAGAGCCATTATTATTTCCCCTCTGAAATGAGCCCAAGAAGAAGAATATGCAGTCTCATTGTCTGCTGGGACTGAAGTCCCTTTTTTGGGGACATGAAAGAAGACACGATTTCTATTACCAGACCTTATCAGGCACTTAGCCGAGAGATTAGTGGTGGTAATTCTCTCAGTTTTTTGGTGTAAAGGTCTTTTTTGAAATTCGATGAGTGAGGGAAGGGGTAAAATGGGAAATGGATTCATTAGCCTGAAATAGGTCCTTCAGTCAATAATCACATTTTTAAGATGTCTTGCTTATTATTAAATGTATGATAGTTATATCAAAGCCAAAACATGAAATATAATTTTGTATTAGGTTTGTTTTCTCTATTTCCAAAAATAATTCAGTTGCTTGTCAGTGTCCATTTAGAAACAGTAGATTATCCTCCCCTCCCTCCTCAGCCTCCCCAGGAAAGTCCATGCCAGGGTACTGGAGAGGAGAATTCGACCGATAGTCGAACCTCGGATTCAGGAGGAACAATGCGGTTTTTGTCCTGGCCGTGGAACACTGGACCAGCTCTATACCCTCTTCAGGGTGGCGGAGGGTTCATGGGAGTTTGCCCAACCAGTCCACATGTGTTTCGTGGATCTGGAGAAGGCATTCAACCGTGTCCCTCGCAGCGCCCTGTGGGGGGTGCTCCGGGAGTACGGGGTCCGGGGCCCTTTGCTAAGGGCCACCCGGTCCCTGTACGATCGGAGCAGGAGCTTGGTTCGCATCGCCGGTAGTAAGTCAGACTTGTTTCCAGTGCGTGTTGGACTCCGGCAGGGCTGCCCTTTGTCACCGGTTCTGTTCATTATTTTTATGGACAGAATTTCTAGGCGCAGCCAGGGGCCGGAGGGAGCCCGGTTTGGGGACCACAGGATCTCGTCTCTGCTTTTTGCAGATGACGTTGTCCTGTTGGCCCCATCAAACCAGGACCTCCAGCGTGCACTGGGGCGGTTTGCAGCCAAGTGTGAAGCGACTGGGATGAGAATCAGCACCTCCAAATCCGAGGCCATGGTTCTCAGTCGGAAAAGGGTGGCTTGTTCCCTTCAGGTTGGTGGAGAGTTCCTGCCTCAAGTGGAGGAGTTCAAGTATCTTGAACAAGACCCATTGGGTCATGACCGAAACGGCAAGATGCTGGATACAGGCTGCCGAAATGAGCTTTCTCCGCAGGGTGGCTGGGTGCAACCTTTGAGCTCCTCACCCTATCTTTGAGTAGAACTGCTGTTCCTCCACATCGAGAGGAGCCAGCTGAGGTGGCTCGGGCATCTGTTTCGGATGCCTCCTGGGCGCCATCATAGGGAGGTGTTCCGGGCATGTCCCACCGGGGTGAGGCCCCGGGGAAGACCCAAGACATGCTGGAGGGACTATGTCTCTTGGCTGGCCAGGGAATGCCTCGGTATCCCCCCGGAGGAGCTGGAGGAAGTGTCTGGAGAGAGGAAAGTCTGGACATCTTTGCTTAGACTGCTGCCCCCGCGACCCGGTCCCGGATAAGCGGAGGAAAATGAATGGATGGATAGATTATCCTCTGCTTGTTCACCGGGTGAGATTGTTCGTTCAAACTTCAGAATGATGTTGTCTTTGTGGGAGATGATACAGTCGTGGGTGAACAGGGTGTACAGGATGGGACTGAGAACACATCCCTGCCGATGTTTGTGATAATGCTGGCTGCCAGTCAGAAAGTCCAGGAGCCAGTCACAGAAGATGGGGTGCAGACCCAGTGTGGACAGTTTGTGGGTGAGTTTGTGGGGTATAACTGTGTAGAAGGTGGAGCTGTAGTCAATGAAGAGTATCCTGATGTACAGTAGGTGTGTGCGTGCCTCCTCTCTGTGCTGTAACTTGGAGGTCTCAAAGTGGGAGTAGAAGGTGTCACGGTCATCCGGCAGGCTGTCTGTGGAGCTGATGATGCTGGAGGTGGTTCCTGTAGTCTGTGATATGCTGCAGGCCTTGCCACATCCATCCGGAGTCAGCAGTAGAATAGAAGCCATTCAGCCATACTACCTCTTGGCCGCTGTGATGGTTTTCCTCAGTCTGCACTTCGCAGCTTTGTACTCCATCTCATTGCCTGATCTGAATGCATGTGTCTGTGTAAATTGTTTGAATTTCTCTCTGGAGCTCTTTTTGCTTAACTACTCCTGTCATATTTGTAATACACCCGTACTACGGAATGCAGAACCATGAATGGTTTAAAGTAGAAACTGAATGTATGTCCTGTTCTTCCCATTACTTGTACAGAAAGACACAAATAAGGAAGTGTTCTTGGAGAAATACAGCATTCTTGGATAGATTTAACCTTCACCAAACCTATAGGGCATTTCTGCAAAAATGTTTTAGAACAGTTTTAGGAAGCCTCAGCATGCAAAGGAAACCCACACAGACACTGTGAGAACATGGAATCTTATGAAAGACACTAGCCAGAGCTGGTGGTTTCAAATTCTGGATCTTCTTTTAACTGCTAAGACATTTTGGCACCTCATTCCGCCCTTGGGGGACACTCATTTTCACTCATTGTGAAATCTTTTGACACAGCCTCTTGTTTGCCGCCCTTCCCCTGAACTTCCAGGCAACACATCGCACCCAGTCCCCATTACAAACAAAACACTTGAGTCAGTAGAAAATTCCCCAGTCTTCTTCCCCCTCTAGAGTAGTGTTCCCACATCCTCTTTCTCTTCTTCCACTACCCTTCCACCACACCTCACCTCTGGGAGCATTATATTTGTTATTCCGCCCCTCAGAGAAGTGGCCTCTGCTGGCCGCCAGCTTGTATATCCCAGACCGTTAACAAGATGACGGGAAGAGTTAGTTTGACTGGCATGTTTATTGTTCTATTGACTGGGCAGTGCTAATGAGGCCTTTGTGCTGTGCTGGACTAGCAGGATTACCCCAGCATCACAGGACAAACACAAACCATTTCCCTGAGAGCAGCCAAACACACATCCTTGGTGCTATACACAAGGACATTGAAAATGTGACTTCTTAATGCATGTTGCTGTAACAAATACAAAGTGGTGCAAAGATATTTTGCAGTGGCATTTACACCAAAGGTCAAGCAGCGCTGCTTTAGACTGTAGATAAACATTATCTCTTTAAAGCATTTAACTTTATGGAGACCCAGAGTGTTCAGTATAGGAAAAAAATGCAAAAATATAAATGAGAGAATAATTTCTAAGGTGATTTTAAAACTTTTTAGAACTCAGCTCATTATGAAATTTTATTTCATCATCTTTACCTTCATTCTTACAATAATGACCAAGGTTATGTTAATCTAAAACCATGATCTTTTTCTAAACCTAGCCAAGTCGTGTTGCTGCTGCAACCGGCTACACCAGCAAAAAAGCTTGTTACTAAAGAGCACTCTAATAACGTGATATATATTTTTATACTTTAAGCACTTTTATGTTTGTAAGTTTTCTTAGGTAGAATTTTCAATCCAATACTTCAATTACAAATAAGTAGTTTCAGATAACTAAATGAGTACTTTAGAATACATTGGACCTCCTTCTCACTCTTGCAACTAGAGCTGTCCAAGATATTTATATCATTTGTAGCAGTTGTTTCTCTCCTCTATTGTACATACCAGAAGCTGTCTGACAGAAATACGTAAAATAGCGTAAAACTTCTGGATGTGTCTGTATTGTGTACTACTATGGGTACTTCATGTATTTTTCCCACTGACTGAAGGAGAGAGGAGAGCGGAAACGGGGACATACGGTTTTAAAGAAATGAGACGTCCTTCCGTCTGAACAGTCATCTGTTGCAGCATCTGCTACTGTGTAGCAAATAAAGTGATGGATGGATTTCAGATGTCTGTCTTTTCCATCTAGTTTGTCCCTTACACAGTTAAAAAGAACAAAATAAAAATACTCACCTTGCCCTAAATACCAGAAAATGGCAGATGACTAGAGGCGCTGAAGGTTTAAACTCACTGAAGCATTGTTAAACTGCTTCTCATTCTGCAGCCCTGCAGTTTATTTGCTCACACTGCAGTGTAAGAATCACATGTTTTATAAAAGCATCCAAATGTGATTCACACAGGATCATTTGTCGGAATATGTGTAAGTGTGCCATCCACCCAAATCATGCTAGTCATTTAGCTAGGGCTTATAATGCTAAACAGTGATGTGGAAATTTAAGTCAAGTAATTGATTTCTTGAGTGAGGAAAATCCAGACATTTTAAATTATTTGTGTAGGTTATAAATGCAGATGTTTGCTCTTGAAACAACATCTGCCAAGAACACCTCACTGTGCTCTGTTGTTTTTGTTTGAGAGTGTGATAGCTGTAGGAGTTAAACAAGTGAGTTAACTCCATCTGTAGTATTTGTTATTGCCTCATAGTTGTGTTTACCTGGATGCCTCTATCCCTGAATATGTCTCTACACTGCACTGTTCACACAGCTAGTGTTACAAAAATACATTCTAATCATCATTCAGACAAGTCGGACACTCTTCGTCAGTGTGTATATTGCAACATCTTTAGATTAAAATGCCCTCTAGTGTCGAGCATAGTCTTACCATATACAGTATGTTTGCTTGGTTGTGAGCTGGCTGATTGTAAAACTGAACTGCCTTGAGGGACAAATAAAGTTGTCTGAATCCTGAATCCTGAAGAGTAAGTAAACAATGTGGAACCTGCAGTGCCGGAGCAGTGTGTCAAATTGAGAGCAAGCAGAATATGAGAATTTCTTTTGGTGACTTTCTGTGGGTAAATTTGCAACCTAGCTTTACATCAGCAGTTACAAAAGCAAGGATGCTCATCCAAGGGGCATGTATCGTCTTTGGGAAAGAGAGATTGGGAGGGATAGAAAGGCTGAGCGTTTGTGCATGTTTGAACACATGCAAATCCTTAATGCATTTCTCCAATTCCCTCCTGTTTCCCAAAGACGATTATTCTTTTACTCATTTCATCAATATCCTGTTGACATAATAACAACATTTTATTAAAGCTATCTTGGTGCCTGGGCTGGCTTAATAAAATACATACCTCTGCAGTCTTCAATACTGGCCTCTGTGTGTGTGTGGGGGTCTGTCTTTATTTACTTGTGCGAACCAACCCCTATTGGAACACCTTTCTTGTGTGGACCTTTTGGGTGGTCCACACAAGGAAAATGCTAGGATAGGCTCCTTTCATCCTAAAGAATGATCTGTCTAAGTTTCAGAAGATGTCCAAGGCTACTGGCAGGATCAACCAGGTAGCCCCCTCGGGCACCCGGCCGGCGCAGACGCCCGCCCGGCCCGGCTCCTGGGGTTTGCGTGAGTGAGGAGGGGAGCCGCCCATGAGGCTTTTGTCTTTAAAAGGGCACAGATAGAGCAGCTTAGAAGTGGGTGGCAATCAAGCAATATTTATAACACCCTGGGGCTTGAGGCTCACCTTCAACTAATGTTGCATTAAATGCATGCCTCAACACTGCGGAGTCTGCGGTAGCACCACAATCGGTGTGCTGAGAGATACGACGAGGAGAGAACCATGAAAGCTGAATTAGATGATGAAAAAAACTGCAAATTGTCCAGGTAAGATTTATGAAACTAGTTAGTTGTTTTGGTTTGAAACTAAATTCTGGTTTAGTCCTCTGGCTTATTCTTCAGCGTTAGTATTTGTGAAGCTATTAAGCTAATGTTAGCTTTAACTTGTGAGCCTCTGTTTAAAGAAATAACTCAAAGCAATTTAAATTGTCTTTGAAGATATGCCAACTTTATGCAGGAAAATAAAGCTGCATGCTTTATTTGTTACGGTTTTTCTGTAACATTGTCAATATGTTTCAAATTTACTCTGAATTTCACAGATGATGAACTGAAAAAAGAAGGCACAAGAGGAATTGGTATGTATATATTTATGCTTTTTTATTTTGTTGTGGGCTACAGCAATACAGCCCAACTGCAAAACTTTATAGATTCATTCTTTGAATAACTACTCTTCTAATCTGCTTGTTCTTTCAGGAAGACTGTGCCACAGATGACTCTGTCAGAATCCATTCCTGACCTGGAAAGTGAATATATCCCATCATCTGAAGAAGACCCCTGCAACACAAACAGCAATGATGGGAATCCTGATGACAGCGGCGACAATGAGGATGAGAGCAGGACAGTGGTTACAGTGAAAACCTGCCACAAGGGTCAAAAGGAAAGTGGGACAAGCTGTCATTATAGTGTATACTGCAAAAAAACACAAAGTAAAATGGCATGGCATTTGAGGTGGAAACACAGCAGTGAAACAGAAGTGGCCCTAGCAATGTGTCTTCCATCAACATCAAAGAAGTGTCGCCAAACATTTGAGCAACTTCATAGGAAGGGAAATTATTATAACATTGAAGTGTTGCAGAAGGGTGAGGGCGAGATAGTAACCTATAGACAGCCATCAAAACATGCAAATGCAGAAGATTATTTGCTATGCAATATTTGCTATGGGTTCTTCATAAAAGATGAACTATGGAAACATGAGAAATGGTGTTGCAAAACAATGGGTGAGTCAGAAGTTACAGTGCCTTGCGAAAGTATTCGGCCCCCTTGATCTTTGCGACCTTTTGCCACATTTCAGGCTTCAAACATAAAGATATAAAACTGTAATTTTTTGTGAAGAATCAACAACAAGTGGGACACAATCATGAAGTGGAACGAAATTTATTGGATATTTCAAACTTTTTTAACAAATAAAAAAACTGAAAAATTGGGCGTGCAAAATTATTCAGCCCCCTTAAGTTAATACT
>NW_018127976.1:1808788-1844393 GCF_001952655.1 Monopterus albus | reverse complement strand
TTACTGGTGTTAAGCAAACTTAGCAAGTGACATGTAAGATTGAAAAAACCTAAAGTTTAGATGTCTGCAAAACTACCCAGTTTTAAATGCAGAGCTGCATACCATATACCATTTTTATAATACATTTTTAATAGATGTAAATACAATCAAATTTAAATACACTTTACATTGGCAAAATTAAAAACCACGAGCTTCCATCTCTGTAATGCTGTGGTTTGGTTTAACCAGGAAAGTAAGATGGGACAGTTATGAAAGATCTGCTAAAATCTGGTGATATAACATGGATTGTTTTGGTGCTCTGTGACAGAAGGTCCAGTTCACCAAATCTGCTTGGCAACAGGCTCCGGTCCTCACACGTGAAGATTTTTTTTATTTTGCGTTTTCTGAATTCTGAAGTGACATTTTGATTCTCTATAGCCACCTCATGACAGATTTGTGTTTTGCACCATCGTAGCTATAGTAGAAGTGGTGGCCCTCACAGAAGTCACAGAACGTGGGCCACACAAAGGCATAAAGACGTGTGTGTGTGTGTGTGTGTGTGTGTTTAGATGTGTGCAGCTCATTTAGTGTCATTTAAAAATGGTGGTTGCTTTTAATGGTTTTTTTTTTTGTAGTTGCAGTATAAGTCTGTTCTACAGATACATTTTTCTTTGCTTGGGTGCAGCTTCATCTCCTTTGGGTGTGTCTCCATAAGTCCATTTAAAGCATTGCAATGTGGGCATTGTCTGAACTGCTCTCTATAATGAGATTCTATGTCTCTCCAGGCTTAGGATTTATGACTCCATGGCTGTGAGGCACCCGCTTGTGGAAGTAATTAATGTTGGGCTTAATTGTACAGTGAGTGCATCCTCAGACCTCAGATCCCACCTTCACCACAACCCTGAACTTTAATAAGCCCACAGGGACAACCCAATGTGCACCGCAAACTCAGCTGAGGCAGCCGCATAATTACCAAGGTTGAGAGTTGAGCTTAGATGTAATTTTATGTGGAAAATCATCGTTTTATCAGGCTAAATTCTGAGGTGTACCTGTAATATGCAACAGTGTCCCATTCATCTTTATAAATGTAGATTTTCACTAATGTAAAATCAGAATTGCTTTAAACACTGATTTTTCTACATCTAAGCTTTAGAGAATGAATAAAAGAAAGCAAGAATGATCAGTGTGAAATCTTTGCTGTCACATTGCCATGTTTGTTAATATCCTCAGACAGTCCTAAACTCTCCTTCCTGCTACAACAAGTTGGCTTGTGTAAATCATATAGTGGAACTTTAAAGGACCATATATGTTTTTTTTTTAAAGAGTAAACCACTTGGGAAGTCATGTTATCTCTGCCAAGGAGGTTATGTTATTCTATTTGTTTGTGTGTGTGTGTGTGTTAGCAGGATTACAGACAAACGGCTGGATGGATCATCAGCATACTTAATAATAATGATTAATTAATAATAAGGGAAACAAAACAGAGGACTCAGAAGGCAAGGCTTGAAGTCTGGAGGCAAAGGATGACTAAGACCGTTGGAGATATGTGGGGCTCTAGGGAGATCGGAGACACGCTGAACAGGTGAGGGATCCCACCCCGTGTGGACAAGATGTGTCCTACTTAGGACAAGAGTTTGAAGCTGGCAGGCAGGCACCCCCACAGGTGGTCAGCAGAGTCAGGCAGGAGGCAGGCAGGTTGGGCTGGCTGCAAAGTTGGGGGGCGAACCGGAGGCACAAGCGTGGTATTTGGTCTAGGTGAGGAGTTGATGTAGCTGGAGAACCAGGAAGACACAGGTGAGTTGAGCAGGTAGAATAGCCGGTGTTGCTGGAGGCCCAGGAGCACACAGGTACATCAGGCAGTTAGGAGCTGCCCCAACGTAGCTCTGGAGGGCCAGGGGATAGCAGGCGAGTGAGCCCGACAGGGATGTTGATGGCATCACAAACTGGTCAGGAACTCCCAGGCAAGTAGGGTAGGACAAGAGTAGGGACAGCGTCGCTGGTGATTCAGGATCTCATAGGTAAGTTGAGTAAGGCAGAGGTGTCAGCAGCTGGTCAGCCAGGGACACATAGTGAGTAATGCAGGATCACAGCATCACTGTGGAGTCGGGAACAGATACAGTAGATTAGTGAAAGCAGAATTAAGTTCAATCTCTAGAGGAACAGGTTATCTTCTCAGATAGCAAAGGTGGCCAAAGACGTCTCAGCTGGTTCCATAACAAACTGGTAATGAGGTCCCTCTCCTTACCGGTTAAGTAGGCCCTAAGCTGATGAGTATATTCGCCACAGCTGTGTCAGCCACACCCAAACCAACACCTGTTTGCCAGGGGGACAGACAGTGAGAAGGAGAGAGAGAGCGAGAGAGCCAGCTGCTGTAATACTTGGTACAGACAGTGGTGGCGATAACTGCCTATCATACCCTAAAAGATTATCCTGATCTGGATCAAGGATTTTGTGTGGTTCTGGATCTCAGGCGGCCGAAATGAGCTTCCTCTGCAGGGTGGCCAGGTGCACGCTCAGAGATGGGGTGAGGAGCTCGGTCACCCGGAAGGAGCTCAGAGTAGAACTGCTGCTCCTCCACATCGAGAAGAGCCAGCTGAGGTGGCTCGGGCATCTGTTTCGGATGCCTCCTGGACGCCTTCCTAGGGAGGTGTTCCGGGCATGTCCCACCGGGAGGAGGCCCCGGGGAAGACCCAGGACACGCTGGAGGGACTATGTCTCTCGGCTGGCCTGGCAACGCCTTGGCATTTCCCCGGAGGAGCTGGAGGAAGTGTCTGGAGAGAGGGAAGTCTGGACATCTTTGCTTAGACTCTGCCCCCGTGACCCGGTCCCGGATAAGCAGAGGAAAATGGATGGATGGATGGAAATACAATACACATAATGATATTGATATAAATACAATATATTGATATAGATAATCCCAAAATGTCAGGGGATGAATACAAAAAAATTACAAAGCACTGAACATTCCCTGAAATTCAGTTAAATCCATCATCAAGAAATGGAAGGAATATGGCACATGTCTAAATCTGCTTAGATCAGGCCATCCTCACAAACTGGTGAGGAGTGACCATGCAGATGTCAAACACAGTAGATGTAAATAAAAATCAAACACTGATGCGGATCAACACTCTAAAAACCAACAAAACCAGGTACAAGGTCAGAAAACAAGTCAAATGTCTCTTGCCACTGTTGCAGAAGGAACATCTTTGCCCAAAATTCCAAGCACCAAGATATCTATGACTACTCTGAAGGAGTTACAAGCTTCAGCAGCTGAGATGGGAGAGACTTTGCATGCAATTGTTGCCTGGGTTCTACTTGACTCCATGGTCAAGTGGAAGAAAGTTCTTTGGTCTGATGAGGCCAAAATGGTGCTTTTTGGCCATCAGACAAGACGCTATGTTTAGCGGACACCAAACACTGCACATTCATTTTCCAGCAAGAGGCCTATCCACACAGACTCAATGCTGTGATTGCAGCCCAAGGTGCATCTAATAAATACTGACTTGAAGGGAGTGAATATTTATGCAATCACTTATTTCACATCCCATTATGTGAAATTCTAATTGCTAAGGTCATTTGATAAAAACAGTGTGATGAAGAACGGCCATGAAACAGAAGCATCGCACCCTCAATTGCCCTTTTCACTTGCACATTACACATCTACTGTGTTCGGCATCTGCAAAAGGCCACATCATATATCCCTGTCCACTTTTGCCAATAAGAAATAAAAGTGGCTCTAATGCTTGTGAGCAGCCTAAGTGAAATATAGGAGTACCAGTGCTGTAGGAGGGTGGGTGTAGATTATTGACAGAGCTGCTTGTGCCTCTGTTTTTCTCATTCTATCTTGATGGGTTTCTTCCTTTGGACAGATAGTTACAGCGTACTGCTGACAGCAGAAATCCTGGATTTGCATTTTGGGTGGCTTGAGTATGATGGACTAGCACGGTAGATCATTATTGATTCATACTTCTCTGCTGTTACAGTAACTCATACGGCCCATTTAAAAAATATATGGTGTTCAGTACGAATATTGATCACTGAAGGAAACTCACTGGTTCCAATAGCACAAGAGACCCAAGAACTCTGAGTGTACCAATAAATAAGAAATTGAGGAAATTAGAGGGATAAGAGAATAGAAAAACTATATACAATATATACATTACAAAAATATGAAATGTGCAACTACTGAATAAAATAAATTACAGAATACAGTAGTCCAGCTCCAGCTGTCCTGTTGGATCTTGGTAACAAATATAAATACAATACACATACTGATATTGATATAAATACTATATACATTCTATAGAGTAATAATACAGCACTGATTTATATACAGTACAGTTGCTTTTTGGCTGTTTGCTTGAGGTCATTGCACTGCTGGAAGGTGAACGGTCAAGTGTAGTCATCACCACATCAGGATGACCCAATGGGTTAAACAAACAGGCCATGAACCCAAAATGTTCTTTCCGTTACAGTTAGTCCCCCTCATCAGCAGGGTGAGGGAGAACTGAGGTAGGACTCAAGTTTGCAGACCCAGGTGCTAGTAGAAAAAAGGTGGTTTAATGGTGGCACCACAAAAAGTAACAGAGTCAATGAATACATACAGCTGGGGGTAGGAACAGAGATGGTTGAGGAGACCAGGGCAAACAGGTAAATAGATGAACTGACGGCAGGAATAAGGAGAGCAGGAGGATGAGGACAGGTAGATGAAAATTATAGCGGCGAAAGTACTGACATCCACAGCACACAGCCTGTCAGTGTAGATACCAGTGACTTGTGACTAAACACACACGTGCTGAGGATAATCCCCACACAGATACTGTCAGCGTAGACCTCCACTTATGTCATGGTTACACACATATGCATTAGACACATCAATACACATAACATATAATACATGTATTTAGCATAATGCTCTGGTGACGATGGAGCATCTGCCAGAGGTATAAATAAGGTCAGAAAGTGAGTACAATAATGCGCCCCAGCTGGGCAACCCACGAGTCACTAATTACAACATGCGACACAGCTGGGGCACCAATCCCGTAAAAAAGAAAGACCAGAAAATTAAAAGGCAGAAGAGAGGCAGGTCGCGCTGACTGGACCTGACACTTGCTTCAGCACACACAAACTATTTACACAGTGAGCTGGCATACTGTACAGAGGGCCTGCAGAAATTATACACCCTCTCACTGTGTTCTATTACATATTGCATATTAACTGTAGCTTGTTTGTTTTAACCACTGCAATTTTCTTCAAGGAGCTCTCTGTATGAAGCAGCATTCATCCTCCCTTACTCTCTCTGACCCGCAGTGTGGACCAGACAGATGTGTGCTTATGTCTATGTCTAAACTATGTCCAGTCAGTTAAACAACAGATTTGTTGATTCTACAATCTGGTAATTGGAACTACTGTCGTCTTAGCATGACAGCAAACTAAAAACTCCCTCAGTGTGAAGCAGCTTCTAATGATACGTTATACCGAGCCTGCTAAAAATCACTAGAAACTCCTTCTGCCTCTTGTTCAAACATAGCAGTTCACTGGGCTGTGTGAACATCATAGCTGCATCACAGGGGTCAATATCAAGTTTATCAAGCTCCTGTACAAATGTCAAACATGCTTGTTTAAGTAGCCAGCAACCACACATATGGTCCCACATTGCTACACATTTTGACATAAATAAAGGCCTCAACTTGCCACCCTGCCACACCACCCCCCACATAATGTCCAATATTGTACTTGAGGTCAAGCAGGTCAAGCAACCTTCAGCAGGGCTGCCTTTTTATTGCAATGTGATGGTGTTGTGTGACCAAGGTCTTGCAGCGCGCCAATATGTTTATTATTAATATTGCCCCTGCTCCTGACTCCCCAGGAAAATTAAGGCAACCTTTAGTAGCTGACAGGAGAAAAGGTGCCGTGACATTGCTGAGTCTAAACCTTCCATGCTTACTAAGTCAATGATAATGAATTAACTAGGGGGTGCTGATGTTTATTCAGCTGCAATGCCCTCAGCTGTCATGTTGTATTATGTATGAGCACCACAAACAACCTGTGCCCTGTGACAGCCTGCAGGGCCTCCATATGTGTGTGTGTGAGGGACAAATGTGAAAAACAGAGCAAGCAGAACAAAAAGATTAATTCAGTACTTGTTGACTTTCTGAGTCTTTAACTCCGACTTCACAGTGTGAGGTGTCACCTTCTTTCTGATTCATCATAAAAATTTGCCTATTTTCAAATTTCCTCTGCTTTTGTTTTGAAATCTCATTGGAACTTGCATAACAGAATTCCAGTGAGTCATCTCTGTGTAATACTGTGCTCCTCTCCAGCAAGCAAAGAGCTTGCTAAGGTTGACGACAATAAGCCTTTGCTTCCAACCCTTAGAAGGAACTGAATTTTTCATCCCAGCGGCCAAGTCTTACGTAAGAAAATGACTTGCTGAGATGCCTATCACTCCTACAGTCCTGACATTCTCTCATGGTGCCATTCTGTCCTCTGTCTTACAATGCATGTGTTAGCTGATAATAGACTGTTTTCACACCTCTCAGCTTTGTAATATCTCTTCTATTCCAAGGGAGGTTTTGACCAAATTGCTGAAAATCACTGCAGATAAGTTTAGCCCACTATGCTTTGTGATTATTATCTTGGCATTGCCTGCTGTTGTGGAAGAATAGCAATCCAGACTATGGCACGTTCAAGATGAATAATATGGGAATATGAGAGCCTCTATAATGTTCAAAATTAAATGACTTGTAATGTGACGTTGCTTCCAGAAATAAGTGCATTAGACACTAAATTTAGAGAATTTATAGAAGGGACAGGATGTTAGCTTAATGTTAAAGTTTAGGCGCAGACAGGAGTATTAGCTTGGTGCATTTTTATTCATTAGAAATGACACATGATCCATTTTGTTGGATAAAATGGATAGAATGTAGTTTAACTAGATTAATTTAACTAGATAAATCTAGCTAAACTACATTAAATCTTCAAAGCAAAATTATCATAATGCCTTAAAAACTGTCATCACAAAGACTGAAAACAGTAGAATGAGAAAAATAACCCTCCATTCATGTCATAGTGATGTCAACTGTGTTATCTCATCTCAGCCCATGCTTTATCCCCAGACGTCATATATTGACGCTCTGTCAAGTATCTTCAGCTATAGGGTAGCTGTACTGAGTTAGAGAAGAACTGCATTAGGCACGTGTGAGTCATAAAACAGCAGACCTCCCACAGAGCGGTGAGAGGTGTTTGAGTCCAGTATGAAGCAGTGCTATTAAATAATAAATTAATAAATAAATAGATTAATTTGTTTGTGTATTTGGATGCATTTTTTAATCCAAAACTACAGTTGAGTAATTTGTGTTTCTAAACCTGTCCTCATTGTTGTCCCACACTGGAGACCAATAAAGTGTATGTTCCACCAGCATGCATCAGTCTCATCATGAATAAGTTGCAAAAATGATTAACATCATTAATAATTAACCACAATTTTAGAATTATAATTAACAAAATTAATGGAAATTCTAGTAAAATGATTAGTGATTACCTTTTTATATACTTTTACTACAACTAGATTTATAACACCAATGGAATCGTGTAATGAAGGAATTTGGGAGTTTGGTGATGGCAGAGGCTGGCCTCATAAAGCCAAAACCACAAGAATTCCCCAGTTCTTAACAGGCTGTATTACACTTTAACAGCACATACTGGGCAGGCAATATTATCTGAGCATAACAGCCTAACAACAGGAAAATGTTGCTAGATGGTGAAGGTGTAATAAACGTGCATATTGCATATATATTATGAGTATGTGGTACATGCATGTGTGTGTGGGTGAGAGAGAGAGAGACAAAAGGGGAGAGAACAAAAATGGTGGCCTCAGGGGAGAAAAGCAAAATGGCCAATAAACAAAAATGGCAGACAAACAAGATAGACTACAAGCAAAATGACAGCCTGCAGGGGCTGCATATGTGTGTGAGAGGGACAATGGGCCACGTGAACAGATCTGATTGCAAACCCTGAGATTTGATTTTTGAAACTCTAGCTTTTGGTCAGATCTTCAGTATTCACCCGCTCTCAGCATGACAATAAAAATATCATCTACCAAAAGAGAGAAAAAGAAACTCTACCCTCAGACCAAAATAAACAGAATGAAATCACAACAAAACCCACTAAGCATTCAGCATTTCAATATGTAATCATTTAGCATCAAAATAAAACTAATAGAATAACTAACTCATCCAAAATGAGCCTACTTACCTACAGCCACACTGTGGCTGTCATACTGTATGTGTCTTCTTCCCTTTTTCCTACCAGAATTGCAACATGTAAGCTCTATGATGTAAACATGCAGCAGAGTTATTTTTTTGTCAGTTGAAATTCTTCTGTTTATGTGTGTGATGGAGGGACAGAGGATCATTGCCATTTTGGGGACAAAAATGATCCGTCAGCTTTAACATTAATTTTGTTCAGACAGCATGGTTACATCCTGTCCTGTTTTTCCTGTAACATGAGTCTGCAGGTGGAGTCCAGCTTGTCCAGCTACATTGTTTTAGTGTTTAAATCTAACATGGTGGTTGTAGTGCCTGAATGCAACTATAGTGTTTTGGTTTGTTTTTTTAAACATTATGTGTCTGGTAGGCTAGTGGATAAGGCGCAGCTCTCTCGCTGCTGCGTCCTGGGTTCGAATCAGGGTTGCATCAGGAAGGGCATCCGGCGTGAAACACGTGCCAATTGTCAACATGCGAGTCGTCAGTGTGACGATTCGCTATGGCGACCCCTAAACGGGAAAAGCCGAAAGTGACTTTCTTTCTTTCTTATGTGCTAAATATGTTATACCTCTACTCCATTTTACACATTTACTGAGTAATATGCTCTGTTCCATTTTCTATACTATTCTATAACACAAAAATATTATTACAAACAAAACAAAGTATGCATGTACGTATGAGTAAATAGGCTAGAGCTCCACCTCAACAAGCTGCAGTAAAAAAACCACACATTATTGGATCATGATTATTATTACATATAATCCATATATGGCCATATTATTAGGAGTTTAACCACTACAATTTTCTTCAAGGAGCTTTCTGTATGAAGCAGCATTCATCCTCCCCTTACTCTTTTGCCTCACCTTGTTGTTAATCATGTTGATTCTTTTAACTATAATGGATAGATGAACTTTCCCTAAAATAGTACTTGATTTGTTGATTCTACAATCTGGTAAATGGAACTACTGTCCTCTTAGTATGACAGCAAAGTATGACAGTATGGCATTTGTATTTCCCTTTACAAAAGGGAAATTTCCCTATAGCAGATCATTTTTTAAATAAAATAGCGTGAAGGGTGTCTCATTTTTTAATAACATTTACTTAATAACAAGTACTTACATAAGAGATATTTCTTCACATGCATTTTTTTCTGTTGAAATTATGGCTGGACACAATTATTCAGATATTCATTCTTTGTGTAAGTAATCTGTTTTGACTTTTGGTATTCAAATATTCAAGACGAGGAAATTTCAGTGCAGTCTTGAGTCCAACACAGCTTGGTCTGGTAAGCTAGTATTCATGTCTCTGAAAATGCTGGTGCAAATCATAAGTAAAATGTTGTTAAAACACAAATGACACCCTTTTACCACCTCAACATAGACAGACAATGAGCTACAATTTACTTTTCATCAAGAGAAGCTGCTTTGATGAAATATTGAATGTGTTTTTGTAGTATGTTTTTTTGGTGTTGCACTTTTGTAGCGAGTCCCCACACAGTTATCTTGTTCACAAATTCACATTGTGTGAATTTCTGAATTAAACCTTTAGGATCATAATGCAAAAGTGCCTGAATGACAGAATATCATCACTTTATCAGATGATGATGCACCAATGTTACTGTACATACAGTATGTCTGAAATGGAACACAGGTACTGTTTAAACATGGCAAATCTTTGAATATTTGCCAGTCATTACTACCAAAGCGCCGAAGCCCAAAAATTGCCTTTCAGGAAAGCCCTAAATAAAGTTAATGTTATCTGAAGTTCAGGGCTGAGTCTGATCTGAACTACACCCCTTCTGTCTTCACACTATTTTAAGCCACTGAAACCACCATACTTCTACTTTCGCTTTTTGTTAGTGCATCTGCTCAACAGCATGACTGTGACTCACCAGTGTGTCTGTTCATCATGGATTTCCTCTTCATTTCACCATCTGACCATCAATTATTCCCTTTGTCAAACAGCTGGCTTAACCTGCTCACCTGGGCTCCATCCTCAGCCCTCTCTGGCCTTCCCATCCTACACTGCCACCAGACTGCAAGCTGCTTTCGCCAGGGCTGTCTTTCTGGCTTCTACTGTCACAGCTGCCTTATTAGACACTTCTGCCTCCATGAACATTGTCTCGCCCTGCACCACTCGTGTTTCTTCATCCCCTCTTTCATTAGGTTTGTTCCTTGACTCCACAATATTCTCTGGCTTCAGCTGCTCCTCTTCAGTGTGTGCATCCCCCACAGCCATCTGTCCTTCTCTGCAGCTCCCTCAGTTGGTTTTGGGGGCATGTGGGATGAGAAAATTATTTGCTGGTTTGGAGTCTGTCTCTGATATCACCCCTGATCTTTTCTCATTCCATATTTGAGCTGCCACTACAGTTTCTGCAAAAGAAATCCCAGACCACCTTATCAAGATCATAGGCCACAAAATTATTCTATATACGATCCTGACCTCAAGACAATAAGGTTTTGGGGGTCTGCGAGTACTGCTTAACCTTCCCCCAAAAACCGTCAAGTACACATGAAACTACGTATACACAAGCATTCCAAATCCTTATACAGTATTTTCCATTTGTACTTAGTGAGAGCAGGTCCCTGCTAGTGAAATGAAAATAACGTAAATTATATGAGGCTTGGGAGCGGGACACACTGTTTAAATCATCCTACTTCAGTCCTTAAATTATCTTTTTCTATCCCTGCTGGGGGGGTCTGTCAGTGCCCATGGCATGGACCTGCTTAACCTCCCCCCAAAATCATCAAGTGCACAAGCAAACATTCTTTATATTTTCATTTGTGCTTGTATTTGCACACTCTTAGGACACACTACATAGACAAAGTATTCGGTAACATACATCATTAGTGTTCAGCTGTTTCAACCTCCACTCTGTCTTTTGTGTTGCAGTGCCATCATTCTGGGGGCTGGTAAACTCTGCTTGGAACCTGTGCTCGGTGGGGAAGAGGCAGTCGCCAGTCAACATTGAGACCAGCCACATGATCTTTGACCCCTTCCTCACTCCCATAAAGCTGAACACAGGTGGACGCAAGGTAAAGACACAAATGCAAAGACATACTATTCTCTGCTGTCTGCTTGATGCTGAAGCTTTGTATGAGTCTCTTTTTGTTGCTAGTTATATCTGTAAGATGTTGCTCTATATTCCTTGTCACTATGGTGCTGGTTGTTGTTTCAGTGCTACTGCAGTTTGATAAAAATGTGTTTCCATCGTCAGTGCTCCTGACTTCTGGTTGTGTTGGCAGACAATGTGAGCATAATTGTTGTGTTTTTGTTAAAAAATACCGTCAACTTAAAGGCTTTACTGAAGGAATTCTGCAGCCTAATGGGGACTTAGTTGAGCATATTGTTTATTATTTTCTCCTGTACAGTTGTGTACCAAGAATAGTGTGTATCAGGAATCTGTTCAGTCTTGTGCCATATGACGGAAGGTAATTGGGAGCCCAGATGGGCTTCTTCAAAAATGTACAGTTGCACAGTGAGATCAATGTTATGATTATTTTATTTATGTATGCCAGCTGTGAGTACTGGATTAGACTTAGATAATGAGAGAGTGTATAGGATGTATTGCAGAGTGCCACCTATGGGAGAGCTGTTCTAGTGTCTTCACCTACATTCCAAAATAGGCCCATATTATGTCCTTGGTCCTCTGTTTGGTCAGATTTTGGTCTTTATTGAAAGAAAATGAAATTGTGGCTCTGTCTACACTAGAAGGCAATGAAATATGTAGGGCATGCTGCAATTTGAGTAGTCCTAATATATTTGCTCTCTGGTATAACTTCTTGAAATAAAATTAAATGTAAAAATTCATCCTTTTGCAAGGGCTCTCCTGCTGCTCAATCAATGACTCCACTTTGAGAGCAGTTGCCCTGCAGTGAGTCCCCTGTAAGGACATCAGTGGTAGAAGAAGTATTCAGATCCTTTACTTCAATAAAAGTAGAAAAACCACTCTAGAAATATTCAATAAATTCTTTGAAATATAGTCAAAGTATAAAGTAGCAAAAAATAGAAATATTAATTAAGAAATATTACCTTAAAATTATATTTAAGTAGAGTGGTTACTTCTCACCACTTGACGTCAGTCATATTTGGACAGTTTTCTTGCAATTGCAATTATTTTAGGCCACGATCTGCTAACCCCTGGCCATACTGTAGCTTAACCTCTTACTCTAAGGTGGCATATTTGAAACCTATTAAAGCTTCAAACACTGCTTCAGGTTTTATAAGTGGAGATATTCACTCAGTAATTGACTGCCATGAGCCTGTGAACAGAGTTCCCTGTAGACCTCCCTCTTCCATCTTATTGGTTAGTTTCTAACACTCTACTATAGTTAAAATAATAATAAAAATAATAAAAAGAGAATTTAAGGTTTTATATTTTTTATAAAGTTATCGCATAGCAACAAGCAATAATGCAAAACGCAAGATCATAAACAGCTAAGAATGTTTGATTCACTTACAACTCTACAAATCAAAAAAAGCTATTTTTAATTATTAATTTAAGCTCTTTACTCTAATTAAAATTGTCATCATTGAGCTCTCACAAGCTCAATAAAAAGTCAAAGATTTTCTCACTTATCACCAGTTACTGGTTGGTTCAAGTTGATGGCTGTTGAATGTTGTTGAAAATCATAATTCTAACACTGGTTCTAGGCAGGGACTCGTGCATTTCTTGCTGAAATGTGGATTCTTGCTGAACAGTTCAGGCATCCCTTGTTGTGTGGCTCTATCTTCTTTCCATCCCTCCTTACAGGCCGGGCTGGCCTGCAGTAGGTGTGTTCCCGGCCTGCTTCTCTGGGCTTTCTCGGTCTTCTAGAACTCACAAAGCCTCCGGCAGCAACTGCTAAATGCCATACATCTTTGAACGTCTTCTTGCTTTCAGTCACTTGAGGCTGGTATTAAACTAATAGTTATTAATATTTATAAATCTGACAGATAATTAGGGTGCCAATCAAGAATTCTGAAAATGTGCTGTTTTACTAGACTGAATGTGCTGTAGATAAGTAAAGAGAATAAGAAAATAAACATACACTCATTCATCATTTGTCTAGATTTTACAGACAACAAGTACAATTGTTTGAATTCATCTGGTACTTGTCTTCACCCACAAAAACCATGTCCAATTTTATCTCTGAGAAAACTTCCCAGAATCCAAAGGCCCTTTGGGCCTCTTTTACTTTATCCCCATCTCTCTCTCTCCCTCCTTTCTCTTCAGAGGACTAACTGTAATCTGTTGTCTCTCCATCTCTCTGATCACCTGAGCTGTCAGCCAGTAAACACAAAGCTTCCTCTTGTCATTACTGATTCATCTCCGCTCTGTCTCTGGCTGTTTGGCAGCCACTCAGCCTTAGCCAAATACACTAAGCAGGCTTCCACCTTGCCACCTCAACACAGAGAGAGTTTAAGCTCACTTTCTGCCCAGGAGGAAAAGCACAGACAAAGATTAATCCTCCCCTCCTCCTCCTACACACACATGAAAACTGCAGAGGGAAGATTAACTTTTGTGCTGCCTTGTATTATGGTTAATGAATAGGATATTCAATTGATCTTTGAAGAGAAATTTTAATTAATGATGTGGAGACATGCAAGGCTATGCGTGGTGGATTGAAGGAATCACAGTTATTAAAAAGGCACTATTAATTGAATATTTACACTGCAATAGAAGAGCTGCAATTACTTGAAGAGATTTAAATGAATTTAATCATTTTGGATTTCAGTCCTCACTCTCTTTATGGAGTGTTTTGCACATTTATGAATAGTACTTAAGAAACAGGATTAAAGCCGTCCCTGGTAGGCTAGTGGTTAAGGCGCAGCGCTCTCACCGACTGCAGGTAGAAGAAGAAACAGCAGAAGTACTTTCACTCTGATGAGAATAATCGCATTCCCAAGTTTGCCCCTACCGGCCAGCCAGCCAACCAATCAGCTATAAGCTTGATAGCAGGTGTCTGGTTTTACTAGAGTGTGTACCTGCATGTGAAGCTATCTGCAGGTTAGTGCTGGTTCCACTCCTGTTTTTTTCCAGTTTCCAGGTCAGATCACTGCAGATGTTTGCAGGCAATGTTCATGTTCATGGACCCACATAAACTAGTCACAGGGTTCAGCATAACAACAACAACAACAATATTAATAATAATAATATTCTTCTTCTTCCGGCTGTTCCTAATAGGGGTAGCCACAGCGAATCATCCTGTTTCCACCCAACTCTATCTTCGGCATCTTCTACTCTCACCCCAATTAACTTCATGTCCTCTTTTAGCACATCCATATAGCTCCTCTTTGGCCTTCCTCTTGACTGGCAGCTCCATCTCCAAAATCCTTCTACCAATATAACCACTATCCCTCCTCTGCACATGTCCCAACCATCTCAATCTGGCCTCTCTGACCTTGTCCCCAAAACAGCCTCCTGGTCACTCCTAAAGAGAACCTCAACATCCTCATCTGTGCTACCTCCATCTCTGCCTCTTGTCTTTTCCTCACTGCTACATATAGAGTTATGGTACAGAGTGTAGGTCTCACTACACCTTTCCTTTGATTCTTGCTGACACTCTCTGTTACCTGCCTCTTCATCTCTTTCCCACACTCCCCATTGCACTGGACTTTTGACCCTTCTTGACCTCAGTCCCTTGTAACCTCACTGTTCCACTACCCTCCCTCTTGTTCATACACATGTATTCTGTCTTACCACGACTGACTTTCATTCCTCTTCTTTCCAGAGCAGACCTCCACAAGAAGGGACTCAAAGCCGATCCTTGATGTAGCCCCACCTCCACCTTGAACTCTTCTGTCTGACCTAAAGCACATCTCACTCCTGTCGTACTCCTCTCATACATATCCTGAACTACTGACGTACTTTTCTGCCACTCCTGACATCCCCATACAGTACCATAGCTCCTCTCTCAGCACTCTGTTGTACGCTTTCTCTAAATCCACAAAGACGCAATGCAGCTCCTTCTGACCATCTCTATACTTCTCCGTTAACATTCTCAAAGCAAAAATTGCATCAGTAGTGTGCCTACTGCTCACATAGCTATACTGCTGCTCACAGATATCCACTGCCTTTCTTAGCCTAGCTTCCACTACTTTTTCCCATAGCTTCATTGTGTGGCTCATCAACTTTAAAGTTTAAAGTGTGTGCAGCTGAATGATTATGAAACATTTCTTGTAACTTGTTCAACCCTGACTTTTGGGTCTAGCACACATGTGACTTGTGAGTGTGTCACATTTTTACTCCTGTTATCCCCCCCCCATCCTAGCAGTCTTCTTTGACACCTCTTGTTGACCTAATCCAAACAGTCTAAACTTGAAGTTGGCTTAATTGTTAACACTGCTTCAGAGAGAAAGGGGTTTTCTGGTTTACAAATGAGTAAATGACCTGACAAGTATGAATCTGCAAACACAAGCTGATGTTCAGCTGTGAAAGGTGAAGAAAGCATTACAATAACATAAATATTCAATTATGCAAATTACAGATTCAAATTAATTACACTGAAGTTTGGGCTGGATGGACCTGTCACAGTATTACAGAAGGGAGTGGGGTCTCTTGCATGAGAATTGTGATTACTATCGTCTGACTGAACCCCATTCTCACTCACGGCAGGCTTGAATGCGAGATTCTGCTCCTGTCTGGCTCCACGAATAGCTCTATGTGTAGCAGCAATGTCGAAGTCAGCATCCATGGCATATCCATCTGTGGGCCTGAATCTCAATTACAAACTGCTCAGCAGAGGAATAGATGAAAAAATTGTGTGAGGAAGCCAAAAGGAAAGGCTCAGGGTATGTTGGCCCAGATTACTTAAAAATGTCACTGTAGGTGTGTCCTGATGGTTCACTTAATTACAAAATTTAATTAAAATTTAAACTGAAAGTTTTTTTTTTTTTTTTTACCACATATCATTTAACAACAAGCAGCTGGTTGAAGACAGATGGCTGTTTTATGCTGTTCCTTCCTTTTATACACTATAAAATTAGTTCTAAATGTATCAGTCTACTAAAGCACAATAAGGAAAATGTGACTCCCCCAAAAGTCAAAAACATTTCTCCAACTTGTGACATTATTTCATCAGGGGGATAAACCTTTGCGACACCTCAATTTTCAAATTTCACGATCAAATACAAATACAACATTTATAAACCACATGATTTGGCATTTTTTATGTTTTCTTCTTTCCCATTATTCTTAATGTTAAGAATGCAAAGTAATCATTATTGTGCGTTTTCCAGCACCATGGAGGCTTGGAGAGCAGTGCAGAGTGAAACCATTTTATTATGTAGACCCCCCCTGTGTGAAAATGTACACTTTTGTATTCCTGACTGTTAATTGTCTGTTTTATTTTCTGTTTTACCAATGTGAGAAGGAAAACCAAGCCCCTTGGGTGTGTCACAATGTGAACTTAAGGTGTCTTGTTTTCCGCAGCTTAAATGAAAAATGGCAATTCTAAATGTATTCAAATGTATACAATTCACACTGTGCATGAAGAATGTTTGTTCTTATTCTATTTTGTTTTAAGGCAAGATTGTTTTGCTGATCTTTGTATTTAAGTGAAGTTTACTGTGGTCCCACGCTTCGATAGCAATGGTGATGTCAAAAATTGCATGCATGCCGGTATCTTTATTAAAATGAATTAGTGCCAAAACACCCTTATCCATGAATCATACAAAAACAATCAATAATGGCCCGATTTTATGCATGATCCATGTTGATAAAGATACAGATACATATACAGTTTATATGGCAAAATATGTCAATATTTCAGACTGAACCCCCGAAAAAAAATCACAAATCATGTTTTCAGGGGAACTCATGTCTTATGAAGGGGAGCTGAGCTCCCCCTAGTTCACCCATACTTTGCACCATGCAAACACCCTTTTCCTCCTCAAACGAGATCTCAGATGACTGAGCAGGTATTCAGACTGAGTCTGGTAAAACGCAACTCCCTGCTGTGCTTTTTGCTGTTTGGGGGTGAGTTGACATGAGTGACTTCATTCATGTTTCTAGCCTTTGAGTTCCCCTTGTATTTTGGTTTGCCATGTTGCAAACATAGCCTACTCTACCTTAGCACAATTTTAACACAGTAGATCTGCTGATAGATTAAAAGCACAGTTTAACATCCAGTACTATTTCCTGATTGTCCTCTGTACATAATCATGTCTGATCAATGCAGAGCCTTTGCTGGAAGATCTCACCATCTGGTCCGGTGAAACTTGAACTAGATCCCACTTTTCTGCCGCATGGGGTTGTGTTATTCCAGCTGCAGTGAATATAGTTCCCCTAAAACTAATGGAGAGGGCTGCATTTTTTCACACCTTTGAAACTTAGCCTGAACATGGCCCAACAGCTGCCATGCTGACAGTAGCGCTGGAAATTTTACACCTGCTTCATTTCCCTCTGTCACAGCTGTGGCAAATCAGATGATGAGAATAGTTGTATAAATTTCCATTTGCTCCTCCCTTATTTTTGCGGCCTTGAATGGGAACAACTTAAAATACATAGTGGCAATGTAGTACTACGCTACTTTGTGCATTTGGTCTCATGCAATGTCTCTTTATCCCAAAACCCCAATGCAACTCTTTAGTAAATATGAAAAGTTTCAGTGTTTAGGTGCTACAAAATGAGCCATAAAAATCCTTAGTAAATATTAAATGATCTACTGTATGTAAACTTGTGTATGTAATCCAGTCAAACTTTTCATCAATTTTACAATAAATAATGTATAATCAGACCAACTCAGTCAATTTCATTAGTCCTGATGGAGAATTCTTTTCAAAGATGAACTGCACTGGACTTAATTTTCAGGTCAGACTCTAATGGAATACATTGTTCTATTTTTAACTACTGGAAGTATTATTTTCCGTTACATTAAGTGATCCACAACTCAGCCAGTGACTTGTGTGCCGGTCCCAAACCCGGATAAACAGAGAGGGTTGCGTCAGGAAGGACATCCAGCGTAAAAACGTGCCGAATTTAAACATGCGAATCATCACGGTGAACTCCATACCAGATCGGTTGAGGACCCGGGTTAACAACGACCGCCACCAGTGCTGTTGACCTACAGGGTGCTGGCGGAAATTGGACAACTGTTGGTCGAAGAAGGAGAGGAGGTAGAAGGATTCGTAGACAGAGAGAGAAGAGGAAAGGCAGGAGTACAGGTCTGAGAATAGGGACTCTTTACGTTGGCACAATGACAGGGAAGGGTAGAGAGCTGGCGGACATGATGGAGAGAAGGAAGGTAGATATACCGTGTGCGCAGGAGGCCAGGTGGAAGGGTAGCAAAGCGTGTAGCATTGGAGGGGGATACAAACTGTTTTATTATGGCATGGACAGGAAGAGAAATGGGGTAGGAGTGATCCTGAAAGAGGAGCTCATGAAGAATGTTTTAGATGTGAAAAAAGAGTCAGACAGGGTGATCAGTTTGAAGTTGGAAATTGAAGGGGTAATGTTGAATGTAATCAGTGGTTATGCTCCAAAAGTAGGCTGTGAGTTAGAAGAGAAGGAGTGAGTTAGCTGAGGTGATGGAGAGTATTCCCAGAGGGGAGAGAGTGGTGATTGGGGCAGACTTCAACATCCACGTTGGTGAGGGGAACAAAGGTAATGAGGAGGTGATGGGCAGGTTTTGTTAGGGCCACTCGACAAACAGGTTAGCGAGCGGAAAAAATTGAGCGGACCCAGGCGGCTGGCTTCGGTGCAAGCAGTATTTTATTGACAGGTGATACGATAGATAATATTTACAACAGTATGGGTATGGTGAGAGATGGCCGGGTGTAGATCGACGGTAACAGGAACACAGTCAATGGGCAGATGAATGAAGAGGTACCTGGCTGCGGCCTTTGGGATCACTCCTGGGCTGGTCGTGGTGAGGCGATGATGGCTGTGAACACAGGGATATGGAGAACAGAGATAGGTGAAGCGGAGACTGTACGGCTGTGGTTGGTGGTGCTGAGTATCCAGGGTCCAGAGGAGAGGTCCGAAACAGAGGGAGGAAAAACTAAACACGGCAGTGGGACAGGAAAAAGACTGGCAAAACGACACGGGGAAAAAAGAGCAACAAGGTTATGACAAAATACAGGGAGAGCAAAAACAACAAGGGGGCCTGGCGACAAGGATTGAACTGGCAAGGGAGTGCACGGTGAGTGGAGTATAAATAGGGAGGAGATAGACAAGGCACAGCTGGGGATAATCAGGAAAGCGGGGCAGGTGAAACAGATAGAGCAATCAGAGTGAGGATGCAAACTAGCGTGAGGAAAGGAGGAGAGGAAGGTGCAGCCGGGCAAACCTGACAGGTTTGGTGTTAAGGGAAGAAACCTAGAAGGACAGACAGTGGTGGACTTTGTTAAGAGGATGGAAATGGCTGTAGCTAACACCTATTTCCAGAAGCGGGAGGAACACAGAGTTACATATAAGAGTGGAGGTAGGAGTATGCAGGTAGACTACATTCTATGTAGACGAGGCAATCTGAGAGAGATTAGTGACGGCAAAGTGGTGGTAGGAGAAAGTGTAGCCAGACAGCGTTGGATGGTGGTGTGTAGGATGACTCTGGTGGTCAGAAAGAAGAGGAGAGGAAAGACAGAAAAGAAGACCAAGTGGTGGAAGTTGCAAAAGAAAGAATGTGTGGAATTCAGACAGAAGTTGAGACAGGCTTTGGGTGGTCAGGAAGAACTTCCAGATGTGTTAGGTTTGCCCGGCTGCACTTGTCTCTCTCACCCCCCTCACTCTGCCTCTCTCTTCTAGTCCCTGATTGCTCATAATTTACACCTGCTCCTCACTCCTTGATAACCAGCTGCACTTCATTAGTCTATCCTTACTTATACCCAGCTCACCTATCACTCCCTTGCCAGTTCGTTCACATTCTCAGGCCATCTCTTTGTCACTCTATTTGGATTATTATTCGTTTGTTGTTTTTTTCTCCAGTATTCTAGTCCCCTTATTATTTTTGTTTCCTGGTTTTTCTCGTTATGCTTCTCCGTTTATAGTCAGCTCTTTTACCCTGCACGGACTGCTATTTCCTCCGGACCTTGTCACATTTCAATCTTTCCAGACAGGTCGATGCACAGTCACCAGTTGTCTCCATCTCATCACCTCTCTGCCTGTGTTTCTTCAGTAGCCACCATCGCCCACCGACCAGCCCAGGAGTGACCCCGCAACGCAGCTCGGGCCATCTCATTCCTACTCCTCATTCCTCTACTCCTGCTGCTGGTCGACACCCGGTTCCCCCCTTCATCATCATAATCTACTGACTTATTAAAGATAGAAAAGAAGACCAAGTGGTGGAAGTTGCAAAAGAAAGAATGTCGTGAGGAATTCAGACAGAAGTTGAGACAGGCTTCGAGTGGTCAGGAAGAACTTCCAGATGACTGGGAAAGTACAGCAGAAGTGATCAGGGAGACAGGTAGGAAGGTGCTAGGTGTGTCATCTGGAAGGAGAAAAGAAGATAAGGAAACATGGTGGTGGAACGAGGAAGTACAGGACAGCATTCAGAGGAAGAGCCTAGCTAAAAAGAAGTTGGACGTAGAAAGGACTGAAGACAGTAGACAGGATTACAAGAAATAGCAGCATAGAGTGGAGAGGGAGGTAGCCATGGCCAAACAGAAAGCATATGATGAGTTGTATGCCAGGTTAGACATGAGGGAAGGTGAGAAGGACTTGTACAGATTAGCGAGACAGAGCAATAGAGATGGGAAGGATGTGCAACAGATAAGGGTGATTAAAGACAGAGATGGAAAGGTGCTAACAAGTGAGGAGAGTGTGCAGAGAAGATGGCAGGAGTATTTTGAGGAACTGATGAATGAGGAAAATGAGAGGGAAAGAAGGGGGAAAGAGGCAAATATTGTACAGCAGGAAGTAGCAAAGATTAGAAAGGATGAGGTGAGGAAGGCTCTGAGGAGAATGAAGAGTGGAAAGGCTGTTGGTCCAGATGACATACCTGTAGAGGTGTGGAAGTGTCTAGGAGAGACAGCAGTGGAGCATCTATCTAGTTTTAGTGGAAGCTAGGCTAAGAAAGGAAGTGGATATCTGTGAGCAGCAGTATGGCTTCATGCCCAGAAAGAGCACTACTGATGCAATTTTTGCTCTGAGAATGTTAATGGAGAAGTATAGAGATGGTGGGAAGGAGCTGCATTGCATCTTTGTGGATTTAGAGAAAGCATACGACAGAGTGCCGAGAGAGGCGCTATGGTACTGTTTGAGGATGTCAGGAGTGGCAGAAAAGTATGTCAGAGTAGTTCAGGATATGTATGAGAGGAGTATGACAGTAGTGAGATGTGCTGTAGGTCAGACAGAGGAGTTCAAGGTGGAGGTGGGGCTACATCAAGAAGACTGTAGCAGTGAGGAAAAGACAAGAGGCGGAGATGGAGGTAGCAGAGATGAGGATGTTGAGGTTTTCTTTAGGAGTGACCAGGAAGGACAGGATTAGGAATGAGCACATCAGAGGGACAGCTCAGGTCGGCTGTTTGGGGAACAAGGTCAGAGAGGCCAGATTGAGATGGTTGGGACATGTGCTTAGGAGGGATAGTGGTTATATTGGTAGAAGGATTTTGGAGATGGAGCTGCCAGGCAAGAGGTCAAGAGGAAGGCCAAGATATATGGATGTGCTAAAAGAGGACATGAAGTTAATTTTGGTGAGAGTAGAGGATGCCGAGGATAGAGTTAGGTGGAAACAGATTATTCGCTGTGGCGACCACTAATGGGAACAGCCAAAAGAAGAAGAAGAAGAAGTGAGCCACAACTGGGTTCCTGGCTCTATGATAATCCCTCCAAATACTACTTGTGTGAAAATGATTCACAGATGGGTTGAGACAAGAAACACGGTCATATATTCCTGCTTTGGTGATATCCAGATGGCATCCAGTAGCCTGTCTGCTTGACATGCTGAACCTTTCCAAAATCAAGACCCAAGAGAAAATCCACAGAGATTTTCTAGTGAAATAGATTGGGTCTAAACACAGCACACACACCAGGCCACCCTATAGACTTTCATTTTTAAAATTGATTAATTTTGCAATATGATGAAAGCCAAAATCACCTATGGGCCCATAATGCCTACAATTGTTAATAAAAAGGTTAGTAGGCTACAAGCCCATCTGATGATGAGGCCATGGATTTCAAAAGGACTCAAGCAAAGTACGGAATAACATGAAAGACGACTCCTGACACAGTCATGGCGCAGGAGCCAGTCCAGGGTCAGTGCCAGTCTATTTAGGAAAAGACAGGCAACCCATTTTGACAGATACCAAACTTTTTATTATTAGTATTATTTCATGAAAGAAAAACTGTAACAGAGACCAAATACATGTAGACTAATTTACATACTGTCACAAGCACGTGCACATGGACTTACAAGCTACAGTATAATGGCCAACATAAGACTAAGATCTGCATTGTTTGGACTTTCTTTGCTTGTAAATACTGCTTATTTTTGTTATACTACACAGTCTTATGCTGGTTTACTGTTTGCACACTGAGAGCCGATGTACCAGAGTCAAACTCTTCGTGTGTCCAACACACCTGGCCAATAAAGCAGATTCTGATTCTGATTCTGAAGATGCACAGGTAACTGTTTTTCATGTAATACCATGCTGAAAAAAGCAATAATGTAAAACAAGCCAAATTAACTGGTGTCAAACCACACCAGGCATCGTATGCATAATCATACAGCCATATGTATGTGCTCTGAGGCAGAAACGTAGCCACTGTTACAAAAGTGCAAATTACAGAGGCCTGAAATTGCAAATGTACAAAGCAAGACATACATTTTCATATTTATTTATTTATGGATTTATGTAGAAATCAGTACCAGAGCTATGGTTACGGTTGCTAAACACGTTTTTCCAGAAAGAGAATTTTGGAATGAAGTCATGTTTAAAGAGCCCATTCTTTTCCTTGTGACATTGTAGATGTCAGAAAACAACGGTGAATTTATCATCTTAGATGTGACCTAATCCTCAAAAAATTGTGAATATATGCTCTAGTATTTCTATGCAGAAGCAACTTGGTTTATACACATCTCACAAACTCTTGTTTACAAGACTGTTTTTATAACAGTATAAAGTCTTACATGATAAATATAATTAAATATTTCCTTGAATGGGCAGGCAGTTGTGCATTCTTGTGACCTTGCCTGCACTAGATACGTCATGGTTGCTGTTGATTGAACAGCCGTAGCCTGTCGCAGTCATAATGTATTTAGCATAAATTGCGCTCACCATTTATAATTTGCACTTGTGTGTCATCTTGTGTAATTGATTGGTAGCTACAAATACATGAATCTTTTTCCTCTAAGCTATTCATTTAATATGGAAACTACTACAAACACACTGGCCATTGAAGACATTTTTTCATTCCCGGACCACCTCTCCCAACACTGACAGGCCAGGTCTGTGATATTCTGGGACTTTATAATTTACAAATTAAGCACTGTTTCACACCCTCTGAATGTGTAGTTTCTAGCTCCAGCCGCTGTAATGTCACTTGAATTTATCCTGTTAGTTGCATTATGGGAAATGTAGCATCTTGGGTTGAGTTGCAGTAGGAACTGCCAAAATGTAGCAGAATCATTCAACATCAAGGCTTTTCAAAGCTGTGTCCACTGTATTTACATACAGCTTGCATGGCAGTTGTCATGTCATCTCATCTTACATAGCAGCTGATGGCCAACCCAAGGCTCCCTGTCAGCTGGATAAGGTGGATGAAAGCCCACCTGCTCCATCACTTCTCTTCTTCATTCACACGCTCCTATTTTTCCTTTATCTTTTTCTCCCATAAGCCAATTTTCTCATCTGTCATTTCACTCAGATCTCTAGCGCCTACTCCGACACTGATGTAGAATAATGACAGTCTTGTTTCAGTATGGAGAGATACATTTTCTCATTGTTTTTTTGTATGAATCCTGAAGAAAAAAAACTTTACTACCTTTTGATAGCACTTATTTCAGAGTAACCTGTTGTGTCTTTTCTCCACAGCTGTGCACAAAAAACAAGTTCACAAGCAAGTTCTTTTGTTCAAATCCACTTACTTAATGCAATTGTTTTGTGCCAAAAACATTTTCCATTTCTGCTAACACCAGTCTCTGCTGTCAAACAGTCAGTCAGTGACTTGCACTTCAGAGGCTGCCATAGGTGGGATCATCTTACTGGCCACAGGGGAAATTCATGTATGGTTGTTTGGATGCACTAAAGATGTTCGTATCACTCATAAGAGAATATTGTTTTTTGTAGTTTTGCTGACCTCTAATTATCTGTCCTACAGTACTGTAGGAGTACTGTACTACAATACAATACTTGTTTTTACACTATGTAATAAAATAAATAAAAAATCTAATAATTCCTTTAGGCTATCACTGCCCCTGCCAGTTTCTTTGTTGAAGCACCTTACAGATCCATTGGAAGCTGCTGCTGTCGGGTATCATCCAATAAAGTATGTGGTGGTGATGCTCCATGGAAATCTGCAGCTTTAGTATCAGGGCCAATTTCCAAATGTATAACTTAAATAAGACTTAGACTGTGAAAGCGCTTTAAGTGTGCTGTAAAAGCATAGAAAGGCACTATATAAGTATAAGACCAAGACCATTTACTTAGGGCTCTATTTTCCTGCAAGAGAATGCAGTGCTAAACTCCAGGCACTTGACTTTGACTTTTTTCAGAAAGTCAAAGCCAAAGAGCTTGAGAAACCCTGCTCATTCTACCAGCATGAGAGGGGTGGGGTGGGTAGGGGGTATTATTATTATTATTATTCATACTTTGACCACTATATATTAGAGCCAAATATTTTTATTTTATTAAAGATTTTTATTATTTTTATTCTAACTTTAGTTACTAGTTACTTTTCATGATCAGATTAATAAAAAAATATAAGACCTTATTGATTTATGGTGGAAAGTTCACAAGCTATCCAACAGTAATTCAAAATAAATGTGCTTGTATAATATAAGCTTGTGATGTACACAATAATGCAATAATATAATGTTATTATAATACAATAAAATGTGAACAAGAATGCGAAATATGTCATTCTACATGAAAACTTTACTTTTAGCATACACACATAATCAGCATACACACAGCCTCAACTGTGCCTCTCCTTCCATCTCAGCTTAAGCGCAGTGCACAACAATAAGTAGAAATGCACCTGAGGAAAACTGCATAAGGACTTGGAATGAGGCAATGCAGAAATTGCACTAGCAGGAAAACAGAGCCCCTCATCTTTATTCTGTTCCCCTGTGTACTGTGACTCCTTTAGTTTACAAATGCCAAAAATATATCTAGCTGATTGGAGCCTGGAATATTCCCAAAGAACAGTGCTGCAAGTGACTGAGTGGTAGAGCAGTACAAAACAATTAACTACAGCCAACAGTTTAAAAGAATGATATTCATACTGACAGTACAAAGCGATGGTGTCCCTGTCCAGAGCGCCCAAACACTACAAAACATTATATTAAACACTATAAGAAACCACTGAAAGAAATGTAGGTAATGTGGTAATGTAGGCTTTGCTTTCTGTGTAAATTATTCATTTTCTACTTTTTTCAGACTATTTTAGGCCACATTTGCACTGTGCAGCTGTTTAATGTTAAAAATAAAATAAAATGGCCTGATCTCACCAGAAAGTGGCACATCTGCACATTTTGAGATTTGCACACTCACAGGGTAATTTGGAAAGTTTAAACTTTTATTCATATTCTAACAATAATTTAATTTTGTCAATTTATTTGGCATTTGAATTAAGTAGCCAAAAATATAGTATTTTTGCTGCTATCATATCAGATTTAGTATTGACTTGGTAAGATACAATATGAAAGGATTTAGATGGAGAATTTATAAATCACCAGAATGTTGGCATGATCGAGCCCTTTGATCACAATTCTGTATTTGCAGAATTGAATCAGAATCAAGGATCTGAACATGGCTATTCCTATTGCTATTTTTATTTCTACTTTAATTACAAGAACCTGTAGATTAAAGTCCCAGGGGGATGTGCTGTTTCTACTAGGAAGACAGTGCATTTCCTGTATTAAAGTTCTTACATTTAGTTGCTGCCATAAAAATCTTGGCAAACCTCTCCTCACCCATAAAGTCCTTTATTTATTGCCTGTTCCCTAAGTTGAATTTAGTGATACTGGTAGCATGATGATGCATTTGGCAATGCTATCGAAGTTGTAAAGATGCACTTAAGGGGCTGACACACTGCCGGAATGGTATTACGTACGAACGCTGCTGCAATGCTAAAATAATGACATTCCCAAAATGTTGACCTTATCTCAGTTTTGAGGACACAAATTGCTCTTATAGGCATAGGCATTCAGTACAGTACAGTAGTACATTGTTTGTAAGAATGTTAACACTGTTATATTCTTTTTTTAGTATAATATGTGTGTGTGTGTGTAGAAGTGAATCATTTACTGCTTGCAAACCAATGATGGTAAGATGATGTCATGGGGTAGGACTGGATAAGTCTGACTTCTTCCTACTCCATTCAAGCATGTACTAGGTATAAGCAAATTGATATTGGATTAGCATTTGTTGGATATGTGTAAAATTATGTGTGTTGACATATCAACTGTCTTTACATGCTTGAAAGAATAAATCAAATCAAATCAAATCAAATCAAAGAGCTTGAGAGACTTGTACTGTCTACCAGCATTGGTAAAAAAAATTCTGGTTGCTTGTTTTTGCCAGTATGATTCAGTCTGAATCTCCTGAACACCTCCTCCCGTACTTTTGCATTGTCCTTTTGCTACACTCTTCTCCCTTTGTCACCGACATTTTCCATTTTCAGAATAATTACTGTTACTCTATCAGTCACTGCTCCTGTGGTGTGTTAGTGGATAGTAATTTTTCCATCCCCTTTATCAGTTCACTCATTTCCCATTTTATAAGGCTAGCACTGACGTAGATTGAAATACATTGCAGCAACTATCCAAATCCAATTGCATGTTCATCTTTTTCAACCATTTTGCACAAGCCAAAAGGGATTCATAATGCCTGACGGGTTTATCTCTGCCAGAGTTTAACTATAACTGAAATGTTATGTTATGCCTCTCTAAATGCACATCCACTACAGCGTTATCTCCTTTCCCTGTCTGTTTATGCAATCGACCTCACTTTGCCTGCTCCCTTGAGGCACTCTCAGTGTAGTGAGGAACTAAATATGTAAAAATTGGAGACCACATTTTGTACTGGCCCTAACAAGCCCTTTTTGCTATCACGATGACTTTACTATGCATGTCAACTTTAATATTTACTCTGCAAGATGTGAATAATAGGCCTCAGCAACAGCTCCAATAGACTTTTCTAGTGGATAGACTGCCACGCTAAATGGTGCTATGTTTTGTGATCATGTAGCCTTTTCAGGGCAAGAGAGCAATACTCAGCTTGATTAAGATGTGGATACTGAGGAATTGTAATATTGGTTTTTTACAGGAATATATCAACATAGTATTTTTGCCTAGTTGTAGATGAAGCCAGATTGCTCATCTTCCCAAGCTTTTTACATTAAATTTGCATTAGAACTTATTCTTACTTCTTCTAAAACAAACCACATTTGTGTATTCAGATACAAAAGTTAAGTTGTAAAGTTAATCTGGTTTCCATCTTAACAGTTCCTCTACTTTCCCATCCAACCAACACAGAGCAACATCAGCACAAATTGTATTTCTGGCTTCTTATTAAATGTAATCCAATATTCACTCTCTTGTTCATTCTGCGATGGTTCCTCAAACTCGTGAGAAAAATGTCTGTCTCTTTAGCTACTAAATGTTCCAAAAAAAGAAGCCATGAAAGTTATCTGTGGACTATGAGGAACAACATGCCAACTCCGCACAGAACCTTTGAGTGTTCTGCAATGACTTGAACCTTGAACCTTTTTGCTGTGAGGGGACCCCGCTAACCACTGCCGCCCATGTTGGTGATGTGAATTTTTTCATTTCTAACTTGCTGCTTGGAGTAGAGCAGACTTTTCAATTAACAGGATCTTGCCTGTCTAAGAGGGCTGCTCTCACTCCCATCACTAAAGTCCTTCAGACCTGAATTTAATACTCATCTCTCAGTGAGTGTCTGTATGTATGTATGTGTGTGAATGTGAAAAACTGCACATTTATGTGTGTCTAAATGTAGCCTGCCAGCTCTACACATCTCCTGGCCGGGGGGGTGAAGGACAGGAGTCAGAGAAAAAGCGAGGGACCTCAGGGTGGATGTGATCTCATTGCTAATGATGGCCTGGTAGATTCATAGCATTCAGAAATCTGTAGTTCTGCCCTGCTCCACTTCCTGTCCTTGGATGGCCTACACCTGTACTATGTCTATAGCGCTATACATTGCAGCACATTCAAAGTGTTTTCGCACTAGTTGGCCATTCACCCATTTGTACTCCCAAACATTGACATATTCACCCACTGGTGTTATCACCGGGAGCAACGCACTTCGATATGTGGACTGGACAAGCCGGGAATCAAACAGCTAGTATTCCAGGTTAGGAGATGACCTGCTCTACCTAACGAGCCACAGCTGCAACATCCCATAACTCGGTTTCTTTGGCCTTTATGTCTATCTTTCTATTGTTCTAACTGCTTCTGTCTCTCTCTTTTTTTATATCTGGCTAACACTGCTTTTCTTGAACACAGAGTACCCATTTGCTCATTGTGTACAGTGTGACTTTTGGCTTCATAATGCTTTTGTTTGATACATCTGTCACTGGGTTGGTTACATCAATAAATTTGAAAGAAACTTTTTCATCTTCTTCCTGCCTTTTTGTTGTTTCCTCGAGCTCTGCTTCTTTGAACAGGGGGCATTTCAATGTCTCCTGAAGGCACTCCTGTTGTTCCTTTGAGACTTTTATTTGAAAAGAGACAATCTGTCTTATAGCTTCCTGCAACTCTTCCTGTAGGGTTAATTCTGACACTGGGTCTTTGAAAGCCAGCTCTGTGACCTCTGACTCTTCATGACTGCCTTTTTAGGCTTCTGCTAGGCTCTCCCCGGGACCCATCTTTACAGCTGACACTAACAATATCCCCTGCTAGAAAACAAAGCAATTAAAGTGGGATGAAATAATTGCAATATGCTAATTTACATGCTACACTGAACAGCATCTGTTAGCTACCTCTTTATTGTAACTGGTTTTGGGGTGTAATTGTTCAATGGATCAGCAGCTGCACTTCAGAGGCTGCCATAGAATGTAGAAGAGTCGGAGGCAGGCACACATACTGTATGTATGATGTTATTGGTACAAAGATAGAACAGATTCATTCATTTTCTGGACTACTTGGCAAAGTCACAGCCAGTGTGACAGACAATGTATCAAATCTTGTTAAGGTGTTTAAAATGTATCAGCCTGTCAATCTGGAGTCAGATTTTGAACTGGATAAAGAAGAGAGTGATGAGAATGTCATCACTAAGACTAATGGTCAGTCTACACTTCCCATGGAATAACAAAGATGCAACAGGATTTGTTAGGTATAGTAACTGGTAAGGTAAGGCATTAAATATGCTGCTAAATAATTAGTAAAGTTGTTACTTATTCAGTGAGTAATGTGTAAAGAGCAATTATACAGTTTTTAAGTAACTTGCTCAACATTGCTCCTTGACAAGGAGAGTCTAATGTAGGGTTTATTAAGTTTGACCCTTATTTGGGACTACAGATCAACTCTTTCAATTTTGACAGGTCTATTTTTACTACCTTCTTCAACTTTATGAAAGTAAGAAAGAAAGTCACTTTTGGCTTTTCCCATTTTTAGGGGTCGCCACAGCGAATCATCACACTGACCACTCGCATGTTGACATTTGGCATGTGTTTTATGCCGGATGCACTTTCTAATGCAACCCTGATTCGAACCTGGGGTGCAGTGGCAAGAGCACTGTGCCTTAACCACTAGCCTACCAGGGATGGCCCAGAACTTTATGAAAGTACTATGCTATAAATTGTTGGGGTACTCTTTTACTAAGATTAGAATTGGTCAGGTTCCAAATAATGACATAAATCGTAAATTTCTTTGTATAATAAATATTGGATTTTTTTCTATCTGTTGTCTGGTAATGTCGTTCATGCTGTGGTCATATAGCAACTGTTTTCTTATTGTATAGTAAATGCAATCATCAAAATAATGATGATCAAAACTAGAAATAATAATCATTCCATTGTGTGTTTAACCTTGACCTTTAGCTTTTTAAGCCAGCATGAATCAGAAGTCCTTTAACACTTCTCAGAAACAAAATGGAAAGTGAACATCCACCAGTGGGCATCATGTGATATGAATGAAAGCTACAGACCAGTAACAAAAATAGACCTTGTGGTGATATTGTTTTCTCAAATGATTACACAAGATTTAACTATCCAAATTTAACCATTTAACCAGATTTAACCATACAAATGAACAAATGTTACCCATAATGTATGACTGACTTTGTGCCCTGTGTTACCATTGCTATGCTAATTAAGTTTGCTGTTATGACAATACAGTAGATCATCAACTTCAAATATGCATTTGCTTGCTTCTTGTTTAAGTTATTTTTTATATTAGGGAGTTTTGAGCACATGCATATTTTAAGCCATAGCTATTTAGTAAGTGCTTTTAAATGTCAAATACATTTATGGATGCAGGTCAAGACATTCTTTTACAGTCAAGTTTTGCCATATATTTTCAAAATACCACCACTGCCACTGTCAGGGCCCATGTTATCCATGGTGCTGAAAGGTGTTATTAGTGTTTACTGCCTTGCCAGCAAAGAAAAATATTCAGCAGGTGATTGGGCCAGTAAAATGCAGTGGTACTTGCTGTTATGCAGAAAACTGGCATAGGCACCCAGTGAACATATCTTTTCCCCACTGCCTGCTGAGATTAGAAACAACCTTGGATTGCTGCGCTGTCATCTCTTCCTGTGGAACCACTCAGAGAAGTGAATACGGTTGTGCAGATATGTATTGCTAATGACAAACGAAAGACAGGAAGTTGTTAATTTCCTCTGTTCCTCCCCTCCATCATACCTTAAATCTCCTACAAAAAGGGAGCATATTTTACCTTCCAATTTCCACAGACACTAACAGATTTTACCATCCCCCATGTCTGTGTTCTGCATATCATATACAAATTAGATAAGTCATTTGAGAGATAAGCAGCTACAAGAAGCCTTTATTATAATCTGATGTTAGGAATTCATTTCACATGTGAAACTATTTTGGCAAAAGAAAAGGCTATTATGGGCAAAATGTGACATTAGCCAAAAGTGATCTCACCCCTACAGTGTTTTGCTTTCTGTGTTGTACACGAGCAGCGAGCTTCTCTTTGTGCACTACATAGATACAGTGTGTGTGAAGTGTTAGCAGTTTGCAGAATATACAGTCCTCTTCTATAAAGGAAGGCTTGAAGATCACAGAGATGTTCCTGCTCCTTGATGTTTGCGTAGTTCTGCCTTTTTTCTATAATTCGTCAGTAATAAAGTCAGCTCTGCTTCGCAGTTTTCCACAGACTACCAAAATAAAACTCAACTTGTTTCTAAACAACATGGTATAACAATACCTACTATACTGACACTATAGATTGACCTGAAATTTGGCTGTGATGTTTGAAGAATAAGAGTGAGATCAGGCATGTCACTGAGGTTGTCAGCCGGGAACACATAACACATTACATTAGTTTACATTGAGGCACTTTACATATTCAACATCACGCAGTGTGTATTTAATACGCATACAAAAGATGTTGGGGGGGCATGACATGCAGGCTGCCATCACATTCAGCCCTTTAGCAAGATTCTCTGCAGTGAAGCAGGTTGGTAAGAAATGGTGTGTCTATACCCTAAAGCACTATGGCTTACACTGAAGCCAGTGTCAACTGTGAAGCACTCTGCTCCATTCCTAATTAGATCAAACTGCAGGCATGAAGTGTGTGTGGGTGTTTGTGAGAGATTTGATTTTAAAAGCACCATCCACACAAATTATACAAAATTATAATTAAAAACCACACAGTAGAGATTATCTCTAAAGAAAGAAAAAAAATGTCTATGTTTATCAATGGGGCACTTACACAGGGATCACCAGCTGCCTTTCAGTATAAAATCTGAGCCAAAAACCACAACCCACCTCAGCTCTTTAACCCCCATCATAGAATGCAGATTGGACATTTTAACACACATCTGGTAGAGCTGCTTCTTCCTGGCATCATTAAACTCATTTAAACTAAGTGCTGTAAAAGAGAGGTGCTGCCCTTTCCCGTTCCTGCCGATTACCAACAACCAGATTGATCTTCAGAAAGGTTCTCTACCATCTCTCTTAGTGGCCCAGGCAATGATATACAGACCTCTTCCACAGTATGGTAATAAGTATGGATGTGATATTTACTCATAATAATGATGATATTGATCATATCAGATAATTCTTTAGGAAGACCACGAGTTAAAAAGCTGTTTCAGGCTCCTCCACAACAACCCACTGAACCTGAACAAAGGCTTCTCATAAAACCACATTCTTGGTGGTTTCACTAGGTAGTCTTGTGACCTCAAAAACTGCCAGGCCCAAGTGTAAAAGGGTAACAATCCCATAAGATACACCTACTAATCCTGTAGCAAGAAAAGGTGCTTGTCATAAGTCAGCCGTCCAACTCTCCACAGCAACAACCAAGCAATATGCATCCAGCTGGCACCACAGTCACAGAGAAGTCTCTGGGTAGCCTGTATTTGGAATGATATCCTTGAGCATATATCAATAAGACCTTGTCCACCTTCAGCTAAGGGCCTGCTGCCCTAGTCCAGTGGTACCCTGACCAAAAGAAATTCACAAGAGTCTGTTGTATCTGCTCAGTGAGGTGCCTCGGTGGAGGAAGGACAATCAGCCTATGCCACAGAGTTGAGGCAACTAAGTTATTAGGAACCACAACTCTACCCTTCTATGACAGCTGGGGAAGAAACTATTTCCATTTAGGCAACTTGCCACACATTTTCTCCTCTACACCTTCCCAGTTCAATTTCTGATATTGATCGGTTCCTAAAAACACCCCTAACACCCCCATACCCTCCCTCCCTCAACCAGAACCCCCAGGCAAACTAGGTGCTGTTTTTCCCCGCCAGCCTTTTGGGTGTGCAGCCTTACCCTTCTCCCAATTCACTCATGCAGGCTTTTCCATACAACTCCAAACTCTCCACAGAACATGACCTGTTAAAGTGTCCTGAGATTACTTTTGTTGTGATTTGGCACTATATAAATAAAACTGAATTGAAAATTGAATTGAACTCCAAACAATTTTTAAGTCAGCCAACACCTCTGAAAGAATTTTGTAATGTACACACAAAAGTGAGACCAGCCTCCAGTTTTTAAAAAGTGCCAGATAACCCTTCTTAGAAATCAGAGAGATGACTGCTTTCCTACATGATGCTGGCAGTAAACCCTCCTGTAAGTGTTACTGGCGCCAGCCCTAGGGGAAGCTAGGCGGTAGCAAGTGGCACACAGTCAACGTGGTACTGTGTTGCCTAAATGTGTGTTCAACTATGGCTGTGGATAAGGAGAGAGGACATGTTAACCAGGCCATAGCTTGTTTAATTCTGAAACATAATAATCACCACAATCTCACAACATACAGGAAATAATACAGAACCCATGACTGAAATAATTAATTAATCCAAAAACCACAATAAGATTTGTAACTAAATTCATAAAGTGCAAAAATGTAATACATAATTGGCAATACGCAATAATTAAACAAAATAATATAAACTTACATTAATACACTCACTCCTAACACTCTAATCCATGGCATATCTCCCCTCTCTCGTCTCTCTCTACACACATGCACACACTGCGGTCGGCCACATCAAACAAACACCAAATGGCGGGTAAAACATCTACATAAACACTAGCATGGTGTGCACCCCAAACCTGAAATTGACTCTTTACATTAACTTAAGACAACTTGAATATTCATACATGTCACCAAGCACTTTAGAACATTACAATGCCCGAAAACTGCTTCAAATACACACTTACATACTGAACCATCCACTACTGAACAACTGTGAATTTGCGGTAAAAACAGCACTAATTCAGCAGCACCAAAACACTCTTTAAACTAACAACAAGTACTTAAAATAATCACAGCATGTTCACAATACCTTTGCTTCACTCTAGAGTGAGTTAGAACCGTTTGAGTAAAAAAAAAAAAATCACTTTTATTGACATACCTGTGGATAAGGAGAAGGACATGTTAACCAGGCCATAGCTTGTTTAATTCTAAAGCTTGCCTGCACTTAGTCTTTCCATTCTCCACAGTTGTGCCACAGCACCATCTATCAGTCCGGAGGTGTATAGTGTACACAAGCTTTATGAAAGACACAGTGATAAAACAAAAAATATAGGGGGTGTCTGTTTAAATGTAAAACTTAAAATGTAGCGTTTTTCAACCTACTACATAAGCACTCCAAAAAGTACCCGATGGAGATGGAAACCCAACAGATTCCAAAAACATTTGTAGAAGTCAGGTGAAAGTCCATCAATTCCAGGTGATTGCCCAGAAGCCAGCTGTGTAACTGCTGCAGCAAGTTTGCCTATGGTGAGCTCAGAATCCAGTGCAGCTCTCTCACCAGTTGTGGCAGCTTCGCAGAACTTGACATGTCATACTCATCTTGGTAGGTAGATAGGTAGGTACTTTATTGATCCCACAGTGGGGAAATTTCTGTGTTACAGCAGCAATAGAGAACAACCAACATAACACCATAAGAACAGACACCACCATAAGAACAGACACATAAGAACAGAACTTCATAGAAACACGGGAAAGAACACAATGAGGACACAGCTGCTGTGACTTGTAATAGAGCCTCTAATTCCAAATTCATTTGCTGTAATTTTTTTGCATCTAAATTCTCTTGACTAGGTAAATTATTTTTAATATCCTTTATTTCTTGTTTTAATGAGTTCATAACATTCTTTATTTTAACTGAAGAAAAAGCAGTATACTGCTGACAGAAGACTCATGTGAGCCTCACCCAGTTCCCTCTGTTAGGGGGTTTTTCCTACCCATTGTCCCAGAGTGCTTGTTCAAGGGGGATTTTTTGGGACTAATAGTAAAATCTAGACTTTACTTTGTAAGGTGTCCTGAGATGACTTTTGTTGTGATTTGGAGCTATACAAATAAATTTGAATTTAATTGAACTGTTAGGACCGATTGGCCCCAAAAAACTGATAATGAGACAGAGGGACTCAGAGGCTGGACTTGGACTCTGGGTGAAAGAAACTTTATTAGGAATAATTTATAAAAGGTACTTAAGTGTTGGCGATGGCCGGTGGAGCAGGGCGTGGAACCCAGAAGAGAAGTGCAGGGTTGAGTGGTACTGGAGGTCACTGGGGCTGTTAGGCTGGGAACGCTGCTGCTGGTCTGTGGAGGGAAAGCAGG
>NW_018127976.1:1800377-1808774 GCF_001952655.1 Monopterus albus | reverse complement strand
TACTAGAAGGGAAACAGAATTCAGTGACCACCAGGTGGTGATCTAAGAAACAAATAAATAAAACCGCTCACTATCCTGGAACAAAAAGACAGAGATGTAAAGCCTGACCGCACGACTCCTATTACATCTTACCCTTACCTAAATGGTCTTATACTTGTTTAGCTCTTTTCTACATTTTACAGTACACTCAAAGTGCTTTCACAATACTTGGCCATTCACCCATTCGCACTCACAAACGCTCACACACTGGTGTTATCACTGGGAGCAACTGTCTTGTTGTCACTGAACTTTGTTTTCCATGCATCTACTAAATCGAACTGTCTAGTTAAACCAGATAAATAGGATGACTGTAACTGAGGATCTTCTCCCACCTTGTCTAGTGTAAAATCAACCATACCATTCCAACCCCCACCCAAAATGAAAAATCACTCTGCCTACCCTGAACCAAACACTTAAAAAAAAAAAAAATCTCCAACCTCTCTGTATTCACACTGGGAGCATAAACATTAGTAAAAACAAAACCTATACCTCTCTGTCTCTGCCTTAATCAAAAGTTTTATCCAAAAATTCATTTATCTCTTCCAGTGTGTACATGCCCCCTGCCACCAATTGTGAAGCCTCACCCAAAGACTCTGAATCTGAGATGACATCTTGGGCCATCCTCTCCACATCGCTGTTCACCTGTCTCCACTCCATTACTGTTCCCTCCTGGTTCTCTTGCCCCACACCAGGCTACAGGTTCCTAGAGCTCCCAGCCGCCACTGTATCACTGCTTGCAGCACTGTGTAACACTCCACGTGAGTCTACACTTTCTGTTTGTGTGTCCGGATCACCATGTACTGTACCTCACTAACTTCGAAGCCATTAACTACACCAGTGCTGACTGTATCGCTGGGGTCAGTGCTGGAAGCAGAGTATGGCATGGCTCGCTGCTCCCTAACAGCCTCTGAGCCAAACATCAACACTTGCTTCCAAGGAGAATGTGTTTCAGTTTATTGTTTCTACAACCAAGAATCGTGGTTTTAAATGCATTGCAAACTTTCCAAACTGACTTAGCTCCTGTTCCAGTGCTTCGTCTGGAATAAACAAGGTACAGCTAATATGGTCATCCTCATAGATGGAACAGCCAGTGGTGAAACTTGCAAGAACTCATCATTGGTAACCAACCCTGTTTCTATTAGCTGGCTAACAAACTGCTCCTCCTTTAAGAACACCACCACAGTTTTATTCATACAGGAGGCATACAACAGGTTACCACAACCCACCTGCTCCTCAACAGCCAGAAGCATCATCTCCATGCTAACACTTGGATCCAGCATGACCCTCACGCCAAGCCGGATAGACAAGTAAGGTCCGGCTGCAGTGTGCAGACCACCTCAACCCATGCCCCCTCACGTTACGTCACTCACGTAACGCTCCTCCAGAAACAGAATAATGAAGAAACTCTAATAAAATTTTATACGCAACATCCAGTAAGGAGCACTGAAATACGTTATTCCAATAGAAAGAAAAAAAAAACACATTTAAAAGCAGCAAGGCAAAAAAGAAATATACAATAGTTATTAATTACATTCTGAAAAAAAATCTAAAAAATTACTGAAGCTTAAATTACATAAAATAATACAACTTTCCATAGATGAAAATGGTTGTTGTGACTTAGATCATAATGAGACCTTGATAATCTTGTATGATTAATTATACATAGTGTTATAGGAAAATGATACATAAAACATGATACTTAATACTATTTATTGTGATACAGCTTGATAGATTTTCTCTACTGTTGAATGTGTATTGGCTGATAACATTAAGGAAGACAAATACTATAGTTCTTAAACTCACTTATAAAACAGGTTAATAAGGGTTTTTGATCCTTCCATTTACAAGTATGGATGTGATATTTACTCATAATAATAATAATATTGATCATATCAGATAATTCTTTAGGATGATTACATGAGTTAAAAAGCTGTTTAGTAGTTTCAGGCTGCTGAAGACAAAAAGTAATGTTCTTTTGTCTTCCTTGAGAGGGGTGTGGGTTGAGTGACGTAATGCAAGGGGATGTGGGTTGAGACAGTCTGCACACTGCAGCCGGACCCTAATGGGATAGACAACGCCGCTAACAATTAACCCACCTACAGTTGATGAATTTAAATGCTCTTATCTGATCATGCAGAAACAGGTCAGAAGTTGTGTTAGATATTTTTAGTCAAATAGATATTGGATAGATACTTTATGTATTAGAAATGTTAGTGGAGAGAGAATGTCTAGTTAGACTGTTAAATGCTTAGGCCTGCATATGAGTTGCTGCAGGGTACATTTGGTCAAGGCCACCAGAAAGAAGAGTTGATGACTGTCAGCAGACAGGGTGTTTAATATTATTATTATGATGTGTAAAACTGTAGACTTATCCATAATGTTCCTAGCCTCTCCTAGGCTCAGAGAGAGAACCGGCTTGCTAAATGGCCAACAGGCTGACAACCTCAGTGTCATTTATGACTCTGAACTGAATTATCATGTAGAGTTTGTCATCACATTTGCTTTTTATCAGCTCAAGTACAGGCATTTCTTTCTTGGAGTGACAGACAGACTTGCATGCTTTTATATCCAGCAGAATGGACTATTATAATACTCTCCTGTCCTTCCTACCCAAAAATGTTATAAATGAGTTACAGTTGGTTCAGAACTGGTGGCTGAGTGCCCTCAGTTTTAAAGAATTTTATGGTATTCCACCAGCCTACTTATCTGACATACAGTAGTTCTTTTGTATGAACCAGTACAACCTCTTAAATCCTCTGGCATGTTCCAGTGTGCAGGACAAAATGTTTTGGTGAAGCACATTTTAGTTTTTGTGCCCTGAAGAGTTTGGAACAGTCTGCCAGAGGATCTGAGAACAGCTGAAAGTGTTGATATTTTTAAACACAAACTAAAAACCTCCCTCTATGGTTTTGGCTTTTGATTGGCCTTTTATTGCAATAATAACAATAACAATAACAATAATAATGATAATTATTATTATTACATTGTTGTTGTAAACAACTACTTTACAAGTAGTAAAGAAATAATTTGTGTTAAAAGTCTTATTTACTAGCGATCTAGTATCAATCAAAGTCATATGAACTGTGAGAGAGGCCTCTAACTGTGGGGATTCATAACCCAACTGGTGAAGACAATCCAAGTCCAACGACAGTCCAGGGTCAATACTGGCAAACATACACAGCCAAGAGATCCAAAAGAGGGAGGTCAGAGAGAGAGGTCCAAAGGTCAATACACAGACGCAAACAGATCTAGGAGGGCAAGGCAGTAATCAGTGGTAGAAACAATCCGGGGTCACAAGAGGAATCACAAGAACACCTGTAAGTATACCAGCATTTTTATGTTGTTGCAGGTGCAGTCGGTTTTACATGGGTCAGTATTTATTTACTGCAAAACTGTTGAAAAGATCATCATGACAGCTTCTGAGCACGTTTTGCTTTCATGCTGACAATGACTTCACTACTGCTATGGACCGCAAGCGCCTGCAGAGAGTGGTAAAGACTGCGGAGAAGATCACCAGGACTCCACTGCCCTCTCTGCAGAGCATTTACCACCGCAGAGTGCGTAGGAAGGCTGCCTCCATCCTCAAAGATCCCACCCACCCCCAACACGGACTGTTCACTTCTTTGCCCTCTGGCCGGAGGTTCAGAAGTGTGAAATGTAGGACCACTAGACTGAAAAACTCTTTCTTTCCCTCTGCCATCAGACTCCTAAACCGCTTGAGGAGTTTATTACCAGGAAATATGTGATGTACTGTTTACATTCTGTTTGCACATGCATAATTGCACAATGACTGTTGACTGCTGCACATGTTGCTCCCATGCAGCATACATTCTCTATTATATTCTTGTATATTTTTTCTACTATACTGCTGCATCTGCGCTGCTTAAAGTGCCAGATTGCGTTATTTATTTATCTACTTTAAATTTCATTTGTATTTTGTGGCATTCATGTGGACGGCAAAGTAAGAATTTCATTGTACAGAGAAACACATTTCTTAACTGTGCATATGACAAAATAAACACTTTGAACTTTGAACTTAGTCATATGGGTGTATTACACAAATTCATCTTGTCAGTCTCAGTCTGTACTGAATACATTGTCATATGTGTACTACTTTTTCTATGCTTTGAGAGCATTCCCTTCTCTTTTGATTATCTACTACCTGCCGCTAAGTTATTAATGTTTAAGCAACCCACACACTTGATTTATTGCTGACGATACATTAATAGGTATTGATCATTCATGACTCTGTAGCTGATCTCATGTGAATAATCATACTGTCATAATCACATGAGACCAGCCAAGGAATAAAACAGTATACAATTACATTATAGTAATGTAAATAAATTTACCTTTCTATTAACTTCCATAGCCTAAAATTGTGACATTGAAATTGGGTACAGTCTTTACAGTGTGTCAATATAAGATTTTCATTGGCCCCATCTGGCCCCCTCCACTAAATATTTTCTCCAGGTGCCAGTGATGGACAGCTGAGGACAGCATCTTGTTCCCAGTGATTTCACTGTAGAAACTGCAAATCTGTAATCAGCCCATCTGATTACTGTGCAGAATAGCATTTAGGTTAAGGCTACTGTAAGCTCACAATGCCTCATCAGAAGATTTAAATAATTAATGAAGTTGGCCTACCCCTCCTGTGCCACATACAAACCAAGTTTCTCTTAATATGGAGACACCTGTATCAAGGCATGCTGCTGTGTGAAGGGGAAATTTATAAAAGTCGAAGCTTTCCTTTGACTTTTATCAAGTTATATTTAATAATTGTTTGGTCACTGTGAGGTTGTGATGTGTGAGCCGAGCCCTATCTCCTGATGATAAAACAGCTGCTCCGGTGGCCTACAGCCCAATTTAAGATCCTTATCAGAACACAAGGGTTAACCCCTGATTGTATTGGACAGTAATAATGTTTTTCAAAATACAAAGACATGAAGGTTAGGTTGACAGGCAACTTCAATGGCCTGAACATGTGTGTGTGAATGGTTGTCTGCCCTGTGATAGTCTGAAGACCTGTCCAGAATGCACCTCAGTTCTTGCTCAATGTTGTCTGGGACTGTCTTCAGCAACCCTGGTGCTTGGCCATCAGCGACATCAATGTGACCTTGCCTTTGACAAATCTAACCTGTGTTTACACTATCAGACAGGGGAGACTTGATGAAAAATCATAACATGGTAGTTGCATTACAAAAGCCATTAGTTTTGGAACTTGATTCATACTAAGAGCTAAAAGTCTGGTTAACTTGTCCTCAACTGCATTAGTTCTGGCCATTTGTTAAAATTTCTCTCGGACGTCTCCTAATGTCATCAAAATGTAACATTAAGTGTATAATAAGGGTAACATTCTGTTATACCCCAGTTGTTTTATTGGACAGATCTGAATAATGAAGGAGCCACCCTAACTCTAACCCACTGCTTGAAGGTGTCCCACATATCTGTTTTTTCAGGTGCAGTTACAAATCCCCACCACACCTCAGCTGAAGAATCAAAAGACAAGGCCATGCCTGAGAGTGTGGTTTGTAACATCTGTCTGAATGTTGCTTTTGGAGTTGCACAGCGTTGTACAGAGCCATCAGGAAAAGTGATGTCAACATGGCATGGGGACATCATCAGTCACATTTAGTGAACACATTATGTCACGAGCCAAAAGATTAACAGGACAGGAGGGGGAAAGTGAAAAAAAATGATAAAAGGACAGATTATTCCATTTGCAATGAACTCTTTTGGAAAGCGGCCACTACTCTGTGTGTCCCGAGAAGCCAACAACAGGTACGGTATGCCTTAAAACGGGGAGTGGCATATTAAGTGTGGAATACCGGGCTCCTGTGTAAACCATACACATGTGATCTTGACCATTGATGGTTACCTTAACTAGTGGTTCAAGAAACATTTCCTGGGAACACAATGAGTCACTTGTTACCGGTTCTGGGCAGCCCTAATGTTGAGGCAACTGGTGTGAGCCAGGTGCTCGATGTTGGGCTGATGATGGGAACTGCTGAACATGTCCATCCTGTGGAGGTGGGTAGACCTGATACTGATATTGCGGTACACCCTGTGACTGCTGGTATGAAAAGGGACATGTATGCGACCAGTGTCCTCTTTCATTAAAGATCCAGCACCTGTCATCTCTTGGCTGACCTCTTCTGAGAGTCCAAGGTCCTTGACCTTTTCCTCATGGCCGGCCACGGTACTGAGGTCCACAGTGCATGTGAGCAGAATCCCACTGATAACGTGGTGCGGTCGGCTGTTGGGCAAAGGATTGCTGCTGTGCATATGGCTGTACAGCATTCTGCACAGGCATTTGGTTAGCTGTGACTTTAATTTGATTAACCTTGTCTCGCATTTCCTTCAACTGCGCTTTAGTTAACTGTGCCTGCAAAGAAGAAAGCTCCTTTGCATTCTTTTCTTGTGCTTCCAGCTCATTGTCAATATACTGAGTGACATAAGCTGACCACTGCTCAAAGGTAAATGTGACGAGTTCCATCACCTGTCTCAGAAGATGCACAAAGGTGCCTTTCTTCCTCCTCTCTGAAAGAGGCAGAAGTACATGAACCGACAACTGGAGTTGTGAACTGGTGTAGACAGCCAAATTTTAACTCATTTAGATAAGTCTGTGCTCTAAGTCTATCAGCCTTACCTCCTGGGAATGAGGCTGTGTGTAGAATTCCTCCCTGTACAACCACCAAGGGCACCATGCCCTGTGTTGCACTTTGTGGCATCTGTCTAGATAAGTCACTCTTTATATAAACTTCCGCTCTCCGTGTGGAGATTGTGAGGAACTGTGTGTCTGAACTGCACCTTGTAATCAGAGCTAAAATGTGCAGCCTGCACTGGCATATTGATAATTATGCACACGTGACTGGCGTTTCAGCTAGAATGGTCTGTTGCCCAGAACCGTGATCCAGTCACGCAGCATCTACACCAGAACTAGCTTCTGATGCGTGTGACTGCTAGGGGTTCTCCTAATCAACAGCTCTGTTTTAATTCCACTGAATACGTCGTCACCCTAAATTCTATAATACAGTTTTCCCATAGGCTATGCCCAGCCCCCGGAACCAAAGACAGCTCTGCTCGAGGCACACTGTTTCACACCAAATTCTCCCAGTAGCACTTGCTGCTATGAAATACACGTGCGACAGCGTTCAACAGCCCTTGTGCAGAAAACCACCCACACAAGGATAAAGAAAATTAAAAATATTCCCCTGTGCCCTCAATTTGTAATTTAACAGTTACCAGTGACCTTCTTATAAATATTTAGACGTTCAGAGAAGGGCTCGGAGAAGGGCTCCACCTCTGACTTCCTCCTTCCCATCAGAGCAAAAAATCCTAATACAAAGGAGACAGCCATCAAAATTTGTGGTTATCCACTTATTAACATGGATTTTATGTCTCTGATAGTCATCAATTTCTGTAACAAGGGCACTTATTTTTCTATCCCTCAAGTGAAAACGTGCTTGTAACGTTACGTGTGGCAAAAAGCATCAGCACATTTCAAAATAAAAGTGTTATATTACCCTTACTGTAATCATTCAGTTTTTAAATTGGGAAATTACAGTCCACACAGATCAACTAAATTTTGTAAAGTTCAATATGCAGGAATTCTGTACAAAAGGTTCCTGCTCACCTGTTATTATTGCCGGCAAATGTTGATCTATGTGTCAGTTCCCAATCCCGACTGAAATCCAACTCACAATTCAGCCAATTCCGAGGGTCACAGCACCAAGTTGTTATACCCCAGTTCTTTTATTGGACAGATTTGAATAACGAAGGAGTCAGTCTTTCTTCATTTTAGTGCTGATTTATTTTAAACCACAAGTAAAATTACAAACACGACCCGGGTTGTTCCTTTCTCCAGAGAAACACACTGGCTGCTGGAGAGAAGAGCCCTGGCCACACCTAGCCTAATACATTTTGTTTTGGGCTAACCCCTTACACAAAAAGATTACAAAATATCACAAGATGGAGACAGTCTGATGTCTCCATCTCTTATCTTATGCTCCACATGCTTCGAGCACTAGTTAAAACAAAATGAAGAAATTCGATGTGTGTGTGTGTTGTCACATGGTGCGTACCTAAAACATTCATTCAGACATAATTCTAGCACAGGATGAATACAAGAAAACAATTGGTGTCAAGGTACACATTCAACATTCTATCTGTCAACCGTAAGACAGAGCAGACTAGAGCAGACTTTAATTCTTACTAAATTGCATTACTAACACATTAAAATCTAACACATTGTTTAATAATTATTATTAGATTTACTAATATCTAACAATTCTAAATAATGACATAAATTCTCCATAGGAGCGTATATTTATTCAAATATATTTTATATTTAGATAA
>NW_018127976.1:1792617-1799678 GCF_001952655.1 Monopterus albus | reverse complement strand
GTGACCAGTAGAAAGATATAAAACAAATGAATGCAGTTACAGTATGATGTCAAACTGCACATTTTCATTTGTATATCTTTTATCAGTTGTGGGTATTTGCCTGAGGAAGACCCCCTAATAAAGTTTGATGGATGCACACATGTACACATAATTATTTACAGACTATACCCACAAAACAATAAATGGAAAACTTTTGTAGCCGCAAGAATCAATACACAGGTAGAATCACTGCAGTGCCAATTATCATTTATTGAACAATATTTTATGATTATGATTGAGAGGGCGAGAAACAGAATCACCTGTGTCAGTCTGAGTCTGCAGAGGAAGTCAGGCTGTCAGTCACCGCTTCTAGTCTTCTACTCGGATCTTCACACACACGCCTGATCATCTCTGCAGCTAACAATATGGCCATTCCCCACTTCCTGTTGTAGGATATGGTTCGTCTTACCATGCTAACTTTGAGAGACGAGGCAGTCCAAGTAACTTCAAAACAGTGCTGATTTATTCAAAGGATCACAGGTAAAATTAACATTACATGCTCAAGTGTCTTGCACCTCCAACATGCACGCAGGCAGATGTAAGATGAAAGACCCTGAGCCCACCAGGCCTATACATTATATCACCTCGGTTGGGCTAGCCCCATACTACACAGAAACGTCAACCGAGACGTCTCTGTTACCAGCTTTGCAGGCTCTAGCAATAGTCAAAACATGAAGCAAATCAACGTGTGAATGTTGGTTAAGTGGTGTGTAACTAAAAACATTCTCACGACCTCTAGTACATGTCGTGACTTGAACATAAGAACATTATGGCTAAGGCTACAGTTATACACATCGTAATAATAATATTGAACGCCCTGTCTGCTGACAGTCATCAACTCTTCTCTCTGGTATCCTTGACCAGATGTACCCTGTAGAAACTCATATGCAGGCCTAAGCATTTAACAGTCTAACTAGACATCCTATCTCCACTAAACATTTCTAATACATAAAGTATCTATCTAATATCTGTCTGACTAAAAATACCTAACACTGTGATTGTCCAGATCTTGATGTCCAACCGGGCCCCCACCCTGGTTACACTATTTTTGGGAACCCCCTGCACACTGTGCTAAACAACAGGAAGTTTGGGGCCCAACGTCCTTGCAGAGACCCGTACAAAGGAACAGAATGTTCACCCTAACCATACTACATATTGTGCATTAACCAATATTAACTATTAACTATTAACTATATTCTAATTATATTCAGTTTGCTTTTAACCACAACACTTCCATGATTGGATCACTGGCAATATTTTTTAAATAATAACAAGAAGGTTGATTTTATCACTACACATGCAAAAACTGATACATCACTCTTAATGTACTTCAGTTCCTGATGCCACAGCCATTTGGCCTGCTGTTACTGCAGATGTCCTACAGTATCAACAAAACAGACTGTAGCTGTCTTCAAAATTCACAAGATTTTGCTAATTTGGCATGTAAACAACATATGCTGCTTTGTCAGGTTGAAGCAAGACATAAGGAGCCTCTGCTGGCTTGTTTGGTTAGAGGTTCAGTGTATTATTTAAGGCAAGTTGTTTACCTTTCACACTCTCTGCTCTGTGCCCTGCAGTACTAATGAGAGAGACAGAGGGGTGAAGACACAACAGGATGTCAGGCAAATGTGACCTTTAGCAACATCCCACCTTCTTGCTGTCTCACTCACTCTCCATGTTTGATTCTATCCATCTCGGTATATCTTGCTAACCTTCTCTTGCAGGCTATGCCCTTAGGGGGGCTGGGCTCTACAGGTTGGGGGTTAAAGATGTGGGTGGGAACAGGCACTGAGACTTGGTGAACCAAAGGTCATAAGCACCTCCACAGCTAGCTGCAGTGACAGGAGAGTTACATAACACTGTGCATTTAATGAATGTTACCAACTGTTAAGAGCAAATGTAGTCTGGATTTATCTCCAGTGAGTGAAAGATAAGGAAGAGACATAAAAAAAAAAAACTAGAAAATTGCATTTTCTGAAGAAAATGCGTATGGATGCTGACTGTTGAAAGATCCCCCTGAAAATGCTGAACATTTTGACACCTGAATGGTTTTGCTAGCTGAAAGTTTGCAGAAGTAGAATTTTCCCATTCATTTGAATGGGGCAAGATTTTCAAAATAAGGCTACATATTTCAAAAGTATGAAGTTTACAAAACTTCTGAATAGAACCATGAATGTCCTTGAAGAGTTGAACATTTTGACAGCTGAAATAGCTAAAAGAATGCTGAAGTAAAATTTCCCCATTTATTTGAATGGGCAAAATTTTGCTGAAAAACACTAAATAGTTTAAAAAGTATGAAGTTTAGGAAAATTCTGAATAGATCCGCACATGTCCTGAAAAAGCTGAACATTTTGTTACCTAAATGGTTTTTCTAGCTGAAAGTATGCTGAAGTAGTTAAGGGCCAAAAAACGTATGGAAGAATAATAAATAAAGAAAAAATAAAGACCAGGAAAACAAGGTATGAATGCTGAATCAGCATCCATAAAACAAAATAACAATGGATTCAATTGATCTGTGTGTGTTTGTATGAGTGTATTTTAGCCCAAACTGAGTATCCAATTAGTGCTGTAACTTCCAGGATTTGACCCCAGCTTTTGACTTTCTGCCCCTCACCAACCACTCCTCATTCTCCTTTTGGTTCCTTAGCTGGTGACCCTGATGCTAACGAACTCACTCATCCATAGTAATGACAGTCAGAACATGCACAGCAGAGGGCAGATTCAGTAGCAGCCACAAGCAACTCCAAGATCTGCACTTCAATTTTTAATTACTTCGACTCCAGTGGGCAACAGCAGACAGTATGATAAAATGTATTTTGACGAGGCTGAAACCTTTGTAGTTTTAGTTTTCAGAACTACAGATATCACAGACTGTCCTCATGCCAAGATAATCATTTGATCTATAAGTGTTCTGTCTTTCTCTCAGATCTTAATACTTTGTCAATGAGGAAAACCTTATGATTCGCTTAGGTTATACAGTATGTCTCTACAGTTGTCCTCTGAATTCCCAATGTTGTTATTGCGTGATTAGCTCTTTCAGGGACTCTGGGACAGATTTCATTGTAGGGTACACAGATCAACTGCCCTATGGCTTTGGAATAAACATACACCACACTGCAATGATTTTCACTGGAGTCGAAGATGAACTTTTCAAACTTTCATTTTTAGTAAAACACATAGGGGTAAAATTTTCATTGGAGATGAAGATGAACTCTTCAACCTTTCATTTTTAGTAAAACACATAGGGGTAATTTATACAGAGTTGATCATATAGTAGGACAGAAAACCCAACTCAATGATAGCGAATGTTTCTGCTGGTTGAACAGATGGCAACTACAGACTGACTGAGGTTAGAGAAGACTGTGACAGGATGCAAACACGGGTCACCTGTGTCTAGTTCAGCTACATTACACACCTCACTACCTCCATAGCCTTACTAAAGGGTACACTAGTTTGTGCATTTGACAGCACTGTGATATACTCTGCAAGAACTAGATGCTTTTACTAGGATTTTTTGCCTAAGTGCAAGGAGAAAGCCAGGATTTTTGGTATGAGTGTCCTTGTTTGTGTTAACACACTTTACCTAAGACTGTGTGTAGTCTCCAATCCTTCTTACTGTCACTATGCAGCACACTATTTGGCCATTCACCCATTTGCACTCACAAGCACTCACACATTCATACATATCTGCTTGTGCACATACGTACATCTCACTTTTTGAGCTTTAGGTCACGTCTAAAATGATAATTCACCATTGTAACATTGTAGATAAGTCAAAAAAACAAGGAAAAGTATGGCATGCGCTCTATAATGATTTTACAGTTCCCACATAAAAACATTTGAACTGGTTATAGCAAATAACATTAATAATGACCCCATTCCAGTTATTACTAAAATGCATAGTAACAACAAATTTTTAGTTACTTAAGTTTTTACTTTTATACTTATGTTTTATAACTCTTATTTTATGCTATAAAAAGCATTGCAAGTATAGTTTTCCAAGAAAAGGAATGATATATTCTTAGGAAGCAACCATTTTAAAAATCACAGGTAAACATTCAACCTCCACCCTTTACCATTTGCTCAACTGAAGGCACTCTTTCACAATTGCCTGCACCAGTTTTCAAGGTAGTGTATGCAGTGCTGTCCTACTCTTCATTTGTCACACTTAGGAGTAAAATCCCTGAGAGTGCGGTGTGCTTTAAGAGCCCAGCGGAAACCACCCTGACTGCACATCAGCACTAATTAGAAGATTGATGTCTGGAGTCAGGAAAAAATGAGCAAAACATAAAACTTATATTTGATTCTGTAAAATTTCATTTGACTTTGGTGACACAGAGCCTAGAAAATCATAAATAGCTGTTTTTGGCTGCATCTGTAGGTGTTTTGATAGTGTACATTGTGCTAAAAGGAAACAAGGAATGAAAACCACAACCCTGTCTGGTTAGTGAGCAATTACCTTGGACTTTAGGCTTAATACTCAGTCTGTCCCTCAAGCAGCTGACCACAGGCCACATGTCTTAAAAGCCCTCCATCACATCATTGTGGCTCTTTGAGGGTGTGAGTAAACAAGGTCTCTTTCCTCTAACAAGCAAAATAATGGTAATCCTCTTTCCTACAGCTTGGAACACTTCCTGTAATTTCACTACCATCAAATTCTCTGTATGCATCCAACCTTAAATGAATGCCTCCAACCCTCAATCTAATCTAAAGCCTTTTCATATGTTTATGAAACAAAACACAAACATTTTCTCTTTTCCTTCTGTCGTTTTCCATCATTCCTTCTCTCTCCCCTGTCCCAGTTAGATGCTTCATCTCCACCTGCTTGTACTTGATTTCCACCTGTCTAGTTGTATGATGTGATTAAAATGTAAAGTGCTGTGGTTGATGCGGCTGCTTGTACACTTGACTCCTCCATCTTGAGCTGGGCCTTGGCTTTTTTGCAGGCAGCACTCTGGGAGCATATAGGGAAGATTGAACGATTTTCTGGCTTAACGCATTATTTCCTCTGATGCACGACAGGCATGAAAGCTATCAGGGATATTAATACTGGTTTGGGCCGTTTGTAACATTGGCATTTATTCTCTCCAGCCATCCAAAGGTACTTCTTCATCCCAGCCCATGCTGACCCAGTTTACCGGTCAGCTATCTGCTTTTTGCTTCATCACCTTATTCCATTGTCTCCTCCTTTTATTGTATTTCTTGCTCCTCTGCTCCATATGTTCATGTTTGCAATCCTCCAACTTGATCCTCCCTCTCTTTTATCTTTCACTCTCTCTCTTGAGATTATGTTATTTGTCTTCAGCTTCAGCACCCCATGCAGCCTGATCTTTGGGGAAATGCATCAAATACTGAGAATAAGTTCCGGAAATCTAATAAGGAATAAACAATGCAGGCACGGTCATCCTCTGTGGACCTAACTGCCACCATATAAACACCAGTAAATGTCTATTTTTATGTTTTGAATTATAGGGGAATTGAGGACTTCAGCATACACACCTCTCTGTCTGGCTTCCTGAGTCATGAGAGGTGAAAAAACATCTTCCCCTGCCTCCTTCATCTGTGCTTTGTATTGCCCATGTTAAGAATGGCTCCACTGAATAGGTAAACAGCACAAGGAGACCCAGCTGAGTTTTAATTCAGACTACTGAGCTAAATAAACTTGTCTCTAGAGGTGTGAACCACATCACAGCACACCGATGGAGCCAGAAGCTGTGGAATCAGTTCTACACACAAACCTCTAGACTCGAATAGTTCCGTTCATTTTCATTTCTCACCCCCTACCAAGACCTATTGCTTTCTGCAGTGTAAGCATCCAGCAAATTGTATTTCCCCCAAAAATGAATTTGCAGAAAGTTCAAAGGTACTATATATATTCTCCCCCCATGGTTTCAGTTTGCAGTCATATTTTCCTGGGTGCTGACACATGAGGTAGCTTTGGCATCAGCGCACAGTAGAAGAGGTATTAAATCCCCTGCTATTTTCTCATCAATCAAGTATTTGGGCCCCGCCAAGGAGGCGCATGTTAACGGATTTCACAGTAAACCTCTCACAACATTGCCTCACACCCACAGGGTGCACTCACACTCACTCTGGAATTTTATAAACATACAATTTTATATTTTGGTAATGCTGACTAACAAAACTAAATACAAATACATACAAAATAAACTAATTTGCTGATGTTGAGACTATAACATATTTAAAAACTAGAAGTGCTGCTATCTTAAGAAGCCATGAAAGTTCAGGTACAGTACTGAAAAATTACTCTGTCCAGGGCGGACATCCTGAATGCTCTGTCACAGATCATGTGGCCCAGTACTGAAAAATTATATTTCATGGTTGACCAAAGGATTTAAAAGACTAATTTGGTAAATTTCAGCTTGTCAACTTAACCATTACACTAATAGTGTAATAGGGGCCTTATCAAAACCAGGGGCCTCAGTTATAAAACCATGCAGAGCAGCTATTGTAAAAGTTTACTTGCGCACAACATACGAAACTGGTGAACACACAGACACAAACATTTTTTCTTTATAAATCAAAATCAATTTGAGAATGTGCACACTGAGCTGCATATTTTGTTCAAAACACTCCCACAATTAAGCATATATTGTACATAAAAAACACTCATGAAAATTAAAATACGTATTGTTCCTGAGGGGAATAAAGACAATGTACAAACAAAACAGAGTTTGCAGAAGCTGTTAATACATCAAATAAGACAATGCCAAATTCAGCAAAGTGCTCAGGGATGAAGGTGGACATCCTGAATGCTCTGCCACAGATCATGTGGCCCAACCGGAAGAGACACAGGGACACTGAAGCTAACAGCTTGGTATTTGTTTAAGCGTGTACTGTCATGGTTGGACTTTGCTTCTTCTGTTTGTGTTGCATTTGCCCCATCTCTCCCTGCCATTCTGCTACCATAATCAGCCATCATTCCACTCACCTGCCACTTATTACCTCCCGGTCCTGCCACATATATATATACAGTGGGTAAGGAAAGGATTCAGACCCCC
>NW_018127976.1:1768553-1791422 GCF_001952655.1 Monopterus albus | reverse complement strand
CCAAAAAGACTCATGGCTGTATTAGCTCAAAAGGGTGCTTCTACTAAATACTGAGCAAAGGGTCTGAATACTTATGACCATGTGATATTTCAGTTTTTCTTTTTTAATAAATCTGCAAAAATGTCAAATTCTGTGTTTTTCTGTGAATATGGGGTGCTGTGTGTACATTAATGAGGAAAAAAATGAACTTAAATGATTTTAGCATATGGCTGCAATATAACAAAGAGTGAAAAATTTAAGGGGGTCTGAATACTTTCCGTACCCACTGTGTGTATATATATATATACACACCCTTTTTTCTGTTCATTCCCCGCTGGTTCATTGACGTTTACCTGTCCTCACATTCACATGCCCTGAATTTCACTCCTTGATGGTTTTGAGTTCATGCTGGACTATTGCTTTCTGGTTACACTGGGTTTTTGGTTAGTTTCATGTTTGCACTACCTGCTTTGGACTCTCGTTTCTGCAATGTTTCTTTCACGCCTACACGCCCTGAGCTTAGTCCCTGCTACATTTGTTACTACCATGTTTCTTTGATGTCATGCTGACCCACTCCATGTTTGCTCCACCATTGATTCTGTCTCACGGTTTGTGTTCTACGTTTGCTTACACAATGCGTTGTTCTCGTTACTACTTCATTGTTTATAGTTATGTTAGTCACCTGACCGCCAGCTACGACGCACACTCACATGACCGCCTTCCTCGCCCCGGTCCTCTGGTTCCTGTGATTCTCCTGCGTGTCACTTGCACATCCTCCTGTTACCTGCCATCACCAGCCAACCCAGCCTGCCTGAACTTTCTGCCCATCTTGATTCAGTAACCAATAAACTTCTCTGTGTCCCTACCCTTCTGCTTCTCAGTCTCTGCATTTGGGGTCCTACCACACCACAGGCTCAAGGTCTTACAATACACTTTATCTTCTTGGGCTGCTCCGCCCTGGACAAAGGTGCAACCTTCAGTAGTTTGTGATCCTATTGGTCATTTGGTGTGAGCCGGAGCTCACACTTCCATGTTGAAATATGGTAAATCTAGGTATGTGTGTGTGTGTGTCTCTCAGGTGGTGAGCCCCCAGCTTCTGCAGGACATCCTAAGACAAAGCAAAGCTTGGGATATGCTAAGTCAGTCAAGGTGTGAGTGTAAAACGGGCCTTTGCTAAAATGTAAATAGGCTGTCTGGTCACAAAGAGATTTGATTTGATTTGATTTATTCTTTCAAGCATGTAAACACAGTTGATATGTCAACACACATAATTTTACACATATCCAACAAATGCTAATCCAAAATCAATGTGCTTATACCTAGAACATGCTTGAATGGAGTAGGAAGAACTCAGACTTATCCAGTCCTACCCCATAACATCATCTTACGATCATTGGTTTGCAAGCAGTATCTCTACATAAATAATTCTCTTCTACACCGCACAAGTAATATACTAAAAAAATTATAACAGAGTGTTAGCATTCATACACCACACCCACAATGTTCCACCTAATTAATCATTAAGCATGTTCTTGCATATATCTTGATTGACAATACCTTTATATTTATGCTTAAACTCGTCAATTCTTTTACTATTTTTTATGTCTATATTGTGTTCTTGTTGTATTTTTATTTGTTTCCTTCACTTGCTGCTTTAAAGTGCCTTAGATTTGTGATTTTACTGCCTTTTTGTATTATTGCTCCTTTATCTTATATTTCAGTTGTATTATGTGGCATTCATGTGGACGGCAAAGTAAGAATTTCATTGTACACTCGCTTCTGCATAGAAATACTAGAACATACGTTCACCTCATTTTTTTTAGCTTTAGGTCACTTCTAAGATGATAATTCATTGTAGTTAAGTCAAAAAAACAAGGAAAAGTGTACCATGGGCTCTTTAAATTCTGATCTGAGGTTTATGAAGAGAAGCAAGAAAGATGCTTCTCTCCCCCTGCACATCAAGGCCAACCATAGCAGTCCACAGACATTCCCTCTCCAACCATGTCTGGCAATCTTCCTCTTACATATTCCTCCCACTTGTGCAATTTATTTTAGTTAATTGTGTGGAGCTTTTTATGAGGAGAACACTACAAGGACTTCTTCAGTTCTACCCCATAGAGTAGATAGTCTGAGTCATCTCTCTCCTGTTTAGCCTTAACCCAGCTTCTGTGGTTGTAGCATCCAAGTTCCTTCTGTCTCTTTGTCCCCCCAGCACAAGGCTACACTGCTTCTGTCTGAACATCCTGTTATTCAGTTTGTGCTTGCTACGTTCATTTTACGTCATCTTGTTTTTCATGCCTTCCTCCCCTGACACAAGGTTTTTACATGAAGGCACTCAAAAACTCAGACAGTAATGATTTTGCATCAGTTGGGAACTCTGAAGAGAGTATATGGTCTCAGATAATAGAAGAAAAAGTTACTACAACCATGGCTGAGGTTTCAAGTGTTTGAGATTGACACTTATCTGCAGTGACTTAAAATGAATTGAATTAGTTTAACATTTATTGTTTTCTCATAAAATTGTTTCCTGCTGCCAAGATATGAGGTTGACAAAAGCAGTGAGGCTGAACCAAAGCAGCAAATGTGCCAAAAAAAAAAGCTACAACAGAAGAACCTTTAAAAATAAGTAATGTAAAGTTGGACGTTAAATTTCTTTGAGTTCAGCACTGGAGTGACTTTTTTTTTTTTTTTTAACCAGAGCTTTATTTATCATACTATCCTTAAAATATGCTATCAGTCTGCTGTTTCCCAATAATTTATTTTGTTAGTTAGCTTTTGCCGAGAAACACATGTCCCACCATAGAACGTAACGAAAATGTAAACAAAGCAGAGCTACTAAGATGATAAATGTATGATGATTTGGTATAACATGCATGCAGTGGGAAGAAAACACGTGAATCCTTTGGAGTTTGTTGAATGGTCATAAAATGTGATCATCTGAATTGCAGTGTAGGATATGGTTCGTATTACCATTGCTAACTCTGAGAGACGAGGCAGTCCAAGTAACTTCAAAACAGTGCTGATTTATTCAAAGGATCACAGGTAAAATTAACATTACACGCTCAGGTATCTTGCACCTCCACACTGCACGCAGGCAGATGTAAGATGAAAGACCCTGAGCCCACCAGGCCTATACATTATATCACCTCGTTTGGGCTAGTCCCATACTATACAGAAATGTCAAATGGGATGTTTCTGTTGCCAGCTATGCAGCTGGCCCTAGCAATAGTCAAAACATGAAGCAAATCAACGTGTGAATGTATATGTCTGTTGGTTAAGTGGTGTGTAACTAAAAACATTCTCATGACCTCTAGTACATGTCGTGGCTTAAACATAAAAATATATTATGGCTAAGGCTACAGTTATACACGTCGTAATAATAATATTAAACACCCTGTCTGCTGACAGTCATCAACGCTTCTCTCTAGTATCCTTGACCAGATGTACCCTGTAGAAACTCATAATCATGCCTAAGCATTTAACAGTCTAACTATACATCCTATCTCCACTAAACATTTCTAATACATAAAGTATCTATCCAATATCTATCTGGCTAAAAATACCTTAACAGCAGGTATAGAAAAAACACATTGTGCTTAAGGTAGTACCATTATGCTCCCTCCACTGTGCGTCATGCTGAAGAGCAGCTTACTCCATGGTGTGCTGCCAGGGACACCATGCTTCATGCAACCAAGCACCAAGATATATAGTATATTGGTAGACTTGTAAATAGAGATTTTAACCAGCTTCAATGATACTTTTTTAAACTTAAGATGTTAATCTGGGCTTCTTGTTTATCTCATTGATTCTGTGCTGGGAACCAGCTCACCTGGGCACCTATTCTAGGGAGAGTAGCCACACGACTAAATAAATCTCCATTTATAGACATTTTGTCTGTGAACTGATGATATTTAATGTCTTGGAGATCTCCGTGTGACCCTTACCAGCTTTATCTAAATCAATAATTCTGAGTCTACTTAAAATGACAGTTTTTTTGTCTGGCACGCTTCACATCAGTAGATGCTTCTTGTGAATAGCAATCTCCACATGTTTTGTAAGCCAAAGTTGCTCTAATAACCCACCCCTCCACTCTGGTTTGGACTGAGCGGACTCCAGGTTTGTTAATTGCTGACTCTAATTAGCTTCTGTTGCTGTCATCAGCCAACGGGTTGACATACTTTATCTAATCTACTCTATAAAGTTTAAGTGGTGTTCAATAGGGATAAGGACAATACAGTGATTTGTGTACTTAATTTTAAACAAATACTTTTTGTTTATAATGGTAACTTAGATGAAGATCTGGTCATATTTTAAGATGATTGAATACAGTAACTGCAGGTACTATGTGTGTGTTGACATCAGAGATTAGCATAAAACCTCATATAGCCACCAGTATCTTCGGAGGCAGAGCGCAGTAAAGAGAAAGGGCAGGAAGAGGTGGATGGAAAATACATCTGAGGTTCAAGTAAACGTAAGTGACTGTGACAAATGAAAGAAGGACATTAAGCTTGCTGTCTGCTTCAAAGCACAGGGTGAACAAAGTTGAAAGTAAGCAAAGCAGGAGAAAGGAGAAGGGGAGTGGGTGAGGGGGTGAGGGAGCTCTGAGAGACTGTCCTTCACCTCCCCAGCAGGATGAGTCTCCACCACCAGGAGCCATCACTCTGCTCCTCTTTGATCTTCTCTCCCCCTTCAAACTTGCTGCTCAGTGACAGTGATAATGATATTTGGTGAAACAATGTTTTTTCTTTTCCAAATACCTTCTCTTTCATGTGCACAACTTGCAACACATACGTGTAGAAAGACTGTGAGGAATTAACTGTATCACCTCTCCCCGCTGTTAAAGCAAAGATGACATGTACAGCATGTTTGGTGTGTGTCATTGAGTGTGTGTGGGTACATGTCCTTTGTAGGTCATTATTATTTCCTGTCATCTAGGGATTGTTGAAAGACCAGCCACTTAGGTCTGTCTCCTTTTACCTGGACAAGTGAATTTGTTTGTTGTCTTTGAATGGGCTAGCAGTCAGGTATGAGTGATGGCAGAATATAATGTGTGCTCCCATTCCAACAACAGTGACATGTTGAGGCGGGACAGGCCTGAGGCAGCACTTAACTCCACAGTAAAAATGCAAAATGTCAGGCTCTCATATGAACCAGCATTTGGCTTGTTATTCAGCACAATGTGACTGGAGACTGCAGAGGAACTAACTTCTGATGTTTTAATGGGTGTAGTGTTTGTGTGTGTCAGGCAAGGGAATAGTCATAAAACAACAATTATTATAATTAGCATTAAACTTATTTAACTTATTGTATATGAAGATGGGGTCTTAAAAGGAGAGCAGGATTTGAAAATAGGAATGATTTTCATAAAATTATGAAAATGTTGTCATTTTTTTTAATCATGACAAACTCAGTCACTTTGTTATTTTGTTTTGGGTTTAGAGAATTTAGCCTAGTCTTTTTTCTGTTACTTTAAAGGCTTAGAAATAGTGTAACTACAATAGGATGCAGTATGGTCATCTAGTCACTGATTTTTGCAAGACTCAAGTTAACATCTTTCCTGTGATGACTGATGGTCAGGCTGTTGGGCTAGTCCATCAGTGCAATTATCTTGGCACAGTTATTGATGACGGATTGACCTTTGAACTGCAGGTGGATGCTGTGTGTAAGAAAACCTGCCAGCAAATGTATTTTTTATGCCAGTTTTAATGTTGATAATATGTTTGTTAGAAATTAACCCAATTCTTTTGTTGTGTTGTACCCAGTACTTTTTAACCATACTGACTCTGAGAGACGAGACAGTCCAAGTAACTACAAAACAGTGCTGATTTATTCAAAGGATCACAGGTAAAATTAACATTACACACTCAGGCATCTTGCACCTCCAAACTGCTCGCAGGCAGATGTAAGATGAAAGACCTCGAACCCACCAGGGCTATACATTATATCCCCTCGGTTGGGCTAGCCCCATACTACACAGAAACGTCAACTGAGACGTCTCTCTTACCAGCTTTGCAGCTGGCCATAGCAGTGTTCAAAACATGAAGCAAATCAATGTGTGTGTGTGTCTGTTGATTAAGTGGTGTGTAGCTAAAAACATTCTCACGACCTCTAGTAACATGTCGTGACTTAAACATAAGAACATATTATGGCTAAGGCTACAGTTCTACACGTCATAATAATAATATTAAACACCCTGTCTGCTGACAGTCATCAACTCTTCTCTCTAGTTATCCTTGACCAGATGTACCCTGTAGAAACTCATAAGCATGCCTAAGCATTTAACGGTCTAACTAGACATCCTATCTCCACTAAACATTTCTAATACATAAAGTATCTATCCAATATCTATCCAATATCTATCTGACTAAAAATACCTTAACAGTTGGAAGCACGAGAAGTGATGACAGGAGAGGACTGTCAGCAGAAAGTGTACTGAATGTCTGATCACAGGTAAGCCTTACAGCGCTGGGATCACTACTGTCTTACCTTCAGTAACGTTCTGTCTCTGGCATTAGTGCTTCCTGGAAGAAGTAGGTTTATGAAATATATTGATCTACAATCTAAAAAATGACATACAAAAACCACTGGGACATGCTTGGAAAATGCAGCAGCATGCCATATGAAACAGCAGGATAACTTAATATGTGGATATAGATGCAACATTATTGTTCCTTTCAGTCAGATATTTTTTGTGCTGGTGTCAGTCAGTTCCAGCATTAACGTGGCCAGTCAACAGTAAATAATCTCTAAATGTTTACTGCAGAGATTCACTGCTTTAATGTTATATTTTAGCACAAATGTGAGCCCAGCTTCCATAGAGCAGAGGAGCACTGTGTGAATAAAACACTGTTTTCCACAAACCTTACGATAGGCGGGAACAACATGGTAATTTTATACAACCAGGATGAAGAACATATAGTGTACAGTAAATACTAAAAATGTGGTTTAAAAATGATGAAAACAAGACAAAATGTATTTAATTTGTATTAACTAAAACTAGACTAGAGCTAACAAAAGACTAAAATTTGACTAAAACTAATATGCATTTTTGTCAAAAGACTAAGACTAAAATGAAATCAAATTCAGGTGTTAAAACTAACACTGGCACAAGGCTCAAACTCTGAGGAAGGCCAGGTCCACCCTGGCAGTTTCCAGCGAGTTTGTGATGCTTCCATCTGTTTGCAGATTCAGCCTGCCTAAGTGTAGGCATAGATTTGAAATTATATGGTTCCACTGGCTATTTGCCTTCTAAATGGTTCATTATAACTGTTAGCGCATTGTTATTCTCTGATGTGTACTGCTGGATGTACACCTACTTGCCCCTTGGGGATAATAAAGCTACCTTTGACCTTTGATGGTGTATAACTGTTACATTGTTGATTTTTGCATTACTTCATTTTCTGCACCTGTCTTAGGCAAAACTCACTTTGACATTTTAATGAAAAACACTGGGTCACCACTGGGCCTAATTACATATTGGCATATACTGTGTTACTGAATGAATATTATTGCAGTTATGCTTTCACATTTAATTTGCCTGTGCAGAGTGCCAGGTTGTGGATATGTTTTGGGGCAGTGTGCACCAGTGTCAAGGTATGTATGTTTTTATCTTTAAAAATGAATGTTGTGAGCAGTATTCTCCCAGCCCTCAAACACGGCCTTGGGAAGAAGGTGAAGAAGGTCAATATCCACTTCTGTCACCTTGTGGTGGTAAAAGATATGAGACAAAAAAATACTCCTTTCCACAGTGCATCAGATCTCATCCTAAGACAGCATTTTCTGCCACCCTGGTATGAGTTACAGATGTAAGATATTTTATGGACCCACTACAATCCACTTCCCCTCCCAGGGTTTCAACAAGCCTTTGAAATGTGAGAGCAGCCTGTTTTTGGTCCTCAGCACTGCTCTCTCTTTGTGTATCTATTGTATTTGGTATTTATCATTCCTTGTAAAGTGGCAGTAACACAAGATAGGGTAGTTCTCCCATGCAGCTTGCAACCATCAGAGAATGATAGATTGCAGTAATACAAGCTGGCAAACACCTCCTTGGTGCTCCCTTTAAAGCTTTTATCTGAGATTTGGCATGTGTGTATGCTCACAAATCAAGTGGACCATGAAAACATGTTTTGCACTATATACGTGAGTGATACCAGTCGACAGCTCACTGAGCAACAGGGCAGGTAAATTTGTGGACCTCCTGGTAATGTGTATAAAGGATACCACTTCTTGCTTTGAAAGAGCAAAGAAAAATTATTGTCTTACACGTACACACCATGACCACCTGTGTGATTGAGAGAGACAATGTGTGTGTGTCTAGGTGATCTAGGTATACTGCAGGCATCCATGATCAGTCTTGGGTGTGACTGAGGAGATCCAGCCAGCCAGCATATCCTAGGCTCTATTATCCCTGTCAAATAAGACTGCACTCATGGTATATGTCATATGCGCTCAGCCAAAGTTCATCAAACTAAAATAATAAAGGGCCTTCACTCTCTGAAAGATGCCTCAGAATGTTTTATTTTTAGCCTTTTTCAAAGGCAGCTATGCCAAAATGTCTGTTTTTCCTAGCCATATGCTTTTTAAGCTAAGAATAAACATATTTTTGAGGTATTTTTCAGAGCACGAATGCCCTTTGTTATTTTTGTTTTATCCCTGCTGCCTTACCAACTGCCTGCCTGCCTCCCTTGAACCTACAATCCTGCCACAAGCCTTGAGGGAATTGCAACTCTCTGTCACACAGTTCTAAGCAAGACAATATACAGCAGCCATAGGGTCGAAACAGCACCGAAATCATCTATGGATGAAACTCTACTCAATTAGAAACAGTTTTAGAAGTTTTTTCAGCCTAGGTAAAAAGTAAAAAGAGATAAAACAATTTGTTAGATTTTACAGTCGCTTTGGCACTAGTTTCAGAACCTTTGCCATTTTTCCAAACTCTAGACACAAAACTCCTAGCCAATGATCAAAATACACATTTTTCAAACTAACAGTTTTTCCAGTTGATTGGAGAAAATACATATAAACCAATGATCAATTGTTCATTGAACTGAAGTCACCAGTTCAAAATGACACAACTTAACATCAAAGTATTTCCATTTCAAAATGCAATTCACACATTGCATTTGAGATGACTGTATGTTTATTTCATCACAGTGCTCTATCAATTGATACAACTGCTCAAAATGAAAACTGTTGCATTGCTTCGCAAAGCATAGTCTTATGGAAAATGAGAAACAATAGTCCATGTTCACATAAGGTTTCAGAATAATGAGATCCACTAACAACAATTACTTTTTTTGTGTTGTTTTGCTTTTTGTAAGGCAGGTGATGAACACAGTTTAAAGTTTTTTGTAGTACTTTAGTTTTTTTGTTTTGGTGAATGGTCTTATACTTGTATAGCGCCTTTCTATGCTTTTACAGCACACTCAAAGCACTTTCACATTATTCGGCCATTCACCCATTCGCCCTCCCAAGCACTCACGCATTCACACACCGGTGACATCACCGGGAGCAACTGGGGGTTCAGTGTCTTGTTCAAGGACACCTCAACATGTTGACTGGACAAGCTGGGAGTCGAACCGCTAATCCTCCGGTTTGGAAACGACCCGCTCTACCTCCTGAGCCACAGTTTTGAAAAGCTAATTGCTGCTGTCATTCAAAGGGAACCCAAGTTGCGATTTGCAGTGTTGAATTTCATCAATAAATTCCAGATTTGTTCAATGCTTCCATTGCATCTGTAGTATTCTCTCTACTGGTCTTTTTACAGCAACACTACGTGTACCACCATGATGAAACATGTATCACATATTCTGTACTACAATATCTAATGAGTGTAATTACAATTAAATATTGAAACTATTGATATCTTATGTGTAGGTGATCTAAATAAATCTCTCCATGATTCTGTAAGTGCAAGGTTTCTCTAAAACTATGAATGCAAAATGTAATGTATTGAATGTTAGATTGCCTGGGTTACTAGTGGTGACCATTTTGAGGACCACAGGACCAGCTGTTCAACGTCCTGTCTGTAGGCCAACTCGCCGCCATTTCAGATGAGATCAATGACCATTGGTCAGCTGCAAACCGTTGTGTCGGATGTGGTTTTCCCCAGGCGTACCTACTATCTCTGTCAGAAAGCTGGTGATCCACTGACAGGTGTGAACAGGCACAGTGAGCTGGGTCAGTTTTGAGTGGAGGATGTCTGGGATGATGGTGTTAAATGCCAAGCTGAAGTCTACAAAGAGAACCAGTGCATAGGTTCCCAGGGAGTCGGGCTGTTGTAGGATGTAATGCAGTGCCATGTTGACTGCATCATCCACTGACCTAGTAGGCTAACTGCAAGGGATCCAGTGGGCCAGGCAATCTTTATTACTGTGCAACAGTGGTCCAATGCGTTTTTGTACATGGTGGAACAGCTGATATGTTGTTTTGTATTTGGGCAGTTTGTGGGTGAGTTTTGCTCTGTTAATATCCCCTAAGACAATGAGTAGAGGGTCTGGATGTTTCACTTTCATGCAAGTGGTCAGCCAGGTGTTGTAGAGCCTCATTAAACAGGCTGAAGTAGGATGTAAGAGTTACACATTTTCCCCAACACTGTGGGGACATCTTTACACCAATTTTCATTAATGTAGAAGCAGATTCTGCCTTGTCTTCGTTTCCTGGATAATCCCATTAATGTGGTCCACTCTGTGGAGATGGCAGCCTGGCAGCTGTACTGTGCTGGCCAGGATATACTCACTGAGCTAGGTCTCCATGAAACATAGCAACAGAGCATGAGAAGTCAGAGTTAGTCCAGCTAACTAGAAACAGCCATTTTGTTGACTAGTGAACGAAAATTTGCTAGGTGGGTAGATGTGAGTAGCAATCCTTTTTCCCTCAGTGTTTTCACATATAGACTTTACTTTGGCAGCCCGCCCAGGTATCTTAATGGTCGCCCAAGTATATTTGGCCACCCATTTTTTATAATAATACATTTTTTTGTCTCAGAGAACTACACAATCCGTGATCAGTTAACTACAGAAAAATTTCCACCGAGGGTGTATTTTTCCATATGGATGGTGGGGACATGCCCCTACCAATAATTTTGATAATAATAATAATAATACCATCTTCGGTGCCAACTCAACCGATGGCTCTAACAACTTGGGGGTTCAGTGTCTTGCCCAAGGACACGTCGACACGTGGACTGCAGGCACTGAGATTTGAACCTCCAATCCTCCAGTTGGGAGACTGTTGCTCTACCCACCGAACCACAGTCTCTCCCATAATAATTTTGGAAGACATAAAAGTCCCTACCAATATTTAAGCAAGCCTGTGCACATTATATTTGGAGCGAAGTCATATTAGGCCATTCTGATGTGTCTTCCCTGGAGTGAAGTCATATTAGGTCATTCTGATGTGTTCCCTGAGGTTGAAATGCACGCCTGCTGCTACTTAACATCAACAGTCTTTACACCGTGGAAAGGGTCACCTCGTGTTAGCTAATGTCAACTAGCAAATAAACCCTGTCTCCTGTTATCTGCAGGCTAACAGTTACATTGCTAGCAGAAGTAAACATAAAATGGGCAGATAGGCATATACCAAGGTTCAAAGTGTTTATTTTCATATGCACAGTAAGAAAACATGTTTCCCTGTACAATGAAATTCTTACTTTGCTGTCCACATTGAACAAACAACACAAGTGAAATATAAAGTAGATAAATAGTAGCACAAAAACTAAAGGTACTTTAAACAGTGAGTAAAATGAAATATAATAAAAATATAAGAACACAATAAGAGATAATGTATGCTACATTGGAGCTGTATGTGCAGTAGTCAGCAATGGGTGTGCAATTATGCATGTGATTAAATTAGATTAGATTCAACTTTATTGTCATTACCCATGTACAAGTACAGGGTAACAAAATGCAGTTTAGCATCTAACCAGAAGTGCAATAACAGCAGTGCAGAATGCACAGTATCTAAAGTATGTACAGTCAGAACTAATTTACCAATAAATATGTACAATTTATAGTTACAGTGAGATATGTGCAATTATGCATGTGCAACTGAGCATGTAAACAGTATGGGTGGAATTACATGAAATAATTCCTGATTGTAAACTCCTTTCAGCTGTTTAGGAGTCTGATGACAGTTGGAAAGAAAGAGTTTTTCAGTCTAGAAGTCGTGCATTTCACACTTCTAAACCTCTGGCCTGAGGGTAGAGGTATAAACAGTCTGTGCTAGGGGTGTGCATTTCAGCAATGAAAACTCCACTTGAGGATGGAGGCAACTTTCCTGTGGGCTCTGCAGGGGTAGATACTCTGCAGAGAGGGCAGTGGAGTCCTGGTGATCTTCTCCACAATCTTTACCACTCTCTGCAGGCGCTTGCAGTCCATAGCAGTAGTGCTGCCATACCAGACGATGATGCAGCTGGTCAAGATGCTCTCAACGAAGCAGCTGTAGAAGTTGCTGAAGATCTTAGATGACATGCCAAACCTCCTCAGCCTCCTCAGGAAGTACAGCCACTGTTGGGCCTTCTTGACCAGCTGTGTGGTGTTGTGTCCAAATGAGATTCTCACTAATGTGGACGCCCAGGTATTTGAAGCTGCTCACCCTCTCCTTCAAGCCCCCAGATGAACAGTGGCTGATGAGTTCTCCTCTCCTTCCTCATGTCCACTATCATCTCCTTCGTCTTGTCCGTGTTGAGGCTGAGATTATTGTCCTTGCACCATGACACCATACCAGCCACCTCCCTCCTGTAGGCTGCTTCGTCCCCGCCAGTGATGCAACCTATCACTGCGGTGTCGTCCGCGAACTTTAGGATGATGTTTTCTTTGTGGGAGGCGACACAGTTGTGGGTGAACTGGGTGTAGAGGATGGGACTGAAGACGCATCCCTGTGGGGTGCCGATGTTCGTGATAATGCTGGCTGAAGTCCTATCGCCAATCCTGACAGTCTGGGGCCTGCCAGTCAGAAAGTCCAGGAGCCAGTCACAGAGGCTGGGGTGCAGTGTGGACACTGGGTCTGCATGTTATCCATGTTATCCTTATTGTTAACAAATGTGTTGGACACAGACTCAAGATAGCTGTTTTCTAATAAAGCTCAGTAATTTCCTCAAACACCTCTGTAGTGTTTAACAAACATTACTCAAACTTGGGGAAATATGTTTGTTGTGAACTTTTTCCAGTGGTGGATTAATATATATTTAGTTCTTTATTGACTATTTGGGGCAGCAGGACTGTTTTTCAAAATAAACTGTGCCTGTGGTAATAAAGGAACATGTCAACCAGTGATGTGTTGGTTGGTTTTCTGTACAAACTAAATTTCAGTATTTTATCAAATTGTCTACCTTAAAATTTGTTGTAATTTATGATTGGAGTATAGATATTTAAAATTTAACCTGAGCTTTATTATAAAGATCTGTAAGATTGTGATCAAATATCTTGTGTGTACATATTAGCTGTAACAGGCAAGATTGAAGTGAATATAAAACACAAAGTAAAACTGCCGACATCAAAAGTCCTCAGAAAGTACACCTACACAAAAATCTGCTTACGTGACTAACTGCTCACTTTTATCCTCAAGAGTCCCACATTTTCCCTAATTATCATGCACAACTCAGTGGGACACAGCTACATAAAATGTATTTTCTTATCCTACGCAATTGTCTCTGTCTCCTACTGGACTTCACATGCAGCAGAGTGAAGCAGAGTGCATATACTGTATGTGCAGACATTGTACATTTCCAGTCCATCATCATTCTCCCTCTCTTAGGAGAAGGCGTGAATAGGAATAGAACTGTAATAAAAACCACTTACACCAAAACTGCAATAAAACTGCTTAAAGAATGACACTTTTTTTTTTTTACTTTTTTTGAGGTGCTAAGCAACAACGCCTCGTTTTATTTCAAGGGTGGATTTCTTGTGTCATGCTTTACATGCTAGAAAATCCCGTGTTTTCCTTGTTGTCACTATGCTTTGACCTTTTTAGTCCCATTTCAGTTTCATAGCTCCACTGGCAAATCTTAGCAACATACAGTCATCATACTAAACTACTAAGTAGATGACAACTAGTGACGCTTGAAAAGGTTACTCAGCAAACACCCAACATTGAAGACATGTGCATGTGAGGTCTATATCATATTGGTTGGTGCCAGTGACGTGCGGTCAGGGGAGGCAGGTGAGGCAGAGCCTCCCCTGTCAATCTTGAAAAGAAAAAACAGTTACCCATAAAATATAATAAATGTTAATATTTGTCGGCTGGTGTGTGTTGTATGCCCTTTTGCCGTTCGAATCCGATGTTGAAGGAAATTTTTTCAATAAAGAATAGCAGAATTTCCGTATGTCCCGTTCAAAAACATGGAGTAGATGATGAGGCAGCACTTTGCTGTGCCTCTCGGTGGATCGTGTAATCCTCACAAACTGTATGCAATGCAAATATTGTGTCGCTGTCCCTCTATATATCGCAATAAAATGCTTTCAAACACTCTGATTATATGCTCTGCCTTGCCATAATCTGGATAATGTATAAAATGTAGTTCTGTAACGTGTTTAGGCTCACAGATTAACCATAAAACCCAGTAAAAAAGTTACTCGGTGAGGCAAACAGTACGCCTGCCTCGAGGCAGAGGGCGCTAGTGAGCCCACAGATTCTTGTGCTACCTACAATCTTCATCGTGCTTGTTTATATTTCCTTTACAATCCGCCTTATCAAAATGGAAGATTACATTTCCAAGCTGAGAAAATTCGCAAATCTGGACTTTCAATCAAAACATTTTTGACAGTCTGGACATTTTTATCCAGAAGGATCTTCTTTATTGAAAATATTTGTTTCAATATTGGATTCGAACGGTAAAAGGGTTTGTAATACATATCAGCTGACAAATGGATTTCGTGTACAAGTAAAGGTAAGACCATAAACTTTTATTATTTCTAGTTAGAAATAAGCTCAACTGGAATAAATTTTAACCTCAAATTAAATATGGGTCACGTTTGTGAAAGGAATGCTGATATGAGATATAAAACATAATGCATTGTCTATTAACAGAATTTGTTAACGGATCATTTGTATTTGTAAATGTGACTGTAAAAGAGTCAGTGCCTCACCAGCTGTCAACCTCACCGCACGTCACTGGTTGGTGCAAATCCTTTTTTGTTCGTTTGTAAGTCATGCAGTAAAGGTTCAAAACCTGATGTCTGGATATGACTCATTTTGGATGTGTTTGAAAGTACCACCTTACTATGTCTGTGGACATACACATTAGGTTGGAGGTACACATGGTCCAAACTTATTTTGGACATTTGTGACACACACCCACTAAGCACAGAGATGTGCCAAGGATGTCTCATTGAGGTTTATGTCAGACACTGAAAAAGTGGCCCACTGAGTAGCCAGAAAGAAAAAATTTTGTGACAAAGCTTAAACAATGTCATCAGATGTCTTCATAAATTTCAAAATGAGCGATATATGTTTTGGACTTCTTTACGATGTCTACTGACCTCCATTGTAAGACCCCAAAAGATGTGCAGATAGAAAACCTATGATGGACGTCGACGGACATCCAAATCAAGTCTGAAGTAGATGTGCAGACAATTAACTATTTTTGAACACTTCTCTGGGCTACAGAAGTGGGGGCGGCTGCAGTTCAGTGGGTAGACCAGTCTTCCAGCCGGCAGGTCGGAAGTTTGAATCTCAATGCCTGCAGTCCACGTGTCAAAGCATCCTTGGGCAAGACACTGAACCTCCCCATTGGCCCTGATGGTTAGAGCCATCAGTTGAGTTGGTGCCGCAGATGACTGCCATTGGTTCTGTACCAGTGTAATACCCCAGTTCTTTTATTGGGCAGATCTGAGTAAGGAAGGAGTCTGTCTTTCTTCATTTTAGTACTGATTTATTTAAACCACAAGCAAAGTTACAAAACACAACCTGGGTGGCTCCTTCCTCCAGACATCCACAGGCAGGCTGCTGAAAAAGAAAGAGCCCCGGAAGCACAGAGCCTAATACATTTATAAGTTTTGGGCTAACCCCTTACACAAAAAGATTACAAAACATCATGAGATGGAGACAGTCTGACGTTTCCATCTCTTATCTTATGCTCCACATGCTTCGAGCACTAGTCATAACAAAATGAAGAATTTCGATGTGTGTGTGTATTGTCATGTGGTGCGTACCTAAAACATTCATTCAGACATAAGTCTAACACAAGATTTAATACAAGAAAACAATTGGTGTCATGATAACTGTAGCTCACATTTCAGAATGAACACTGTCTTCTAACCTTGAAGCAAAGCAGACTGGAGCAGACTTTGAATCTTACTAAACTGCATTACTAATACATTTAATTCAACACATTGTCTACTAATTATCTGACTGATTTATTAATATCTAACAAATTCCCCCTTTTGACATGATTTTTATCATGTCAACCTAAATCAAATGTCCCTGTTGTCCCCAGATTCGGCATCCAAGGAGGAGGAGGAGGAGGAGGAGGGACCTTCTGGGTCCTGAGTGCCTGTCCTAGGTTTCTTAAACTCTGACTCCTTAGGTCCTGGATCCATTTCATAGCTCCCTGAGCTACCTGATATCCGGCTGCTGCCTTGGCAACCAAATCAGCTACATTATTACCTCTGTTTAGTCTCTGTTCTCTGATGTCCCTTACACTTCATAATTGCCACCTGCTTTGGTAGCAACAACACTTGCTCTAATTCTAGTAACTGCTGCAAGTGTTTTACCGGATAGCAAAAACTGTTGTAAGTTCTGGGTCTTATGTGCAGATAATGTACAGTGGGTACGGAAAGTATTCAGACCCCCTTAAATTTTTCACTCTTTGTTATATTGCAGCCATATGCTAATATCATTTAAGTTCATTTTTTTCCTCATTAATGTACACACGGAACCCCATATTGACAGAAAAACACAGAATTTTTGACATTTTTGCAGATTTATTAAAAAAGAAAAACTGCCTGAAGAGCTCAGAGACAGAATTGTGGCAAGGCACAGATCTGGCCAAGGTTACAAAAAAATTTCTGCTGCACTTAAGGTTCCTAAGAGCACAGTGACCTCCATAATCCTTAAATGGAAGACGTTTGGGATGACCAGAACCCTTCCTAGAGCTGGCCGTCAGGCCAAACTGAGCTATCGGGGGAGAAGAGCCTTGGTGAGAGAGGTACAGAAGAACCCAAAGATGACTGTAGCTGAGCTCCAGAGATGCAGTCAGGAGATGGGAGAAAGTTGTAGAAAGTCAACCATCACTGCAGCCCCCCACCAGTCGGGGCTTTATGGCAGAGTGGCCTGACGGAAGCCTCTCCTCAGTGCAAGACACATGAAAGCCCGCATGGAGTTTGCTAAAAAACACCTGAAGGACTCCAAGATGGTGAGAAATAAGATTCTCTGGTCTGATGAGACCAAGATAGAACTTTTTGGCCTTAATTCTAAGCAGTATGTGTGGAGAAAACCAGCCACTGCTCAGCACCTGTCCAATACAGTCCCAACAGTGAAGCATGGTGGTGGCAGCATCATGCTATGGGGGTGTTTTTCAGCTGCAGGGACAGAACGACTGGTTGCAATCGAGGGAAGGATGAATGCGGCCAAGTACAGGGATATCCTGGACGAAAACCTTCTCCAGAGTGCTCAGGACCTCAGACTGGACCAAAGGTTCACCTTCCAACAAGACAATGACCCTAAGCACACAGCTAAAATAACGAAGGAGTGGCTTCACAACAACTCCATGACTGTTCTTGAATGGCCCAGCCAGAGCCCTGACTTAAACCCAATTGAGCATCTCTGGAGAGACCTGAAAATGGCTGTCCACCAACGTTTACCATCCAACCTGACAGAACTGGAGAGGATCTGCAAGGAGGAATAAAGACTCATGACTGTATTAGCTCAAAAGGCTGCTTCTACTAAATACTGAGCAAAGGGTCTGAATACTTATGACCATGTGATATTTCAGTTTTTCTTTTTTTAATAAATCTGCAAAAATGTCAAAAATTCTGTGTTTTTCTGTCAATATGGGGTGCTGTGTGTACATTGAGGAAAAAATTAACTTAAATGATTTTAGCATATGGCTGCAATATAACAAAGAGTGAAAACATTTAAGGGGGTATGAATACTTTCCGTACCCACTGTAAAATGCCCTGACACCATGTGTGGTGTGTACAACAGTTTGATAACCCATTGTGATATGTAAGGTTTTCAGTATCGCTCGACCGATTGCAGCGACATGTCTCACACAAGTTGTATGTCCCTTTTCAAAATTGTCCAACTTAGAGCTGTAGTACATCAACACCTTTTGGTTGTGTCCTCTACTTTCTCCCCATTCACAGTGCCATCCTTTTCATCAACATCCAAATGAAAAGGCTGGGAGTGGTCAGGTGCATGCAAACCACAAGCATGTGCCAAAGCCTGTTTTATGGCAACAAAAGCCTCCTCTGCTTGTGGAGTCCACAACAGAGTAGAACCATAGTTCTTGTAGCCCGCCTCTGAAAGCATGGCACGGAGAGGTGCCACAAGGCCAGTGAAATCGGGCACAAAATTCTTGCTGTAATTAATAAGCCCTAAGAACTGCATCATGGTCTTAACTGTGGTGCACTTAGAATGTAAGAGAATATCAGTTGTTTGTGACTCAGTCATATGCAGGCCAGAAGCAGACACCGCACATCCCAGACAGGAGACTCGAGGTCTCCCAAACTGCAGTTTGTCCTTGGAGACCTTGAAGCCATTCAGGGCTAAATGTGACAGCAAGGATCCAGTGGCTGTCACAATGGTTTCTGAGTCAGGAGCCACTAACAAAAGGTCATTAACATATTGTAACAAAGTGACCCCTTGTGGAAGTGAGAGATCCTTCAAGTTTTGTTGCAAAATCTGGTTAAAGATGGAGGGGGAGTCAATGAAACCCTGCTGCAGCCGCCAGTAGGTAAATTGTCCCTGATACGTGAAAGCAAACAAATCACGTGAGTCATGGTGCAGTGGCACAGAGAAAAAGGCATTTGCCCGATCAATGCACGTGAAAAACTTGTGTGATGAGCTTATAGCATTGAACATGGTATAAGGATTTGGAGTGGCATAGTTTGTAGGGACCACAAGTTTGTTTACAGATCAAAGGTCATGAACCATCCTGTAGTCAGGTTTCCCTGTTTTAGGCACTGGGTTTATAGGTGTTTTCCTTGGAGATGAAGTAGGAATTAAAACTCCCCCTTGCAAAAGCCCTTTAATTGTGTTTTGAATACCACTAATTTGCTCAGGCTTCAGAGGATACTGAGCTCTGTAAACTGGTACCGCCCCAGCACGTAGAGGTATGATGATAGGCTCCACATGGAGAAGTCCCACATCCATAGGACCAGAGAGAAGTGGGCAGACTATCTAACAATGTCTGAGTGAGTGGGTGATCTATGTTCTCTCTGCCATGACTCCTGTGAAGAAAACAGTTTTCAGGTGTTAATGACAACTGTGAGGAATGCTTAATACCATAACACTGAGTTGAAGGTGCTTATTTTGTGTGGGCACCCAATCAGTAGCTTTTGTACAACTATGCACCATGGGACCAAGATTCGTAGCTTCACCTCCCTCACCCACTAACAAAGTGATATGAGGAGCTGAATTTTCAGACAGGGCATACAAGTCCTAAACTTCAATGGGCAGTGCAGCCAAAGCTGCCACTCCCTGAGGCCCAATGTACAATTATTGAATGTTAACGTTTGTTGTGGTTGTCTCTATTACCTGAAGGAAGCTGTCCCACAAAGCATCATAGTCCTCGTCACCGCACAGAGAATAATTAAAGGTGCAATACATGTGTTCGGCAGGTTCTGTGTATTTGTGAAGGATCGAAATCCATGGAAGCCACTGCTTGAAAGTATCCCACAAATCTGTTTTTTTTTTCAGGTACAGTCACAAGTCCTCACCACACCTCAGCTGAAGAATCAAGAGATAGGTCCATGCCTGAGGGCGTGGTTTGTAACATTTGTCTGAACGTTGCTTTTGGAGTTGTACAGCGCTGTACAGAGCCATCAGGAAAAGTGATGTCAACATGGCATGGGGACATCATACTTGTCACATTTAGTGAACACATTATGCCACAAGCCAAAAGATTAACAGGACAGGAGGGGGAAAGTGAAGAAGAATGATAAAAAGACAGATTATTCCATTTACAAGAAACTCTTTTGGAAAGCGGCCAATCCTCTGTGTCCCAAGAAGCCAACAACAGGTACGGTATGCCTTGAAATGGGGAGTGGCATATTAAGTGTGGAATACCGGGCTCCTGTGTAAACCATACACATGTGATCTTGACCATTGATGGTTACCTTAACTAGTGGTACATTTCCTGGGAACACAATGAGTTGTTACCGGTTCTGGGCAGCCCTAATGTTGAGGCAACTGGTGTGAGCCAGGTGCTTGATGTTGGGCTGATGATGGGAACTGCTGAACATATCCATCCTGTGGAGGTGGGTAGACCTGATACTGGTTTCGCGGTGCACCCTGCAACTGCTGATATGAAAAGGTACATTTATGTGACCAATGTCCTCTTTTGTTACAAATCCAGCATCTGTCATCTCTTGGCAGACCTTCCGAGAGTCCGAGGTCCTTGACCTTTTCCTCGTGGCCTGTCATGGTACTGAGGTTCACAGTACATGGGAGCAGAATCCCACAGATAAGGTGGTGCGGTCGGCTGTTGGGCAAAGGATTGCTGCTGTCCATATGGCTGTACAGCATTCTGCACAGGCACTTGGTTAGCTGTGACTTTAATTTGATTAACCTTGTCTCGCATTTCCTTCAACTGCGCTTTAGTTAACTGTGCCTGCAAAGAAGAAAGCTCCTTTGCATTCTTTTCTTGTGCTTCCAGCTCATTGTCAATATACTGAGTGACATAAGCTGACCACTGCTCAAAGGTAAATGTGACGAGTTCCATCACCTGTCTCAGAAGATGCTGTATGGATGCTGGGAGTGAAGCCTCCACAGCACTGCGAAACAGTACCCCCATGGTGTCACTGATAGCTGGGTCATCACCAGTGTGGTTCTGCCAGAGTTCATGCATTCTGAGCAAATACTGACTACCTCTCTCACCCTCTTGAGGTGGAATTCTACACAGCTCAACAGAGCGCACCTGCATTGGGAATTTCTGGCATATCACCAGCCAGAGCCGATGAATTTCAGTATGGAGCGCAACATCATGATCCCCAGTAGTATTTGCCATAAATTCTACCTCCCATAACATCCTCAAGAAGTACAGGCTGAAAAAACATGACGAAAATCTCCAAGTGCAGGCACAAATCCTGCACAAGCACCTAAAGTACTGGGCAAAGAGATCAGGTGTAGGCTAGAAATGTGAACAAACTGGCAAGTGAGTGAGAGGTGAGCTGGGTAAAAATAAGGGCAGAGTATGGAGTGCAGCTGGTGCTAATCATGGGAGTGAGGAGCAGGTGTATGGAATCAGCAATCAGGGGCTAAGAAAGACAAAGTGAGGAAGGTGAGAGAGGCCAGAGTGGCTGGGCAAACCTGACAACTGACCCCAATTAGTCAGGTTTACACATTTTCCACTTTTGAACAATGTTTCAAGTTCAAGTTCAAAGTGTTTATTTGTCATATGCACAGTTAGGAAACGTGTTTCCCTGTACAATGAAATTCTTACTTTCCCATCCACATGAATGCCACAAAATACAAATGAAATATAAAGTAGATGAATAAATAACACAAAATCTAAGGCACTTTAAGCAGCACAGATGCAGCAATACAGTAGAAAAAAATTTACAGGAATATAACAGAATGTATGCTGCATGGGAGCAGCATGTGCAGACATATTGAAAATTATGCACACGTGACTGGCAAAAATGGTCCGTTGCCCAGAACCATGGACCGGTCACGAAGCATCTACACCAGAACTAGCTTCTGATGCGCGTGACTGCTACTGGTTTTCCCAATCAACAGCTCTGTTTTAATTCCACTGAATATGCCGTCACCCTAAATTCTATAATACAGTTTTCCCATAGGCTATGCCCAGCCCGGAACCAAAGACAGCTTTGCCCAAGGCACACTGTTTCACACCGAATTCTCCCAGTAGCACTTGCTGCTATGGGATACACGTGCGACAGCATTCAACAGCCTTCATGCAGAAAACCACCCACACAAGGATAAAGAAAATAAAAAATATTTCCCCATTTTGTCATTTAACAATTACCAGTGACCGTCTCATAGATGTTTAGATGTTCAGAAATGTGCTCCGCTTGGAGAAGGGCTCCACCTCTGACTTCCGCCTTCCCATCAGAGCAAAAAATCCTAATACTTTAGGAGACAATCGTCAAAATTTGTGGTTATCCACTTATTAACATGGATTTTACGTCTCTGCTAATCATCAATTTCTGTAACTAGGGCACTTATTTTTCTATTGCTCAAATGAGAACATGTGATTGTAATGTTACGTGTGGCAAAAAGCATCAGCACATCTCAAAATAAAAGTGTTATATTATCCTTACTGTAATCATTCAATTTTTAAATTGTGAATTTACAGTCCACACTGTTAGGTATTTTTAGTCAGATAAATATTGGATAGATACTTTATGTATTAGAAATGTTTAGTGGAGATAGGATGTCTAGTTAGACTGTTAAATGCTTAGGCATGCTTATGAGTTTCTACAGGGTACATCTGGTCAAGGATAACTAGAGAGAAAAGTTGATGACTGTCAGCAGACAGGATGTTTAATATTATTATTATGACGTGTATAACTGTAGCCTTAGCCATAATATGTTCTTATGTTTAATATCATGACATGTTACTAGAGGTCGTCAGAATGTTTTTAGCTACACACCACTTAATCAACAGACACACACACACATTGATTTACTTCATGTTTTGACTACTGCTATAGCCAGCTGCAAAGAGGTTGACGTTTTTGTGTAGTATGGGGCTAGCCCAACCGA
>NW_018127976.1:1761247-1766762 GCF_001952655.1 Monopterus albus | reverse complement strand
CTGTCTGCTGACAGTCATCAACTTTTCTCTCTAGTTATCCTTGACCAGATGTACCCTGTAGAAACTCATAAGCATGCCTAAGCATTTAACAGTCTAACTAGACATCCTATCTCCACTAAACATTTCTAATACATAAAGTATCTATTCAATATCTATCTGACTAAAAATACCTAACACAGATCAACTAAATTTTGTAAAATCCAATATGCAGGAATTTCGTACAAAAGGTTCCTGCTCACCTGTTTTTATTTCCGACAAATGTTGATCTATGCGTCCATTCAATCCTGACTGAAATCCAGCTCAGAATTCAGCCAATTCCAAGGGTCACAGCACCAAGTTGTAATACCCCAGTTCTTTTATTAGACAGATGTGAGTAAGGAAGGAGTCCATCTTTTTTCATTTTAGTGTTGATTTATTTAAACCACAAGCAATGTTACAAAACACAACTCGGGTGGCTCCTACCTCCAGACATCCACAGGCAGGCTGCTGGAAAAAAAAGCCCCAGAAGCATAGAGCCTAATACAGTTACAGTGCCTTGCGAAAGTATTCGGCCCCCTTGAACTTTGCGACCTTTTGCCACATTTCAGGCTTCAAACATAAAGATATAAAACTGTAATTTTTTGTGAAGAATCAACAACAAGTGGGACACAATCATGAAGTGGAACGAAATTTATTGGATATTTCAAACTTTTTTAACAAATAAAAAAACTGAAAAATTGGGCGTGCAAAATTATTCAGCCCCCTTAAGTTAATACTTTGTAGCGCCACCTTTTGCTGCGATTACAGCTGTAAGTCACTTGGGGTATGTCTCTATCAGTTTTGCACATCAAGAGACTTAAATTTTGCCCATTCCTCCTTGCAAAACAGCTCGAGCTCAGTGAGGTTGGATAGAGAGCGTTTGTGAACAGCAGTTTTCAGTTCTTTCCACAGATTCTCGAGTGGATTCAGGTCTGGACTTTGACTTGGCCATTCTAACACCTGGATATGTTTATTTGTGAACCATTCCATTGTAGATTTTGCCTTATGTTTTGGATCATTGTCTTGTTGGAAGACAAATCTCCGTCCCAGTCTCAGGTCTTTTGCAGACTCCATCAGGTTTCCTTCCAGAATGGTCCTGTATTTGGCTCCATCCATCTTCCCATCAATTTTAACCACCTTCCCTGTCCCTGCTGAAGAAAAGCAGGCCCAAACCAGGATGCTGCCACCACCATGTTTGACAATGGGGATGGTGTGTTCAGGGTGATGAGCTGTGTTGCTTTTACGCCAAACATAACGTTTTGCATTGTTGCCAAAAAGTTCGATTTTGGTTTCATCTGACCAGAGCACCTTCTTCCACATGTTTGGTGCGTCTCCCAGGTGGCTTGTGGCAAACTTTAAACGACACTTTTTATGGATATCTTACACACTCTTGTGTGTTACAGCCTGCTCAGTGTTTTATAACTAAGGTGTCACTTTATTTTTAAGCTCATTTAATAAGACAAGTTGAACCAGAACAGACTCATTTGGAGCAGCATAGAAACACATACAGTACACACATGGATCACTGTGTAGAGCTATGGGCAGCTTCTGCACAACTTCTATAATTAATTAAAGTCCCACTCCAGAAACATTTTCATTTTTATATTTGTATATAAAAATACTTTACTATAAACAATATGCAGTCTAACACAGCTTTTCCTCAAAAAAATTTCAGTGGGCCTCTGTAATAGGAATGAACATTGCCCCTCATTGTGCATTCCAGGATCTATGAATGTTGCCGTCATCCCTTATGTGGATTTGAATAATTTTGCACGCCCAATTTTTCAGTTTTTTATTTGTTAAAAAAGTTTGAAATATCCAATAAATTTCGTTCCACTTCATGATTGTGTCCCACTTGTTGTTGATTCTTCACAAAAAATTACAGTTTTATATCTTTATGTTTGAAGCCTGAAATGTGGCAAAAGGTCGCAAAGTTCAAGGGGGCCGAATACTTTCGCAAGGCACTGTATAAAAACACATTTACAATACATTTAAAAAAGACGCAGTCAACCTTGTAATGGACCTGATCTAATGGACCTCCTGTTAGAAAAACCTAGTTCTTTTGTTGAAAGTGCAAGAAGAGGACTGTATAAAATCAAGAGGAAATTTAATGAAAGTGTGGGAACATGTAAGACAAAACAGCGCTGGGATCAGAGAGACAGAGCTCCCCCAGGAAATCCATTCTCTGAACCCCGAGTTATGGTAAATGGACTGTATTTATATAGCGCATTTCTTCCACAGTGCGTTGCACTGGCCACAGTGCTTTAGCAGAAGATAATACACCATTCACCCATTCACACACTGATGACGACAGGCTGTCACACAACGGCAGCCACTGGGAGCAATTCGGGGTTCAGTGTCTTGCTCAGGGACACTTGGGCATGCAGGGAGACGAACCACCAACTTGCTGGTCAGGAGACGACTGCCCTACCTCGTGAGTCACAGCCACCCCAACAGTTATAGTTTCTGGTTCTTCTTCCGCTGAGTCCGCCCTGTAGAGAGGTATGACATTTCACACTTCATAATCCTATTGGCCATTTGGCGTGAGCAGGAGCTCACACCTTCTTGCTAGAATGCACTAGAGAGAGTGTGTGTGTTGGGGAGTCAGGGAGTAGCTAACAATAGGAATACTGAACAATTGTATGTCTACAACCGGAGACCCCCTGTATGCATAGGCTATCTACAGGACAAAGCAGCCCTTGTGGAAATGCTAAAGTAGGGTCAAGTTATCATCTCAAGTTGCAAACCCCTTGCTTCTGTAAAATATTGTACTACAAAGCAAAGCTTGTAACATGCTAAGCTGGTTTGTGTTAAGGTGTAAATCAGGCCAGCAGGCCTGTCTGCAACAGACTATATTATAGAGCAATATGCTAAGCAAGCCTGTGTGCAGATGTAAATTAAGCCAGCAAGTCTGTGTTAAAGTGTAAAATAGGCCATCTAGTTACTTGAACGTACAGACATCATGTCTCCACAAAAGTTACAGCATACAGTCCCTACACAGTAGTTCTAGACAAACATCAATACACTGTAATATACATAAGCAAGGAAAATAAAGGTATGAAAAGTAACTAAAGGGAAAATAAAGTTATGACAGGTAACTAAAGGAAACTAAAATAACTGAAGCCTATAAGATTCAAATCTTACGCTCCAAATGTCTGGCTACTCAATGGACCACTTTTCCAGCGTCTGACTCGGACATCAATTTGACATTCTTAGGACATCTCTGTGTTTGCTGGGCAAGAGATGTTGTCATGACCAAAACATCTACAATTGACTTTCTTTTTATTGATTGACTGACTCAATTTGGTCTTACAGCACTTGTTAATGTCTGATAGCTTGGTGGGTCTGGCAAAAGTAGCTGCTGGTTTAAACTGCACCGCAGAGAGGGAAGTCTGGGCATCTCTGCTTAGACTGCTGCCCCTGTGACCCAGTTCTAGATAAGCGGAGGAAGATAGATGGATGGATGGATGGATGGATGGACACTTATGGATTTCTCTCCTTTTTGTTTGCATCTCTTGCACATCCATGTCTATTCGTGTTTGTGTTTTATCATCTTGCATGCATTCATTTTATCTCCAGTTTCCACCTTGCATACACTGCGATCGGGGCATGATAAAAATGGTGTATTAAAGGTTCTGATGTTTTTCTCTCACTGCTGAAAGCTAGGTTAGGTTCTATCTTTATACATCAGTTACTGGTCATTGTATCCTTTCTTTTCTTCCTAATGGGCAGAAGTGGTAAATGGACTGCACTTATACTGTATAGTGCTTTTCTACCTCACCTGTACAAAGAACTTAACTGAATCAGCCACTCACCCATTCACACACACGCCTGCAAAGTTCATCATGTGAATTGGGGAGACCAGGAATTGAACCACCAACCCTGTAATCATAGGTTGACCAGCGGTACCCCTATATATGTGCCTAAAAGAACAACACAAAAAAATTCTGATCTTTCGTGTCTTTATTGAAGACACTCATTCAAGATTCAAAATGGTAGTGGAAAAAGTAAGTGAACCCCTGGAATTAATAACTGGTTGACCCCCTCTTGGCAGCAATAACCTCAACCAGGCACTTCCTGTAGCTGTGGATCAAACCTGCACATCATTCAGGAGGAATTTTAGCCCATTCTTTCTGGCAGAACTGCTTTAGCTCTTTGGACGTCTCATGCGTCTGGCTCTCTTCAAGTCATTCCATAGCATCTCTATTGGGTTGAGGTCTGGGCTCTGACTTGGCCATTCCAAAAGGAAGATTTAGTTTTTCTGAAGCCATTCTGTTGTGGACTTGCTCTGGTGTTTTGGGTCATTGTCCTGTTGCATCACCAGACTTCTACAGACATTCTCACATTATCCTGAAGAATGTTTTGATACACTTGGGAATTCATCTTGCCCTCAATAATTGCAAGCTGGCCAGGCCCTGATGCAGCAAAGCAGGCCCAAATCATGATGTTTCCTACACCGCTGCGTGTTCTTTCCAAATAGACACTGAACCCTCCAAGTTGCCCTAAGATGGTGGCACATATGCATGCAGCGGCCCGTGGCCCTCAGCTCCAAACAAAATTTTGTTGTACGTGTCACAATATTACAATGACAATAAAATAAAAGATAAAGCTTCTTCAAATAGATCAATCTGAGTTTCATCAGTCCACAAGATGTTTTGCCAATACCGCTGTGGAGTGTCAATGTGCTCTTTTGCAAACTTTAGGTGTGCAGCAATGTTCTTCTTAGTAAGCAGCAGCTTCCTTCATGGTGTCCTGCCATAAACACCCTGCTTGTTCAGTGTTTTACGTACTGTAGACTCATGAGCATAGATGTTATCCAGATCCAGTGATGCAGTGATGCCTTCAAATCTTTGGCTGCCACTCAAGGTTGTTTTTTTACCTCATTGATGAGTCTTCGTTGTGCTCTTGGGGTCATTTTCACTGGGCGCCCTCTTCTTGGTAGAGTAGCCACAGTCCCAGAGTGTCTCCATTTGAAGATTGTTTGCCTAACTATAGACTGGTGAATTTTTAAAGTTTTTGAAATCACTTTAACCCTTTCCAGCTTTATGTAAATCACAATTTCTTTATCGTAGATCTTCTGTAAGCTCTTTTTGGTGAGGGATAGCTCACATGAGCATATTCTTTTTGTGTGGACCAAACTCAAAAGGTTTGAGTGGTTTTTATCAGTCAGAGTAGCTCTAGTCCACACCTCCAAATTCATTTTCTTAACAAGACTCCAGGTATGCTAACACCTGACTCCAGTTAGCTTTTTTGAGGTCATTAAATCAAGGGTTCACATACTTTTTCCACTAGCACTATGAGGTTTTTATGGTTGTTCTCAAATATATGAAAGATAAGAATTTTTTATTGTTATTTTAGGCACATTATAGTCATCCGTAATCTTGACTTAGATGAAGATCACATTTGACTTAGATCACATTTTATGACAAATTAATGCAAAAAAACCCATGAAATTCCAAAAGGTTCACATACTTTTTCTTCCCACTGTATATATATA
>NW_018127976.1:1757707-1761150 GCF_001952655.1 Monopterus albus | reverse complement strand
ACATTTAATGAAAAAACATTGGCACTGGTCATTTAAATTAATCTGGACTTTTGCAGAAATGTCTTATCTATTTTTGTTTACCATCAGGGTTGAGTATAGAGAGAGGGGATTACAGTGGCCAATAACTTTTCATTTACACATGGAGTATAGGTATTGTATTCAGATAAACTTGACAAAATCTTAACTTCATCCTCAGTGCTGCTGTCTTTTAGGTGTTTGTTATTCACTAGCTGAAGGGCACAGTTAGCCTTCTTTTTAATCTAGCCCATTCCTGATTACTATATATTTGTACTCATCATCATCAAGGAAACACAATAGCTGCAATTCTAACAAGACACCTGGCATCACTAGCATTAAGGGGGTGGTGCGGTGGGTAGAGCAGTCAATTGAAGGTTCAAATCTAGGTGCCGGCAGTCCATGTGTCAAAGTGTCCTTGGGCAAGACACTGAACCCCCCCGATGGTTAGAGCCATCAGTTGAGGTGGCACTGCAGATGGCTGCCATCAGTTCTGTACCAGAAACAAATTGTTTGTGTGTAACATACTTGGCCAATAAAGGTGATTATCCTTATTAATACATACTCATCTCTGCTATGCAAAAGAAACAGCTAAACCTTATTTCAGGATGATAGAGCCCAGCCAGTGGATGTGATAAAGCAGATATGATTAGTTAACACTAACTACACACACCAAACTTCATGTATTGTAAGGATGGTGTGTGTGCTACATATGTTTGCTAAATATGTATGAGATGTTTCTGTTGTCTCCCCTTTTTGTTTGTATCTCTCAACATTCATGTCTGTTTGCGTCTGTAAATGTTTTATGTCATCTTTGCATGCATTCATTTCATTTCACCTTAAAGGCTAAAAACCATTATAAAGCCTCATCCGGTTCTTTCAAACCAGGAACTCAGAGGGACGACTCAGACCACTTGAGTATATAAAAAATATATCCGTGCTGGTTTATTCAAAAAGTCACAGGCAAGAATCCACACTTCCAGTCCAGAGATCTTCCAAACCCCCAGCCTGCCAAAGCAGCCCGGAAGCAGGAAGACCCCGAACCAAGCATTGCTATACAATATTAATCCTTTCTGGGCTGTCGAACCGTGACGTCACCTGATAAGCAAGCCTTGCAGCTGCCATAACGTTTAGCCAAAACATGAGGAAAAGTCAAGGTGCGTGACTGTTGTTTTCGTGGTGTGTATCTAAACAATTGGACATAACCTTACACATTAAGACAAATATTAAGACTAGCATTACAGTTGACACTAACAGCAGTTTTCCTGTATCCTTGACGTGCCTGCAGGCTGAATAGTTAACAGCCCAAGCTAGTCACCCTGTCTGCACTAAACATTCATAGACAACAGATCTCTAATCCATACCTATCTAACTAAGAAATAACCTAACAACCTCCAGTTTTTATAGATGCAAAAACAACATTAAAAGAAGAAGCTCAAAATATACATACACATACACATACACACAAGTCTCAAATTAGTATTGAAATGATTACTAAATCATAATAGATGAAGCAGGAGAGGACGTGTATTCAGTGGCTGTGCAATTCGGTGCAGCTTTGCTATTATGCAGCTCTGAAAGGAGCCTCATGGCAATAAGTATAAATGGGAAACTAATTAGAGCATTCACTCAATGAAATCTTACAGACTTCTGGACAAAAATTTGCAATAACATCTTTTCTATGACCAGCAACGTAAACTTACAACTTATACAATACAAGACCATTTACAGGACCAATATTACACAAAGTAAAATGTTCAAAATGGGTTTCACTAACACACACATCTGCTCACAATGCACTCTAGGTTGCACCGACAATTATTTTCATGCTACTTGGACCTGCCAACCAGTTCATTCCATCTGGATAGCAGTGACAAAGAAACTCTCCACCATCTTGGGCTCAAGAATCCCTCCTTCTCCAACATTGCTTACTTGGTAATATCATAGAAATTGACTGCCTACCAATTAAATACAAAAACCCACTCCTCATTTCTCTAGCTATTGCCTAGAAAACAATCTTTCAAAAAAGGAAATTAAAAAAAATCACTACACATAAACCACTGGATGTATTCTGATAGAATACATCACATCAGAGAAAATGACATTCACTCACAAGAATAGTTTCAGCTTTTTATGACACATGGAACTCATTTCTAACATAATTCAACTTGAACCAAACACCTAGGGCTAAGGCTATGCACATTCCCACCAACCTCTAAAAATGTAACAAGCTACTTTTATTAGTAGTACTGTTATCATTGTTGTATTTTTTTTCTCTCCTTCTCCCCTTCTTGCATTTCATAAACTGCATAAGTTGGAAAATACCCACACTTCACACACTACAATTTTGTAAAACACTATCTTTTTGTTATGTCATGTACCTCTTATCTTGTCTCCCATGTTTTGTTAATGTGTTACTTTGTTTCAATTAAAAAAAATAACAAACTGGTGTGTATAAAATTATAGCAAAGCAACTGCTTTAGTCAGACTTCTACATACAACTGATGCACAAGGCATCAGCAATAATTTTGGTTTATCTTATGTTGCTCTAGTTTTAAAGGTTCCCTGTAGAGTTTTTGTTAATGCGAAAGAGCTATGTTCATATCTGTGAATGGAGACTCACAGAATGGTTTGTACATGTGCACGAAAGCAGGCGATCTTGCCTGCTTTCACCAACCATTCACTCCCTCAGAAAATGTTTGCTTGCTAAAGAATTCAACAGACATTTTTATTTTGGTGGCATAAACAAATTAAATTAGATTTTAAGCAGTGTAATAAAATGGAAAATGTGTAGTATATTGGCTACAACTAGTTTATTGGCTACTATTTGCCTACTTGCAATTGGAGCATGATGTCAGTGTACTAGGGTGTCACTTTTTCAGTAATCAGTTATTTTAATTAATTTGAAATAATTCAGAGACAACCTTCTGTCCAAAGCCTAATCAACATTATGTTGAAGAAACATGGTAAAGGCTCTATTCTATTATAAAGCCACGTCCGGTTCTTTCAAACCAGGAACTCAGTGAGACGAAGCGGACCACTTGAGTATATAAAAAATATAACCGTGCTGGTTTATTCAAAGAGTCACAGGCAAGAATTAACATTACATGTCCAGGCATCTTCCACCCCCAAAACTGCGCGCAGGCAGCCCGGAAGAAGAAAGACCCTGAACCCAAGATCTCTATACAATTTAATCACTTCATTGGGCTAGCCCCATCCTAGACAGGCCACGTCAAACCGTGACGTCACCTGATATGCCAGCTATGCAGCTGACCAGAGCAGTAGTCAAGCATGGAGAAAATTCAAGTGTGTGGCTGTTGATTAGTGGTGTGTATCTAAAAACATACAGGACATTCAGGGACATGTCCGAACAGTAAGCCTCGGAAGATATTATGATTAAGATTACGGCTGAACATATCATGCTACTA
>NW_018127976.1:1755416-1757002 GCF_001952655.1 Monopterus albus | reverse complement strand
AATATTATTATTACGATGTGTATAACTGTAGACTTAGCCATAATGTCCCTATGTTCAAGTCACGACATGTATTAGAGGTCGTGAGAATGTTTTTAGCTACACACCACTTAACCAACAGACATACACATTCACACGTTGATTTGCTTCATGTTTTGACTATTGCCAGAGCCAGCTGCAAAGCTGGTGAGAGAGAGACATCTCGGTTGACGTTTCTGTGTAGTATGGGGCTAGCCCGACCGAGGTTTTATAATGTATAGGCCAATTGTGGTTCAGGGTCTTTCATCTTACATCTGCCTGCGAGCATTTGGAGGTGCAAGATATCTGAGCGTGTAATGTTAATTTTACCTGTGATCCTTTGAATAAATCAGCACTGTTTTGAAGTTACTTGGACTGTCTCGTCTCTCAGAGTTAGCATGGTAGCAAGGACTGGGTCCTACACAACAAAAGAATTGGGTTAATTTCTAACAATAGCAAGCACATTCATTTAACCTACTCTAATTAAATAAGCATGATATACAAATCAGGACAAGTGCCAAAGAGCTTGCATATGAGAACAGATCAAAGTGAGTGGAACTGAAGGGTACTATACTGAACAGGTGGATAAATAGATTCATGAATGGCTAGTTAGCCATGTCTAAAAAAAACTGTCATTTTTGACTTGTGAAAGCAGGTTAATCTCACTTTTTGTCTTCTTTCAATAGAAATGCTTTTCACACTCTGTATGTGCCTCCAGGAAATCTGTGTATTTGCTTCTCTTCCCTGATTATAAGCAATATTCTCTATTCCCCTTCCTTCCTTCCTATTTTTGTCCCCTTTTCGATTTTTGAACTTTGCACTTAATCCCACATAGTCTGTTCCACCTAGCCGACATCTGTACACTATGCAAAGAAGGTCTCTTTATAATGCATGTGTTTTCACCTTCCTGGACAAGACATGTTTTCGAGCAAAATAGAATTTATGACTCCTGATAGTGCTAATCCCCTAGAAAAGCCATTTTAAAAGAGTGCAAAAGCCATTAAAAGTTGTGTGTTTTCTTGTAATGCCATCATGAGTAAATTGTGTGGCCTGTGTCTGCTTGAGGCTCCCTTAGGTCATCTCCCACTCACCCATGTATTCTGTGGCATATACACTCTCTCACCATATCCACATGCACATTTGTCTGTTCTGTGTGCACTCATTGCTGGGCTCACTGTTATGATGTAAATAAACAAGTCTGAATTTTATTAGCTTGCAAATCAATTGCTCAATTATATAACACCAGCAAAAGGAAAACTGTCCATTTGAAATAAAGCAAAGTGAGCTCCCAGACCAGGGGCCCGTTTCAAGAAAGAGGTTTTGTTGAAACTCTGAGTTTGTTAACCCCGAAATGAGGAAAACTCTGAGTTTTCGGTTCCAGAAACGGAGGTAACTTAAACCCGTGAAAGCGGGGTAAGTTAAACCCGTTTCAAAAAGAGAGGTAATCAAAACTCAGAGTCAGTTACTATGGCAACTTACTCTGTGAACCTAACCTGCTGGGGAGCAGGTTTTGTTCGGGAAACTCAGTTTCCTCCGGGTCTCCGCCCCTTTTTAAAGTGAAAGGTGTTTAA
>NW_018127976.1:1753474-1755196 GCF_001952655.1 Monopterus albus | reverse complement strand
CTACATTCCTGCAAAGTTAAGCTCCAACTCTGATCAAACACAACTGAACCAACTAATAAGGATATGGAGAAGCACTTGTTAATTAATAGGTGTGTTTGATCAGGGTTGGAACTGAACTCTGCAGGAAGTTAGATCTCCAGGAACAGGGATGAACTAGATCAGGGATGGACACTGTTTCAAATACATGTATTTGAAATACAAAATACTATTTTCTATTTCAAATACATTTAATCTTTGTATTTTCAAAATCCAAAATACTTTTTGCCAATCAACCCTTTTTATTAGACTGCTAATTTCTAGTATTAATTAGGCTATACAACAATAAATAAATAAAAAACTAAGATTGAATGCATTTAAATACAAAATTGTCACATCCCACCCCTGAACTAGATTATATCAAATTCTAGCTAGTCATCGTGTAAACGTTAGCTTACCTTTTCACTTGTGCTGGTCACAGGGATCTTGCCAACTAGCTTCCTGAAAAAAGGAGATTCCACCGTTGACAATGGTAACATGTCTTCGACAACATACTCCGCCACAAGTCTTCTGACTTCTCAAGGTTCAAGTGGCATGATGGCAGACTGAGAGAAACTTAATTTCTGTTGCTTTGGCTTATCACTCTCGTCATCTGTTTTCTTTCTCTTTTCAGTAAGTGGAGTGGTCTCGATGTCGATAGTTCTCTCAGTATTGGACAAAGGTTGCATTTGACAATAATGTTCTTCTTGTCCTTGTCTCTGACAAAATCAAAGTAATGTGCATACGTCCATCTCGTGAATGTACTGTCTCCTGACATTTTCATCCATTTGCCGGTTTTCCACTGACCAATGCGTGGAAGGGCTTACAGCGAACCGGGCGGGCCCAAAAGGTTCGGACCTCGTGCTCAGATGCTGAAATCACAAAGTTCTGCCCCGCGAGAGGGAGATGATTGACACCACACACACACACCACCACGTCTATTCACTGACCACGAACAGGAAATAGAATGTTTTTGATTTGTTAATGTCTCGCAGGTGAAAAGTTTGTTGTAACGCACGCGTTACTGAGCATGTACTGAGTAAAATATTACTAAAAATTGGTTATTAATGCCTTACACTACTGCGTTACAGCAAAAAGTAATATGTTTCTGTAATACATTACTTTTGTAACACGTTACTGACAACACTGGTAATAGCAAGTATTTCTCCATGTTCCCTTAAGCCTGGCAGTCACTGTAAAAATTTAGCCAGATTTTAGCCCTGAATCAGTCACCCAGTTTTAGAATTGGGCCACATTTTGGCCTGATCAGTTGTCATTTGACATACAGAGTGAGCTGGGTTCTGCTGCTCAATAAATCACTCAAATGACCAAGGATTTGGCTCCCAGACAATCAGATTTCTGTCATGTCTGAATGTCAACTGTCTTGCAGTGTGAGCAGGTCCACGGTCCACAATTACTCGTGAAGTTACTCCAATCCACTTGTGCAAGTACAAAGACAACAACATAATATGGCACAGATGACATATCCCATTTGAAACAAGGTTTATCAAGCTCTGGAAACAACACACTGTATGATGTGTCATCAGAACAGTATCATGATTGACATCAATGGGTGAAATATTGACAAATGGTTACTGCTGTTCTTCAGCACCATCACCACCGATGAAAGAAAGAAATGCATTTAATGCAAATCATAATTTATTTGGGTTTCTTCATTTCCTACAAATACAAAAGCAATTGTTAGAT
>NW_018127976.1:1725009-1752045 GCF_001952655.1 Monopterus albus | reverse complement strand
TAGTCACTATATGCTTGTAGTAGCACATCCATTTCTGTCGGGGAAAAAAACGCAGACCTATTTTTGCTTGGTCCTGTTGCCATGGTGACTCGTAATGTCTTCACTCCATTGTTCAGGGCTTTTTATAGTCGCGCTGCACACGCCTAACTCTGAGTCAACCTACTCAGAGTTGATTAAGCCAACTCTTTTCAGCTGATCTGAAACCGAAGACTCCAAGTTTTCCAACTCTGTGTAAGTCAACTCAGAGTTCAGGTTTAAACTCTGAATTTGTTACACCTCCTTCTTGAAACGGGCCTCAGGGAACCAAACAGTGTTGATGTCCAGTGTGTAACATAAACACATATAAACACAATGTTTTATCATTTAGGTTAGCAACAGTTACCTGAAGGTTAGAAAAGTGGGCTTCATAGGAGAGAAAGTAAACAACCTTCAGCTTCCCCTTTCTTATGCAGACTGTGTTTGTACTAGAAAGTTTCCTACACTAAAAACTTGGTTCTTATTGTAAAGCATCCTTGAATAAACATCTTATTTGAAAAAACCCCATGTAATTAAAGGCTTCAGAAAAAGTACACTTAAACCTGCATGTTTTAAAAAATAATGCAGAGGAAGTATTGTAAAATCTATATGTTCCAAAAGGTAGCAACCTTCTATTCCACTGTTTGTGCCTTCTGATTATGCTATAAGAAAAAGATATTCCACAAAGACTAATTGCAGTTATTTGTAATACAATAAAAGATGAATAATAGCTTAATAGCAATGTATTTCAAAGTAGCTCTTTGTACAACTTCAAAATATCAAACCACTTGCACGAAAAGCTGGAGCCATCCTGGTGGTGCTCCCATTCACTTAGAAGAAATAAGGAGACAAGCTATAAATGCATTTCATCATGAAGCCACATGGAGAGACTAATGCATGAGTTGTTTACCTTTTTCTGTATGTCAGAAGTTTTTTTTTTCTCCCATTAAATTCCAGCCAGTATGGTTATTCAAGAAGAGTTATGCCAGCTACCTTTTTTATTTTGCAAAAGATTCTCTGTTCTGAGAAAATTACATTCTAGCCTCTTGAGAGAGGTGATTAAATTCTTGAGGAGCCACAATGATTTGATTAATATGTAATGAATGATCATTATCCAAATCAGAATGTGTCACTCTTCCCAGTATACTGCTGCAAGCCTCTAAGGGAGACAGTTATAAGCTTCTGTTTTTTTACAAAGCCTCTTCCGGCTCTTTTAAACCAGGAACTCACAAAAAGACGAAGTGGAATCAAATAATTGTCAAGCTCCTACAGGAAAGTATGTTTTCCTGCGGACAATTACTGGGGGTTAATTCCCTTCAATTCCACTTATTTTTCTCAAATAGACAGCCGTCACCCTAAATTAATACACTTCTTCCCAGTAATCTATGCCCAGCCCCCAATATCACTTCTGTACAAGGCACGCTTACTTCCACAACGAATTCTCACATATAAACCTATTGTTTAAAGTGATATGCTTGTGGAACAGCGTTTTAATTAGCCTGTTGCACAGTTAACCACCCCACATTTAATTCCTTTCACTGTCCCTGCACCGAGTAACAGTTATGTGGGATTTATCAAAGATCGTATATTTCAGGTGAGAGGTCTCACTCGCCTGATCTTTTCAGGGGGAGCAAATGAAAAAAGAACTGGGGCAATATTAGAGGCAAATGATATAAATTATCAGGAACTCGCCTACTAAATGCGAGTTTTATGTGCCTTTATTGATGTCCAATTCTGTACTCCAAGGTGCCCATTGATTTTCCCTCACACACTGGAAGAATGTATGACGTGCTTCAGCAAACTTTTACATGTGTCATGAAAAAAACCAGACAGTAATAAAACACAGAGAGTAATATGTGTTTTTTCATTTAACCTTACTATTTTTGGATCCAATTTGGAACGTCGGAGACTGCCGGACCACACATCAACTTTAATTTTGATAAAAAGTCAATATTTGCGGATTTTATGTGTAAAGTGGTTCCGCTTACCTCTTTTCTGCCCGGGCACAGTTGATGTGTGGGACCGTACAGTGTCTCCAACTTGAGGCGATAGCCAACGAATTCTGAGCTGGATGTCGATTTTTTTCAGCCGAATCCGGTCCCAACCGGCGCTGCTGGATCCAAGACTGCTCCAAGACTGTGGGTCTCGTCTTCTGCAGAGTTCGGGTCACAAACGGCACCAATTATAAGCTTCTGTTTTTCTACAAAAGCCTCTTCCGGCTCTTTTAAACCAGGAACTCACAAAAAGACGAAGTACACCACTTTAGATTTTATAAAAAATAACCGTACTGGTTTATTCAGAGGATCACAGGTAAAAATAACATTACACGTCCAGATCTCTCCCACCACCAACCTGCGCGCAGGCAGCTTGGAAAGATGAAAGACAAACCTATATAATTTTAATCATTTTGGGCTAGCCCCATACTACGCAGGGCGTCAAACCGTGACGTCACCTGATATGCCAGCTTGCAGCTGACCATAACGTTAGTCAAAACATGAGGAAAAGTCAAGGTGTGTGGCTGTTGTTTTTGTGGTGTGTATCTAGAACAATTTGACATGACATTACACATTAAGACAAATATTAAAATTAGCATTACAGTTAATACTAACAACTCTTTGCCTGCAACCTTGGCCTACATGCAGTCTGCAAGCACATGCAATTAAACTGAGCAGTTAACAGCCTGAGCTAGACATCCTGTCTCCACTAAACATTTCTAGACAACAAATCTCTGAATATCTATCTAACTAAGAAATAACCTAACACAGTGGTTTTCCATTTTCTGGCATATGACAGGAAAAGCTATGATAATGTGATGTACGTATACTTTTGAAGTGAACCACACTCAACACATAATGGTGTTAGATTTTACCCAAATTCTTTTATTGAAAGCGCGAGAAGTGAAGACAGGAGAGGACTGCTTAAAATCAACAGGAAGTTTACTGGAAGTTTGAGCACAGGTAGGCCTTACAGCGCTGGGATCAGAGAGACAGAGCTCCCACAGGAAATCCATTCTCTAAGCCTTGTGTTAGGTTTTTACAATGCATTTATCTGGCTGGGCCAGGCCCGCCTTAAACAAAGGTACAACAATTCACACTTCGTAATCCTATTTGCCATTTGGAGTGAGTAGGTCAACCCCTGCCTGTGCTTGCTTGCTGATATGTAATCTAGACCAGATGTGTGTGTGTGCGTGCGTGTGTCTCCGGCACCCTGATCTTGATATCAAGGTGCACTGATCAGTGGGTGGCCTGAGTTGCAGGCCCCCTGTGTGTGTGATGCTAATAAGCATGTTAAACTGGCCAGGTGGTCATCTCAGGTTGTAGCCCCCGGCCTCTGCAGGACATCCTAAGACAAAGCAGAATCTTGCTAAGTGTATATGCTAAGTGGGTCTACTGTCGGTGTAAAACAGGCCAACAGGCCTTTGCTAAAATGTAAATAGGCTGTCTGGTCACAAGGCGATGCAGACATCCTGTCTCTACACAGAAGTTACAGCATTCGAAGTAAGCAGATTCAACTTCATTACAGTTGTAAGACATATAAGCAAGGGAAATAAATGTATTAAAAATAACCAAAGCTCAGTAGTTCTGGACAATCATCAATACAGCTGTAATATGTATAAAGAAGGAAAATAAAGTTATGAAAAGTAACTAAAGGGAACTAAAGTTATGAGAGGTAACTAAAGGGAACTAAAGGTATTAGAAGTAACTAAAGCTTATAAAGTAACTAGAGTCTATAAGACTCAAATCTTACAATGGTTACATGCAAGAAAGTGAAAAGCATCAAAAATGGACTGCAGTCCAGTACTGCAGTTACTGTACATCACAATGGGATTATTCCAACCCCACAATTTACAACCTTTTGTCATTTAGGTGGCCCTTTATGTTGATGACTGTGGAGGTTCAGGTGGTAGACAGATGTGTAGCGTGCCAGAGTTTGTGCCTTGTCACAATCCAACACTTAATAGTGAAAATATTACCATGACCAATATAACCATATCCTATTTTCCAGGCACAGGTAATATATACCCCAGGAGCACATTGAAAATTGTCATGGCATGTGAAATAGGACTGTTTCTCATGATAGGGCAGTTCTGCCCACTTGTTACCATTGTATACAGACTTCTACAGCAGGTTGAGAAGGGTCTTTTGCTATGCTGACTGTGTACCAGAGGCTCATATGTGGAATGCAAACTGAAGCTTATTTTTATGCTTGAAGTTTAGTTTTCTACTTTTTATGCATGTAACCAGAGTGATTGTGTGAGTGATCTACTGACAGTACCATGCCTGAAAGCCTCATGTGTAAACAAAGATGCAGCACCAGAGCTGCTTCTCAACCTATGCTTTCTGGACACAGATTTACTTTTGTAAAACATTTGCCCTGACAATTACCTAGTGACCAAAAGCTTGGCTTTATAATTAAAGGAATAATCCGAGATTTTATACATGAAAGATGACATCAAGTTAACTGATCTTAAATTATTCTACTCATGTAGGTCATTTGTCTCTACACTCTGATATTGAGCATTTCCTTTTAAGGTGAAGGTAGAGAAAATTGGGTTCAATTTAGGTCCAAATAAGTACATCAAATTTATTTTAACAGAAAGCCTGTATTACAATTTTGGGACCTGGAATTTGAAAGAGAGAGCCTCACAGAAAAAAAAAGCTACTGAGCAGATGCATTTTGAGAAATGTAGGAACCAGTGAATATCTCAGCCTCTGCTACAACAGTTTAGACCATTTTATATCATCTTGCAAACTGGGAGATAGAATAGACTATTGTAATGGAAAAATTAAATTGCAGGAATAAACATAAGTTATTGACAGTTTGCTTTCAAAGCTATCCTCTGATTTTAATTGATTTAACTTTTTGTTACACACACTATTGCACACAGCACACACATTCAGAAACCCTTAATGTCCTATGTAACACTATCCACACACACAAGTGCTAGCTGACTGAGTGGAGATCAACAAATGAGTGAGATGCATAGACTCTCACAACTCACTTACAGCCCCAGCAGAGTGATGGCCAGGGAGGAAATCAATAACAAAAGAGGAGACATCATCAAAGCTGTTCATGGAACAACATCCCGTTACTGTTGATAGGTTTTTAATCCTGATGTTTCCTCTGAACAAAGATTGAGGCAGGAGGCTTTTGTCTTATCTCTATCAGGGCTTTGAATTACAAAGGCTTATCACTGCAAGGTTAGTGAGGAACTACGTGGAATTAAACTGAGGATGTCTTGTGGGAAAAGGAGAGGTTTCATGTTGTCTGGCTGTAGCCTAAAAGATGACCTTAGTGTCAAATTAATATGACTACAAATAAATATTCATTGAATAGATCTCAATAACCTTCAACAGATAATCACTGTGATGTATTTTACACTTCTGTTACATTTGGAAGCAACAGAACAAGTAAACAGTAATAGCAGCCATGACAAACAGCACCATGTATAGAAACCCAAGCTCCATTAACAGCTTCAACTTCAAGAACCTTCAGTGAACCACCCACATTGTTTGATTGACAGGCAAACTCTGACTGAAAAGTCACACAAACACACAAGAATAGATCTGTGGCTAAGATTCTGTCTCTGAGTGACAACTGTTTTGTTAAATTATACAACAGACTCTGAGTAAAAACTTAAAATAATGGTTTTAAAGGGTCAGTTTGCACAAAGAAATGTCCCTGATTTTGTGGATAATGAAGAGTTTCACTGAATCTAATCTCAAATAATGAAGGTTTTAATAGCATCGCCTGTACAGCATTAGGGATACAATATTTTTATCTTTTATATATATAGAGACATTTTCACTATTTAAGTAGCTTCCTAGAAATGACTTTTTCTAGGAGAATTTGTATGGGACACATATCCCAGCACTACATGGCTTTTTTTTACCCATAAAGGCTCTATTCCATTATAAAGCCTCGTCTGGTTCTTTCAAACCAGGAACTCCGAGGGACGACTCAGACCACTTGAGTATATAAAAAATATAACCGTGCTGGTTTATTCAAAGAGTCACAGGCAAGAATTCACACTTCCAGTCCAGAGATCTTCCAACCCCCAGGCTGCCAAAGCAGCCCGGAAACCCAAAAGACCCCGACCCAAGCATTGCTATACAATATTAATCCTTTCTGGGCTGTCGAACCGTGACGTCACCCGATAAGCAAGCCTTGCAGCTGCTATAACGTTTAGCCAAAACATGAGGAAAAGTCAAGGTGCGTGACTGTTGTTTTCGTGGTGTGTATCTAAAACAATTGGACATAACCTTACACATTAAGACAAATATTAAGACTAGCATTACAGTTGACACTAACAGCAGTTTTCCTGTAACCTTGACGTGCCTGCAGTCTGCACTGCAGGCTGAACAGTTAACAGCCTAAGCCAGTCACCCTGTCTGCACTAAACATTCCTAGACAACAAATCTCTGAATATCTATCTAACTAAGAAATAACCTAACACCCACATGCCGCCTGCTCTGGCACCTAATGTGAGAACACTAAAAGAGGTTAGACAGAATTAGCACTCGTAAAGAGAAGTGACCTGTGTGTATCCAAAAGCATTTACTGACAGCACAGGTGAAGCAGGCAAAACTTCACTGCTGATATACAGGACTTAATCACTGTTATTGATCGGTCACACAGGATCATGAAAAGACAATGGATGCCATACAAGCATAGCTGTGTGATTTATATTCATCATCTCCTCTCTGTCAGCTGTCACCTGTTGCTTTGCCCCATTCATGACTGTCTCATAGTCAGTGATACTGATTCAATAGAGTGATGTGAGTGTCGTCGCTAGTATGTGATGCCAACTAAATTCATTGAGACAAATCATCCCAATTTAAATAATCATTTAATATTACAATTATTCTGAACAGAGTACTAGTTAAATAGGTAATCTGGTAGTTAGGGAACAGAGAACAGAATCACTCCTCCTGCAATGGAATAGATACAGTATTAAACTAGAGAAATGCATTTCCTGTCGAAAATGCACAGAGTACTAGTTAAATAGGTAATCTGGTAGTTAGGGAACAGAGAACAGAATCACTCCTCCTGCAATGGAATAGATACAGTATTAAACTAGAGAAATGCATTTCCTGTCGAAAATGCGTGTGGATGCTGTGATGCTGAAGGATCGCCCTGAAAATGCCTGAAATCAATTCCTGAAACAGCTTAAAGATGAGTAGAAATTGCTGAATTTCTTTGTTAAAATAGTTGAGAAGAAATGGCTGAAGTTCTTTGTGATTTGTAGTTTGTGTGTTATCGGCGCTTCATATCGCCGGGCCATTAAAAAAGGATATATAAAATGATCTCCCGGGCCGGATGTAATTGTACGCCGGGCCGGATGTGGCCCGCAGGCCTTGAGTTTGACACGTGTTAAAACACAGAAATTTAATCTTAGACAAAAAAAATTTCATTCTATACTGTATAATCTGTCTTTGGAACTACAGTCGAAGTACAGCTTCACCTAATGTACCTTAATTAAAACAATAGTTAACTAATATTAAGAAAACTGTGTGAAAATACTTCATACACCAGAAAGGCCTATATAGGGACTGAGATCGTGTTCTCATTATAGTGAAAAAACAAGGGTCTTGTGCTGGTCACCACAGAAACTCAAGTAGAAACTCCAAGGGGCCCTTTCTTATTTACAATGCTTAGGTTGCTATCAGTTTTTTTATTAATCTTGGCAGCAGGACTTGCGTGCTGATACATTATTTTGCTAGCTGAATAGATTTTCTGTTTTTCTCTGATCTTGATATGAAGATCGTATGTTACTGTACAGTTTGGGAAATTCAGAAGCACAAGTAGGCTAACTAGTTTCACATCAGTTCAAGCAGTGGCCTAGAGTGATTGGCTGTGCAAACAAATGTCAGCACAACCGAGGTCAAAGTTTAACAAATTTGAACTTTTGGCTCACCCCTGCTCTGCACAGAGCTTGTGCAGTGCACCATGTGCACAACAATGGCAAGGCACGCACAAAAGTTATTTTCTGTAATAATGTGAACATGCCACTACAGGACACTTTATCATATTTGCTCTAGTGCTCTAGTCATGCCGTGTTCCGTAACACATAGCAATCTTTTAGCTAAATATTTCAAGAGTATGAAGTTTAGAAAACTTCTGAAGAGAAGCATGAATGTCCTTGAAGAGCTGAACATTTTAATACCTGAAAGTATGCTGAAGTCGAATATTTCCATTCATTTGAATTTTTCAGAATAAAACTAAATAGTCTAAAAAGTATGACGTTTAGAAAAATTCTGAACAGAAGCATGAAGGTCCTTTAGGAGCTGAATATTTTTATACCTGAAATACCCCTGAAAGTATGAAGTAATTTTGATACCTGAAATACTCCTGAAAATATGATTAGACAGAGAACAGAGAGAGGGGGAGAGAGACAGAGAGGAGTTATGTTGGGGCATGTCCCAATTGCGCTGTATTTTATGAACCACCAGATGGCACTCCAAAACTGTGCTTTACAGCATCCACACAATAAAAAGATTGTCACAGAGTCAGTCAGTCAGAGTCCATAGTCCCCCTGCCCCCCAGGCCTGGGTCCCAAAGAGCACACGGTACCCCGTCAGGGTAGCATTCTTCTTCTGTCTATACCTTTCAGCCTCACTGTTTTATCCACAGCTTTCTTTAGGCTGTTATGTCAATTTCTGAACTTAGCTTCCTGGCTCCAGTTTTAGGAGACAACACCCTGAAATGTACCCAAAAACAGGAAACCTCTTGGCCAAATGATATAAGCACATTGTTCAGCTCACATGAACTTAAAAGTGAGCACACAAACACTCTATTCCATTACATAATCCATATTAACATGTAACTTAAACCACTACATGAGTAACTTAGGATGCACACACATCTTATTGATGACATCACTCAGAAACATGTCTGTAGTCTGGAAAATTGTTCTGTGGTCAGAGCAGCAAAACAAGGACTATATGAAATCAACTCTCTGGGCGGTCCCCAACTCCAAAATCACTACCTCCTTCACTTATTCACTACTCCCTATATAATGTACACTGAGCAATACATACAGTGTAGTAAACAAAAATTTTGGACACTCACTATTTACTAATCATTATCATTTTGCGTCATAATTAACACTGACAAAATGCAGAGAATTGCATTGTGAGGTTGCTAGTTATGAGAAAACAAGCTGGTTAAGCACAAGAAGACTCACTAACTACTCTCAGGTTTCAAAATATGATAGTGGAGCAGGACACAATAAGATGAATAAAGACAATTGGGATTAATCAAATAATACTCAGAATTTCTATTACATGTTGCTTCTTCTTCTTCTTTTGGCTGTTCCCGTTAGGGGTTGCCACAGCGAATCATCTGTTTCCACCTAACTATCCTCAGCATCCTCTACTCTCACCCCAAACTGATGAGTCGCATTTTAAAATTTGGCATGTTTTTACACCAGATACCCTTCCTGACGCAACCCTCTCTATTTATCCGGGCTTGGGACCGGCACAGAAATCACTGGCTTGCAACCCCTGTGGCTAGACATGTTGTTTGCAGCTCTCTAAATAAAAAGAACATTTAAAAGAAAATATGGCTTTATACTTGGGATTACGTTTACAGGGCACTGAATGAAAAAAGCAAGCAAATCACACAGCATAGCATATATTATGTTATTTATTATACAGTTTTGTTTATAATATGGAGAAAACAGATTTTTGTTTGTGAAGTAAAGAAACACAAAGAGAAAACAATAATGTGTAATTTTGGACAATTGTATGGTGCTAACTTCCGGGTTGCCCTATAGCAGTACATCAACCCTACGGCAATCCTTGGTAATACATGAGCATTTTCTCTCTCTCTCTCTCTATTGTACCTCCTGGGCTCTGAACATTTGTGTATCTCCTTTCAAGTCTTCCTCACCTCTAACTCTGTGAGAGAGAGGGGGAGGTTGTGGTGGAAGTGGCCTCAGCTGGTTCCCACAGTACAGACCTCTAACCTTTTCTGTATGTGCTGACCTCTCTCTTTTGATTTTATTCCACTACAATTGCTGTTTTGCTGAAAAGATTGAGTTATCTTATCACATTTTTATAGATTTTAGAGCCTAAGTTAAGCAGTGCTTGTTAAAAACAAAACAAAACAAAAAAGCAGCAAAATCCTGTCTTTCTCTGTAGTACACATTTTCAGTCAGGTGCTTGTGTACTTATAGATATTTGGGCAGAGTATCACACCCAGCCCGCTTACTCTAAGCTCCGTTGAGTCTCTGGCATGTTTCCTGTGCCACAGTGTCATTGCTTTGACCCTGCCCATTCCCGACATCTGCAACGTTACTAGCAACTGCTCCTCAGCTCCACCACTGGGCCCCTATCTTCCTCTGAGCTCCTCTTGGGTCTACATCCACTCTGCACCTTCCCTCATCACACTCCCACCGCTGCTTCCTCTGGACATGCCAACCCACACCCCCTTGTCCTAGAACAGTCTCAATAAATACAAACCACCCCTCTTCCCAGCAATGTTATGGCCTGATTAGCTTAGGTGTTTCAAGTTCAATAATCAGCAAATGAAAGTAAAACTAGAAAGCATACAAAAAATCTCATTTTAAACTAGAGCATACAAACAAGCATGCACTGCATGGAATAAAACTGAAAACACAAACAATACACACAGAGCAATTAAAATATGCAATAACTTGCTGCTGAAATTACAATAAATAAACACCTGTCCTGTGACACCTCCAAGTCCCATTTGGTCCACTGGCCTCATTGGCTTCATCCGCCCACTCCAGGAGACATATGTGTGTATGTTTTTGCATATGTTCTTCTGTAGACATCCATTACAGTATGTGCAATTATGTGTGTTTTCATAGATGGACAGGCTGTAATATTCAACAGAATCCAGAGCCCCTGGGTGCTGCTGGGCTGCTTTGTGCTGGAAAAGAGGTGCCCTCACCTGGTGACTGCCAAAGAAAAGACTAGCACCATATCCACTTTACTGTTTCCTCCTGCTCTGCCTCTGCTTCTCTCTCTCTCACCCCACCTTCTCATTCTTCTCCAGGCCCTCTCTATCATCTCATCCTGTCCACTCTCTCCTCTCACTTGCCTCAGCTACTCTGTCATCTTGCCTATATTTGTATCCAGCTGTCACCCCAATGTCTCCACCTCCTCCTCTTTTTCTGTCTTTCCTCTGTTTTCAGTTTCCCTGCCATTCCTTCACTTATTTCCATCTTTTGTCTGCAGCTCAGTCTGCACCCTTTCCTCACACTGCAGCTTATATATGCAGCCTTTCTGAGCTTCACACATGCCTGTTTACTCTCAGCATGGTAGAATCAACCTGGTACATCTCGTGTGTCCTATAAGAACATCCTTGGTCATCAGTTGAATCAGAAGTCATTCCGGTCACCTGAGGACATAGGTCATTCCAAGTCTCTTATATCAGCTCTGAGGAATGAAAAGCAAGGACTGAGGGCAGTGCTGGAGGAGCCATGCGAGGATACACGAGATCATCCTTTGCAGAAGTTTTTTTTGTAAATGCTTTTATCAGAAATCAATTTATGATTGGACACTTCTGATGAAGGAAATGAGGAAAGGACATCTCATGTCATTAATGTTTCCTGAAGTCTTCTCTCCTCACATGTTTTCCTTGCATCTTATGTGGGTGGGACTAAGACACATGGAAAAGACACAGGTGAAGGAAACAACTTGCCAACAGCAAATTTTTGCACCAAAACAAAGTAATCCAGTGAAATCACTTTACAATTTTTAAACAAACAGCTGCACACTAAGGAGAAACTGAGGGGGCTTAGTTTTTTTTCTGTATCAGTACATACTGTTAACAATCCAACACTTAAGACTTGTCTGGGAGATCTGTGTTTATGCACATAAAGCTTCCTGAAAGCACAGGAACTGATGATACCACCATTATAGTCCAATCAAGTAAGCCATCTGGATGCCCATTAAACACCAAATTACGGCCACCAAAAGAGTAATGTGCTGACATTGTGTCTGTCGTGCAGCTTGATGACTCTGGTTTTACAAAGACAGACAGTTGCAAAAGAAGCGCACACTCTGTACAACAAAAATTAGACTTTGCTTTGACAAGACAACAAGAGAGAAAGGAGAAAATTATTCATGATCTTGCAACAGCTGCAGTTGCCAGTGTAATATAGGAACAGACAAGGATGTGGGGGGGGTCAAGTGAAGTTTGATGTGTGTGTTGCCATGATGTTGAACATCTGGGCATATCTTTGAAGTACCCAGGTGGATAGCGTTGCAGCAGCTCCCCACCCTTTCTTCTCACAAAGACAAAAAGAGCTTGACAAGCAGAAAATCACCCACTTGATGTACAGCAACAAAACATCAGGGGACCAATCAGAAAAATAAGTCATGTTATATTAGTTGTTAAGTGTAATACATTAATGGACTGCACATAACCAGTTTTAAAGGATCCTGAATGCTTCTTTAAACTCTATACCTGAGCTTTTAAATAGCTTTGTAAGGGTTTCTCTTGATCTTTGCTCTCAATTAAAGCGATAAAACACTTTTTTATCCAATGTGAGGAAACTTGTGTTGGTACAGATAAAAAGACTGCAGAAAGGTTCTCTCAGTAAGTTATAAACTCAGATGTAACAGTTTATCCATTTTAACAAATTTTTATGTATGTTTTTCTTTGAACTTTTTCTACAGATTACAGCTACAGCTACTTCTGTAAGACCAGCAGTTAGGCTCCTTCACTCCACAGCTTCTATTCACTGCAATTTTGATTTCTGTTTCTATTTGTGAGGAGCTGTAAATGGGATGTGCTAATTGGTTTGAGGTGTAGTGAAGCAGCAATATTAGTTTATTTACATTTGTGCGCATAAAACTGATAAGTGAAATGAAGATCAAATTTGGACTTGTTGAAACACTAATGCCTTGGCATACTTAATGTAAGCCTGTGCAGAGTACAAATATGTATGTGTGTGTGTGTGTGTGTCTCGAAGAAATGTCATGGGTACAACCTCCTACACTGTGGTCCATGGAGTCCCAAAGTGTTTAATTCCACCTTGCACACAGTATGTGCTGCCATACTCTAATTTGATTTACCAATCTGTAATAATTATGCACTAAGATCTGCTTCGCTGGGCAAAATGGCATGGCTTCTGCCATCTGCTTGAGTGGCGCAAATAAAACCATGGCCCTGTCGCTCCCAAAGAACAAAGAGAGAGAGAGATGAAGGTGAAGGAGAGCAGCAATGTACCAAATGAAAGTCTTTACAGATTAATCAGGAAAGCCTCATCTGTGTACTTCTGGTAATTAAGGGATAGATTAATGATGATGGGTTTGTTGTAGTTCATGAAATACTATAAATAGTGAAAAGAAACCTGATTTATGCTTTGAGTACACAAAGTGGATTCATAAAATTTCCTTTGTTAAGGATATTGATATAAGTATAGCTTTCCTCTGCTTCAAGGTATTGGATATTTTAATCTGAGGTTCAGGAACAGGACCACACACCCATTTCTCTGCCAACCATATTAAACCACCTAAGACAGACACTCATCCACTTCTGCTTTTCATAAAACACCCTCCCTCCCCTCGATCTCGATTTTATGCAAAGGGTCCGTCAGTGCCTGAGAGCAGCGTGGACCTCTGAAATCTTCCCTCAAACCGCAGTGCATAACCCAAGTCTACACCAAGCAATGTTTCCATTTATTCATTCCTGAGGGCGGGGTCCCAGCTAGTGAATCCTTCTTTTCTTCACATACTTTACAACCGCTACCTTTTTTCTCTTATCCACCATTTTCATGCAACACTATACACCTAGACCTTTGTAGTGGAATGAACTGGAAAAAAGTCAAGTAAGAAATTCTGTAGCTGCCCTCTTTACCTATGTATGCCTACCTCGGTTACTGTTTTTGTATTTAATTAATGAATTGTCCCTGATCTGATCGTGACTGCTTAGCAACATCAGCCTCCCTATTCTGTTTTTCATCTTCTCATCAAAAAGCAGATGTAGGCAGCACTAAAATATGTTGTAAACATTGCAGCCCTTTAACAGGTAAGTAAAATGTCACCGTTCTGCTCTTAGACACATTTGTGCTTAGAAATAAATCGTACATTGGGGGCTATTTCAAAGATTTAACTTGATTACAGGAGGAGATCCTTGCCATTTCTGTATGTTCAGCCCAGACAAATCCACAAGGCATTGTAACAGCCTGTAAAATGGATAATCCCTTCATTGTGTTGGACTGTGTAAAGTCACAGGTCAACTGTAATCAGATGTTGTGGCTAGTGGACTGCCTCTGGTGTACGCCCTCCACATAACCTCTAAATTGAACACAAAAGAGATTAGGATGAAGAACTAAGCCTCTACCGTAGGCTGTGCTGCAACAAACATGAAATGACCCTTATAGAATCTCGCTGTGAATGGTTACACTGTCCTTGTCCATCCCGTGGTTGAACTGTGAGTATTGTCAGCACACAAACATATAGAATCCAAATTAGGTTTATTGGCCAGTATGTTTAAACACACATTGAATTTATCTCTGTTATAGAGGCTCTCATTGTGCTTGTATGTCAACAAGAAAAACAGGAAGAAGTGTGCATTTAAAATAGGAAAGAGGAAAGAAAAAACAGGGAAACTATTCATAAATCTGCCACCTCTCTACTGAAATTTTGGACCACTCTTCTTTTGCCTGCAGCTCCAGGTCTCTCAGATTTGAAGGGTTCCTTCTCCCAGCTGCTGTTTGGAGATCTCTCCACATGTGCTATATGGGATTTAGATCTGGACTCATTGCTGGCCCCTTCAGAACTCTCCAGTGCATTGTCTGAAACATAAATGTTGTTACACCCCTTTTAAAATTGCATGTTCAAGTTTTAACAAGCCCCTATATTTGGCAGTGGATTAATTTAGCCATGTCCAAAGTCTGGCCCCTGGCCCAATTGTGGCCAGTGTTCAAATTTCCACCGGCCCGCAGCCTCTGTCATAAAATCAATAATATGCGGCCTGCCAGCACTTTTGACCACAGTATAAAATAGATGCGTACAAAAAAGCTATATTTCGCCAGAAGATGGCAGTAGACCTGTGGTCGCACTCTCGCCGCGTGACCCTTGTGTGATCCTTTCCAGCCCATTTCTAAAATGGCAACTAAAAAAACAAGTTGACAGCGAGGGCCACCGCTTCCAGGACAAGAGGAAATTGGAGTTTTTTTTGTTTTTTTTTACTGAAATAGGAAACAACTCTGCCTAATTTGCCAAGAGACTGTGGCTGTTTTCAAGGAATTCAATATCAAGAGGCACTACCAGATGAAACATGCTAACTACCACAAGCTTACTGGGAATGAACGTTGCGAAAAATTGAGGCAACTGGAAACTGTTTTAATGGCACAGCAGCGCTTTTTCACAAGAGGCTGTGAGTCAAATGAAAATGCCACAAAGGCAAGCTACGAGGTGGCAACGTTGATTGCCAAGCACTGCAAACCTTTTACTGAAGGTGAATTTATTAAAGACTGCGTGATGAAAATGGTGGACAAAATTTGTCCTGAGAAGAAGCAAGAGTTTGCCAATGTTTGCCTGGCTCGTAACACTATGGTACGGAGAATTGAAGACGTTTCATCTGATATTAAGAGACAGAGGCACAAGGAGCGGAGTTAGATTTTTTTCGTTAGTCTGTGATGAAAGGACGGATGCATCTGACACTGCTCAGTTACTGATTTTTTTCAGATGAGTGGACAATGAAATGAATGTGAGTGAAGAGCTACTAGACCTCCAGAGCCTTAAAGACCAAACAAGAGGAACAGATTTATTTGTTTGTTTGTTCTGACATAAACCTACAGTGGAATAAAGTCACGGGGATTATTACGGATGGCGCCCCTGCCATGTCAGGCGAGCGAAGTGGATTATCAACCCTAGTCTGCAACAAAGTCAGCGAAGAAGGAGACAAAGCTATAAAACTCCACTGTATTATTCACCAACAAGTTCTCTGTGCCAAACATCAGTGGTGTGAAAAAGTATTTGCCCCCTTACTGATTTCTTATCTTTTTGCATGTTTGTCACACTGTAATGTTTCAGATCATCAAACAAATTTAAATATTAGTCAAAGATAACACAAGTAAACACATCATGCAGTTTTTAAATGAAGGTTTTTATTATTAAGGGAAAACAAAATCCAAAACTACAAAGCCCTGTGTGAATAAGTGTTTGCCCCCTAAACCGAATAACTGGTTGGGCCACCCTTAGCAGCAACAACTGCAATCAAGCGTTTTCGATAACTTGCCATGAGTCTGCCACAGCGCTGTGGAGGAATTTTGGCCCACTCATCTTTGCAGAAGTGTTGTAAGTCAGCCACATTGGAGGGTTTTCGGGCATGAACTGCCTTTTTAAGGTCATGCCACAGCATCTCAATTGGATTCAGGTCAGGACTTTGACTAGGCCACTCCAAAGTCTTCATTTTGTTTTTCTTCAGCCATTCAGAAGTGGACTTGCTGGTGTGCTTTGGATCATTGTCCTGCTGCAGAACCCAAGTTCGCTTCAGCTTGAGGTCACAAACGGATGGCCGGACATTCTCCTTCAGGATATTTTGGTACACAGCAGAATTCAGGGTTCCATTTATCACAGCAAGTCTTCCAGGGCCTGAAGCAGCAAAACAGCCCCAGACCATCACACTACCACCACCAATATTTTACTGTTTGTATGATGTTCTTTTTCTGAAATGCGGTGTTACTTTTACACCACACATAATGGGACACACACCTTCCAAAAAGTTCAACTGTTGTCTCGTCTGTCCACAGAGTATTATTCCAAAAGTCTTGGGGATCATCAAGATGTTTTCTGGCAAAACTGAGACGAGCCTGGAACCCTGAATTCTGCTGTGTACCAAAATATCCTGAAGGAGAATGTCCGGCCATCCGTTTGTGACCTCAAGCTGAAGCGAACTTGGGTTCTGCAGCAGGACAATGATCCAAAGCACATCAGCAAGTCCACTTCTGAATGGCTGAAGAAAAACAACATGAAGACTTTGGAGTGGCCTAGTCAAAGTCCTGACCTGAATCCAATTGAGATGCTGTGGCATGACCTTAAAAAGGCAGTTCATGCCCGAAAACCTTCCAATGTGGCTGACTTACAACAATTCTGCCAAGATGAGTGGGCCAAAATTCCTCCACAGCGCTGTGGCAGACTCATGGCAAGTTATCGAAAACGCTTGATTGCAGTTGTTGCTGCTAAGGGTGGCCCAACCAGTTATTCGGTTTAGGGGGCAAACACTTATTCACACAGGGCTTTGTAGTTTTGGATTTTGTTTTCCCTTAATAATAAAAACCTTCATTTAAAAACTGCATGATGTGTTTACTTGTGTTATCGTTGACTAATATTTAAATTTGTTTGATGATCTGAAACATTACAGTGTGACAAACATGCAAAAAGATAAGAAATCAGTAAGGGGGCAAATACTTTTTCACACCACTGTATGATCATGTTATGAAACCGGTGATAAAGGCTATTAATTGTATTCGCTCCAAAGCCCAGTATCAGCAGTTTCTAATTGACATCCAGGCTGAATACGAAGATATTGTGTATCACAACAAGGTAAAATGGCTCAGTCGGGGGTCTGCACTGCAGCGCTTCAACTGTCTTAGGGAGGAAATTGAACAATTCTTGGCAAAAAAGGGACAACCAGTGCCAGAACTATCTGATCCTGTTTGGCTGGCTGATTTTGGATTTTTAGTTTACATAACACGACATCTGAACGCGCTGAACACGAGCCATCAGGGGCAAAATGCAGCGATAAGCCAACTGTATTCACACATCAAAGCCTTTGGGCCCAAGCTGCTACTTTTCCAAAGGCACCTGTCACAAACGCAGCCCAATACCACACATTTCCCATCACTGCAGGAAATAATGACCAGTTTTCCACAGAACAATATCAGTGAGCAAATGAGCTTGTTTGGCCTGACATACTTGTGCGAGAAGACATTCTCGGTTATGAACATTAACAAGAACTGCATGAGGACGAGACTAAGTGACTCTCACCCGCGTGACATCTTGCGCATCAAAACCACTGTTTTTGAGCCAGACCTGACTACACAGCAAATTCACTCGAGTTAAAATTCTAGTGTTGAGTCCTTTTAGAGTGAAGTATTGAGGTTCTGGTGTTGTTTTTGCTAGAGTGAACTCTGTGCTAATGAGAAAACATAATCTTGGTGGTGTAACATTACAGTGTTAATGGTATTCAACACCGAAGAGTGTTCCTTTAAACATCCAGGCATTTGGGCAGGTATGCTTGTGGAGATTTGTGACAGCCGCCATTTTTCTTGGTCTCGCTGCGAGCACAAAAAGGATACACTGGTGAGTTTAATATAAAGAATTCTCATTGTATTCTAGCTATTTTCTCATTACAATGCACGTATGTTGGCGTGTTTCAAATGTTAGTGTTTACAATGAAAGCCTGTATCATTATTATCAAGTTTCCACCACCGTTTGCTTACTGGTAAGTGACAATGTTAGGTAGCTAATTTCAATGTAACTTTAGTTAAATTGAATTAAAGGCTTTATTCTATTATAAAGCCACGTCCGGTTCTTTCAAACCAGGAACTCAGAGGGACAACTCAGACCACTTGGATATATAAAAAATATAACTGTGCTGGTTTATTCAAAGAGTCACAGGCAAGAATTAACATTACACGTCCAGGCATCTTCCACCCCCAGAGCTGCTCGTAGGCAGCCCGGAAGAAGCAAGACCCCGAACCTAGAAACCTAGAGCAGTAGACAAAACATGAAGAAAATAATGTGTGTGAATGTTGATTATGTGGTGTGTATCTAAAAACACTGTAACACAACAATTCACATTAAGACAAATATTATGGTTACTTTTACCGTCATAATAACATTTATCCCTGACTGCAGCCTTTCTCTGCTTTAACTAACCTTGCATTTAACAGCCTGAGGAAGACATCCTGGCTACACTAACATCTTCTAATACAACAGATCTCTGAATATCTATCTAACTAAGAAATAACCTAACAGAATTTTAGGACACCTGTGGGCTAACGTGTATGTGAACTCTTTTTAAAAATCATTTTAAGCTGTTTTGGCCAAGGAGAACGTCATATTAACTATTTCATACAAACAGCGTTTCAACTGACACCGCAGTGCCTTGGGTTTTAGCTGCAAAATCGGTTCACCATCTATATACTGGTAACATAACGTTAGTTAGCTAAAGTCTTATTGTAATGTTAACTCGCGTGTAATGATGTTTAATATGTGTAACATTAATTATGGCTGTTCACCTTCAGTTGCAATCTTGATAATGCTTTAATTTTCTATATACTCTTGATTCATAACAGTCAACAAGTTCAGGAAGATCTCCGTTCAAAAAGTCATCCCTCAGGTAAGAAATGTTAGTTTGGCTGAATTTGTCAATCTGTTAAGTCACAAAAGATGTAGCGAAGTATTAAAGTCCCTCTAGTTTTGAGGGATTTCTGTAGGAATTATGCATATATTTAATATATATAAGCATTGTGAATTGTCTGGAATTATAACTGAGTAGGGATTAATCTGCAGACATACAATATAAAATATATTCAGTAAAGCTATATTATTTATGAAGACAAAACGTGTGTCCAAGAACTCAAAGACGCATATAGCACAAGGAGGTGGTCAAAGATGGGAGAGGGAGCTGCCTCAGTGTGGTGGTCAGTTACATGAAGAGCGTTGCAAAGAGGTCATATCCTTAATGAACTACACCAGTGACAGAGAAACATCCTGGAGAAGAGGGAGACTTTTGAGTATAGGCAGCATCTCATCCACAACCCAGATGAATCGCATGCAGTATTCTCTGTGTTTCCAAGGCTGCTGGATACTAAAGGGCTGGTAAGAATTGTCATTCTTTATTGCAACCGCAGTTAATAGAGTTAAGCTTAGCACACAATTGTTAGATATGTCAATAGAATATGAAATATTTTTTGCTGCAGATGTGTTGCTGCAGATATTTCAAGATTTTAGCCTCCTCTTTGGGCCAGAAACAGCTGCCAAACTACTTAAGAAATGGCATACGACTTATAAAGAAAAGGTGATCAGAGAAGCAGGGGGAGCCTTACTTCCACCCCGATGCTCCAAAGTTTGTTGAGGTCTGCCAGGAATCAGTGGCATGAGGTATTGAATTGAAGGACAAATGAAATTCATTTTCAAACAGGTCACACGGTACTTAAAAGGTGACATAACACATAAAAAGATGGTCCTTTTTGAAAGGAGACATATTTGTCATGAAAACAAAACTGAGTTGTTTTTTGCTTCCTATAGAGTGGGACAGTGATATGGCGTCCCTGCTGCTCGTGCATATCCTTCCACCTCAGCCAAGTAAAAAGAAAACACAGAAGATCAGTGCTGCTCAGGCCATGGACCGCCTAGTTGTGTTCCACAAGGGGTATGTACTGGGCCACAGTTTGTGATTTAAGTGGAAAACAGTGTTTCAACAGTATTTGTAATTTGATTTGTAATTTTTCCCTCAGTCATGCAGGAGCTTAGAAGAACAGCTAGAGAACCAAGAGGGACATCACTAGCCATACCTTCTCACTTCTGGAACCAGCAAGCTACATTCTACATTGTGCTGGACAAGAAGCTCATCCCATTCCATGGAACCACGTCACTGGCGGCCTTTGATGAACTCTTTAAAGCGCACTTTGTGTTGAGTGTCAGCTATGACACTGCTCTAAGCAACATGTACACATTCCTTCAGACCACAATCTACAGTATTGATGTTAACACCACTAAAGAAAGCCCAAAGGTGAAGGAATTGAGAGCCAAGTTTATGAACAGGAGCTAAGAGCCAAGCTCAATGTGCTAACAATGTGTACATGTAGCAATTACAGATTGTTGCACAATGCACCTATTGCAGTTGCTTTACACAATTTACAATTAGCATTGACAAAATCTTTGTAGTAAATCTACAACATTCTGTTAGCACAAAAATGTCACTCTCTGTCACGGGTATTGAGTCTGGGCCTGCCAATTCAAAAATACTGAGTGATGGTGAAAATGGTTATGTGATTTCGTAACATTTTGAAATTGATATGTCAAGTGAAATAAGTGTCACGACATGGGTTAAACTTAATGGTACTGAGTATCACATGAATCTTGTTTGCACTGAGATGCCAGTGTTCAGTAAGATTTTATCTTTCTGAGAAATGAGAAATGTATCAGAAATGGAGACTACATTTGAGGAACACTTTCATGCTTTTGATGTTGTTGACCAAGTACTAATGGTAGACAATAAATCCTATTTTTTCCAATTTCTTCTCCTGTTTTCCTCAATTGTGCTTTAAGAGTGCCATTCTGTCTTCCTACTAACCTTGCAGGTTGTGGATGATGCATGGTTCAGGTCTATGTGTAAAATTTTGGACTAACAATGGTATTGCACAGTGTACAACTTGGGTTCCATTGTCACTATTGTTGGACTAAACCAGTCCTGCGTGTCCTTTTATGAAGAATGCTCAAAGACAAATCTGTCCTTTGAGATATTTATTACAATCAATATTTATGAAAAAATATTCAAGAAAAGCAATACAGAGCTCTGGATTCCGTCTCTTTCTGAAGCCCTATCACACAGAAGTATAGTGCATAGCTGCTGCAGGAAGCCGGAACCACAAGTTTCCTCTGCATAGAGAATTTATAATAAGAGTCATGCAAATGATCTGACGTCATCCGCGTTGTCCTTCATCCTCGTTCCTTGGTTGGTTTCTTGACCTCGTTCTGACCCCTCATTTGGTGATCTTGTCGCCAGGCAGATTTTGATCTGTGACATTCTCAGTACAACATATCCTGACCTTTCAATAGACAGTTTTAGAGGATATATTTGCTAATGCAGATTATAATGTCAATCCTAGAATTTCATATGTTGATAAATGTTGATAATCTGAAGCCAAGACAATCAGACCTTACACCCACACACTATTCTCGTGCAGACAGTTTAGTCATCTCAGTATGTATCTGCACGACTTCCTGTTGTTCTGAGTCTCTGCACTTAGACACCTGCTTACACACAGCATTTCATGTGCATGGGTCCTTTTACAAAGGTCAAACAGATTAGACAATTATTTAAACAGTTTTGCAAACACATAACATAGCACTATATCATTTTATCAAGAATTTCTTTCTACACTATATAATTTTCAAGTATTCCATATCTAGGGGTTATGAGTTGTGGGAAGCACTTCAATATGTCTATTATTACCAGGCAGAATTTCTTTCCCTCACACTTGTTTAATTTTATGGAGTCCATGCAGATGTGTTGAAATGGAAGTTGTGGTTTTGGAAACTGACCTCTTTTAGTTCTTAAGTTTTCTCTTGCATTGTGGCAAGCCCATATTGTACAGTTAACACAAAAATGTTGGAGTAGTTTGAAAATTCATATGCTGTAAACACTTTGCCTAGCATGGCTGTGCCTGTCCTTATCTATCTCCCCCTGTTTTGAGGCATGACTCTGTCCATGTCTCAAAATTGCAGCATATCTAAAGAAGACTAGGCTAGGTTTCCCTTCTGGTCATTCGTATAATTCTGTTTCATTAAAGGTTGTCTCCCTTTTCTGCCACCTCTGAAGGCCCGCTTGTGAGGCAGCCTTTGAAGTGGAAATTCATGATAAGGACCCCCTTCTTGGAATAACAGTAGAACAATTTTCATTTGAAATCTAACTTGAGCCAGGTCTTCCTGTCTGTAGGTTTTGGGACAAAAGCAAACAACCAGATATTGAGAGAAAAAAAACACTTAAAAAGTTCTAACAGCACCATGAGGAATTCATGTTCCTCTTTTACAAATCATGGGAGTGTTCTTTGTTTAGCCATATAAAACAATCCAGCTCAACAAATATTTCTAAAGCTAATGTTGCAAACTTCATATGTTGGTCAAATGACTGGCTCATATACGCTGTCTGCATTAGGCTGCTATCATTATGAAGTCTGTAGCAACCAAAACATTTCCTTCAAACTGGCTAAAAGTACCAAAAACATATTGGCCTCACTAAGTCTGAGCAGCCAATGCAGTGAATGTTGGTGCTAACAAGTATCATTTATCAAAACTGAAAGACAATTAAAAACTAAAGCTCTGGGTCACATTAATTGTGATTCACTCACAGTTTCAATAGGCTTTCTGCATAGCTTTTAAGACAGTTTGATCTAATGGAGATGGGTAGTGTACTGTCAGTGCTTCTGTTTGTTGATTTCTTAGCTTTATCATTAGTTTCATAGTTGCTGTATGGTATGGGATTTGTGCCCTTAAGCGTGTTGGCCACTCATAAATTGCTACTTTTGTTGGTAACAGTATAGCATCTAAGAAAGAAATTTAAACAGATCTCTGTGGTTGATTGGTTTTCTTGTAGAGGCTCCCAGTACCTGGATTTTTCCATTGTTGTGCAAAAACACGCATGGTGACTATCTACAGTATGTAAATAGTTGCTATTCTCCCTTTAGCTAATTTACACATCAATGCCACAAACTCAGCAGGTTGGGCTGAGTGTCTTAGTGGGGGTTTGCAAACCTGGTTGCTTTTTCTTTTTTCCCTTTTCCTAGAGCCCTCTATTTATAGGTTAGGTTGTGTAAAAAAAGCAAATGAAACAAAATAAAATGTAGCATTATAACTTGTAATCATATCAAAATAACTTAAAATGTGTATCACTCTGACCCAGTCCTATAGTGAGTATAATAGTGTAAAAGATTTCCTAAACACAGTTAGTCAAGACAATTAAAAATGTTTCTTCGATGGTTCTCCAAAAAACAAAACTGGTTTTCATACCTCTTCTCATTTTTAACCCAAGACAGAGAGAAGAGACAGTGTTCTATCTGAAGTCTTCCGGTACTTTTTACCATGCTAACTCTGAGAGACGAGGCAGTCCAAGTAGCTTCAATACAGTGCTAATTTATTCAGTGAACACAGGTAGAAATTAACATTACACGCTCAGGTATCTTCCACCTCCAACATGCACGCAGACAGCTGAAGGATGAAAAAGACTGAAGGGACCAGTTCTTGCTACCATGCTAACTCTGAGAGACGAGGCAGTCCAAGTAACTTCAAAACAGTGCTGATTTATTCAAAGGATCACAGGTAAAATTAACATTACACGCTCAGATATCTTGCACCTCCAACATGCTCGCAGGCAGTTGTAAGATGAAAGACCCTGAACCGAACCAGGCCTATATATTGTATCCCCTCGGTTAGGCTAGCCCCATACTACACAGAAACGTCAACCGAGACGTCTCTCTCACCAGCTTTGCAGCTGGCTCTGGCAATAGTCAAAACATGAAGCAAATCAACGTGTGAATGTGTGTCTGTTGGTTAAGTGGTGTGTAGCTAAAAACATTCTCACGACCTCTAATACATGTCGTGACTCGAACATAGGAACATTATGGCTAAGTCTACAGTTTTACACATCATAATAATAATATTAAACACCGTCTGCTGACAGTCATCAACTCTTCTTTCTGGTGGCCTTGACCGGATGTACCCTGCAGCAACTCATAAGCAGACCTAAGCATTTAACAGTCTAACTAGACATCCTCTCTCCACTAACATTTCTAATACATAAAGTATCTATCCAATATCTATCTGACTAAAAATATCTAACAGTGTCTTTTGTGGCATTTGAGGCTGAGACTGGAGAGAAGTCAACAGTGAACGAGCCTCAGCGGGGGTGGGCACGTTTTCTTTGTTCTCAAGTGGTTGTGTCTCTGGAGATTCAGGAATATTTGTGGGCATTTGTGGGTCAATGATGCAGAGGACTGAGGGCTGAGAGCAATTTTAACCTCAGTAAGAAAACACTGGCAGTTTGCTAGAAAAGCCTCTGCCTTTTGAGCCCTCTTAATTGCATTTCCCTTGTGCAATCTTCCTGCTTTGCACACTTTTCTTTTACGCTGCTCAACGCTCATTGCAGCTTGCTTCAAAAACCTTGTTAAATCACTCACTTTTGGAGCGCCTTCACAGCCTCCAAACATCCCCTTGTCTTGCATACTGTATCTTCAACCCAACCAGCAAATCTTTCTAACTGTTTCTTCCTTAAGAACCTTCCTTAGCCATCTCATGGCCGCCACATACAATACCGATCCCAAGGTGCCGGGTTTACATTCATTCCACTGTTCACATATATTTAGTGCCATAGTAGAAAATTAGGCAAACACATATTAACAAGTTTCGGCGAATGGCGCAGCACCCATGTGACACAGAGACTTGGTGCGCTTGGCTGTTTAGGGTATCCCAGTCAAATCACTTGTTTTAGACACCAAAATATGCAATACCGTAACTCTATAATCCCAAACTGCTATTCCAATGCCCCCCAAAACAGAACTACTTCAGAGCTGTATGAGTACAGGAATTCTCAAACAGGAAGCTGCTTGATACGTTGTTTCTCAAGACAGTCGAAAATCTCTTTCAAGTAGGAAACCACCCCACAATAATTGTGAATAAAAACAACAAACTTGTCCCTGTGTCCCTCTTAAAATTTTAACTGTGGCCAACCTACATTATATTAATGTCCTCACACGCTTTGTGGCATTAATATTTTTACTGCAGTTCATCAACACTGTACTAATGTTATCGTTCACTGCAGCGGCATTAGGTCCACTCCAGGAACAGAATAGCATCAAGTCCTCAGTGGTTATTCATTGATGTGATAAATTTTACATCTTTTATGGGACCAAACGATCTAAGGCTAGGAAACTCATGTACTCTCCCTCATGTGAGACTGTGATTTTTGCGTTACATGTGCCCACACTTTATTTTAAAGGACAAGCCGCTTTACTTCTCTTTAACAAATTTAGAACAATTAAGATCCTCAATCAGACAATTCAATGTTTTAGAGTGCAGAATTTTTCTATATTATAGAAAAGGTATCTTACATGAATTTATGAAGCCGACAGCAAATTCAAATTGTCTGAAGAAGTACTTCCGTAGTTCGCATCCTCAGTTCTCTGCCGATCTCCACTTTCATGTCAATCGATCCCGGATGAGCCCCTATCTGTTAGATTTTAACATGGAAGTGTGAGCCGGAGCTCACACTTCCATGTTGAAATATGGTAAATCTATATATGTGTGTTTGTGTGTGTGTCTCCGGCACCCAGATCTTGATCTCGAGGTGCACTGATCAATGGGTGGCCTGAGTTGCAGGCCCCCTGTGTGTGTGATGCTAGCAGGTATAATAAACTGGCCAGGTGGCCATCTCAGGTTGTAGCCCCCGGCCTCTGCAGGAATCCCAAGACAAAACATAGCTTGGGATATGCTAAGTGGGTTGAGGTGTGAGTGTAAAACAGGCCAACAGGCCTTTGCTAAAATGTAAATAGGCTGTCTGGTCACAAGAAGATGCAGACATCCTGTCTCTACACAGAAGTTACAGCATTCAAAGTAAGCAGATTCTACTTCATAGTAAGATGTATAAGCAAGGGAAATAAATGTATTAAAGATAACCAATGCTCAGTAGTGGTCTGGACAATCATCAATTCAGGTGTAATATGTACAGTCAGGGAAAAAATTATTTGAACCCCAGCTGATTTTGTAAGTTTGCCCACTAACAAAGAAATGATCAGTCTACAATTTCAATGGTAGGTTTATGTGAACAGTGAGAGACACAACAATAACAAAAAAATCCAGAAAAATGCATTACAAAAAAACTTATATAGTAATTTGCATTTTCATGAGTGAAATAAGTATTTGATCCCTTTGCAAAATGTGCTTTAGTACTTGGTGGCAAAACCTTTGTTGGCAATCACAGAGGTCAGACGTTTCTTGTAGTTGGCCACAAGGTTTGCACACATCTCAGGGGGTATTTTGACCCACTCCTCTTTGCAGATCCTCTCCAAGTCATTAATGTTTCGTGGCTGATGTTTGGCAACTTGTACCTTCAGCTCCCTCCACAGATTTTCTATGGGATTAAGGTCTGGAGACTGACTAGGCCACTCCATGACCTTAATATGCTTCTTCTTGAGCCAATCCTTTGTTGCATTGGCCGTGTGTTTTGGATCATTGTCATGCTGGAATACCCAACCATGACCCATTTTCAATGCCCTGACTGAGGGAAGGAGGTTCTCACCCAAGATTTGAC
>NW_018127976.1:1723269-1724802 GCF_001952655.1 Monopterus albus | reverse complement strand
GAATAATCGCACCAACTGTTGTCACCTTCTCACCCAGCTGCTTGGCGATGGTCTTGTAGCCCATTCCAGCCTTGTGTAGGTCCACAATCTTGTCCCTGACATCCTTGGAAAGCTCTTTGGTCTTGGTCATGGTGAAGAGTTTGGAATCTGGATTGATTAACTACTGATTTTTAGCGCTCAATCAGTTGTATTTATTCAACACAATGAACATTTGACAGCACAAACAGGTAAACATCAGGACAAACAGGGAACACGTAATCAAACATTTAAAGGCAACACCACAGTATCCTGCAAACATTTGAAAAAAATTATTTATAACAGTTAGTCATAGTGTTAGTTTTACATTATAATAACAGCAGCACCTTCCTCCGCCTGTGGAATAAAGCAAGTTAGTTGGTTTCCCACACAAATTCTGGGAGAATCACTCCTCCTGCAATTGAATATATACATTATTAGACAAAGGAGATAGTCACAGTTTCAAGTCAGTCATTGTGGCCACAGTCAGTCCGAGTTTAGAGTCCAAAGTCTGGTCGGTCGTTTCTCCCGTGCACGTTCACAGCGCCATCTTGCAGTTTTCCTGCCATGTGCTCCTTTGTTTTCATCCTGCCTCAAAACCTACCGCAACTTGCTTTAAAAACCACTTAAAATCACTCATGTTAGATGGAGCGCATTCACAGCCTCCAGATGTCCCTCTATCTTGCATACCTTAAACTCAACCATTATAACTTTGTAATTCTTTCTTTTCATCTTCCCCAAGAACTTTCTTTTCCATCTCTTGGCCGCCTCATACAGTACCGACCCCAAGGTGCCGGGTTACGATCATTCCACCGTTCCAGCATCTTTTGTGCCATAGTAACTTTAACAAACATGTATTAACAAGTTCACACTATGTATCCCCAAACTACTAGTCTATTGTCCTGCCAAAACAAAACTACTTGAGAGCTGTAAATTGAGTACCACAAATCTCAAACATAAACTGTTTGATACACTGCCTTTCAAACACAGTCCAAGCAGGAAACCACCCCCAAAAAATAACAAACTTATCCCAGTGGCCTCATAGCAGCTATATTATCACTGCAACATCATTTGTCTGCATTTTCCATTGAAAGTAAGATGGGAGGCGGAGTGGCCTTGTTCATAGATAACAACCTTTGTTATAAAAAACTAGAAAATATGTCAAGGGCGATTGACAACCTGCTGGAGTGTGTGACGGTTGAATTACTACTAGAAAAAAAGAAAAATGTTGTAATAAGCTGTATTTATAGAACACCTGGTGCCAGTATAGAACAGTTTAATGAGTGGATGGAAGAAAATTACTTGACACTAAGTCATAAATTAATGTGTGTATGTGGTGACTTCAATATAGATTTGTTAAATCCTAACAAGCACACAGGAACTGAGGAGTTTATCAACACAATATATAGATGTAGTCTATATCCAAAAATTACAAAACCAAGTAGAGTAACAACTCAGCATGCAACATTAATCGATAATATATTTACCAATGTTATGGATAGTAAAATGACAAGTGGA
>NW_018127976.1:1714722-1721934 GCF_001952655.1 Monopterus albus | reverse complement strand
GTAGACCACATAATGAACTTCAATTGAGAATTGGGGGTGCTAACATCGAACGAGTATATGAAATCAAATTTCTGGGTGTCATGGTTGACGACAGATTATCCTGGAAATCTCATATCAGATATGTTCAGCATAAAATAGCTAAAAATATATTGATATTGGCAAGGGTTAGATATATGCTGGACGTGAAAGCACTTTGCATTTTGTATTCTTCATTGATTTTGCCATATTTGGAGTATGGCGTTGAAAACTGGGGAAACACTTACAGGAGTTCACTTCAACCATTGTACATATTACAGAAGAGAGCGATAAGAGTTGTGCACAAGATGGGGTATAGGGATCACACAAATGCAGTTTTCATACAGTCCAAATTGTTGAAGTTCTTTGATTTGGTGGAATATAAGAGTGCTGTGTTTATGTATAAAGCCAGGAACGACTTATTGCCTGGTGGAATCCAAAGGTTATTTGATGAAAGGGAAGGGGGATATAACTTAAGGGGTCACTTAAATCTAAAAGTTCATGCTATACGTACAACCAAAAAAAGATTTTGTATTTCTATAAGTGGGGTCAAATTATGGAATAATTTAAGTGTGGACATGAAGAACAGTACTAGAATTGAGGAGTTTAAATATAAATATAAATGTATGTGTCATACAAGATATATGCAAGAACAAGATTTATTCGAAGGCATTATGGAAACACTCTGTTTTAATTTTCTGTGTATTACTTGTTGGTGAAGAAGACAATTACCTATGTAGAGATACTGCTTGCAGCCAATGATGCATGAAATTTTTTGTATAATATGATGTTATGGGGTAGGACTGGATAAGTCTGACTTCTTCCTACTCCATTCAAACATGTACTAGGTGTAAGCAAACTGATTTTGGATTAGCATTGGTTGGATATGGGTAATTATGTGTGTGTGTGTTGCTGTCATTTGTTCTGTTCTGCATGTTTGAAAGAATAAATCAAATCAAATCAAATCAAATCAAAGTTCTATTATACTGCAGTATTAAATACTCATTCGTCAGTTTACTGCAGCATCAATCGTCAGCATTTCCACTGAATGCTCAAATCGGCAGAAATATTATACTGAAGTATTAAATACTCACTCTTCAGTTTACTTATCTCTGTGTCCTTAATAATTTAACTTTGGCCAAACTTCACTATATTGATTAGACTCTACATGTGATCAGACTTCATACAAAAGACGAAACACTTTACTTCTTTTTTAGAACAATTTACTGATCGGGGAAGATCCTCAATCAGACAATTTAGAGTGCCCAATGTGCAGAATTTCTCTATATTACAGAAAAGGTATCTGCTTACCTGTTTTATGAATACCGGCAAACTGTCTGAAGAGGGCTCTACCGATGTCACTTCGCGGTCCTCTGTCGGACACTAGCTCGAAGTCATTCCTTCCGGGTCACACCATGATTTATTAGAAATTTACTCAATTCTTTTGTTGGAAGCACGAGAAGTGAAGACAGGAGAGGACTGTTTAAAATCAGCATGAAGTTTACTGGAAGTCTGAGCACAGGTAGGACTTACAGCGCTGGGATCAGAGAGACAGAGCTCCCGCAGGAGATCCAACTTCTCTGAACTCCGAATTAAGTTTTTACAATGCATTTTATCTTCTTAAACTGCTCTGTCCTGGACAGGGGTGCAACCTTCAATAGTTCGTGATCCTTTTGGTCATTTGATGCGAGTAGGTCAACCCCTGCCTGCGTTTGCTTACTGATATGTGATCTAGACCAGGTGTGTGTGTGTGTGTGTGTGTATGTGTCTCCAGCACCCTGATCTTGATCTCAAGGTGCACTGATCAATGGGTGACCTGAGATGCAGGCCCCCTGTGTGTGATGCTAAAAAGTATGTTAAACTGGCCAGGTGGTCATCTCAGGTTGTAGCCCCCGGCCTCTGCAGGACATCCCAAGACAAAGCAGAGTCTTGGAATATGCTAAATGGGTCTAGGTGTGGGTGTAAAACATGCCAGTAGGTTTTTGTTAAAATGTAAATAGGCTGTCTGGTTACTTAGGAGATGCAGACATCTAGTCTCAACAGAAGTTAAAGCAGGCAGTTTCTACTTCAGTATCACTTGATTTTCATCAATACAAGTGTAAGATATATAAGCAAGGAGAATAACCAAAGCTCAGTAGTTCTGGACAATCATCACTATAGCTGCAATATGTATAAACAAGGAAAATAAAGTTATGAAAGGGAACTAAAGGTATGAGAAGTAACTAAAGCTTATAAAGTAACGAGTCTATAAGACTCAAATCTTACACTTCTGAGGTGAATAAATTTTAAAATCTCAGTGAATTTTTTTTTGTGATGATCAAAACCGCACTTTTGAATATGCAAAACTTTTCAATCCGTGTATCATTTGTTCTTTTGGTTTTCAACTGACAATCAAACCGGGTCTCCTAAAACCGACAAATTAAATATTAAAAATTTAAAAATTCGGTCGGCAGCCTGTTTTTCCATTTCATATTTTTGATCTGAGTCTAAAATTGAAATAATGAAAAACGCGGCCTTTTTCGTTTTTTGATATCCGATATTTTTGATGGTCAATTGAAAAATGAAAGAACGATTCGTATGGCCCTCAATGTTTTTTTACTTCTGGATAAGATAACTGTGTTATTTTCCTGTTCACATGTTTTATATTTAGAAGTTTACATTGAGCATTTAACAGTGAATAATATGTAATGTTTCAAGTGAACATTACAATGAAACAGTCTTTGTCTTCATTTTATGTGGTCTTCAACTATGAAAGTGATTTTGGTAAAAACTTGTTTAGATTTATTTGTGCTCTGTGTGAAGAAGTGAAAAAGTGCCATTTGCAATAAAAATTTCATAAAATAGTTCATTTGCATTTAATGTTAATGGTTTGTCGTGTATAGAATTAATTCACAGGGAGAATCACTGCAGTGCCAATCATCATTTATTGAACAATATATTGTAATGTGAATTCCAGAGGGAGAGAAACAGAATCACCTGGAGTTGTGGATCTCTGCAGAGTTTGGGGTCTTTGTCTGTCTTCTCAGGTCCCCCCAAATGCACCCACACGCTCGTCAAGTCTGAGTCTATCCGAGTTTTTTCCATGTTTATGCAGAAGATCCTCACAAAAGTTCATCTCTGACCATACTTAGCCCTGTGGTGGTTAGCAGTAAATCAGACTCCAGACAAAATATGTAATCAAACAGCCTGTAGCTCACATTTGGTATCAGCTTGTGTAAGTGTGTGTGTGAGTGGTCATTGAGTTCATGTGAGTTGAGTTTATGTAAGCAATCAAAATATTCCCTGTTTACTTAGAATGTAGCTAACACTGGCCTAATAAGTATAAACTATATTAAGTTTGCTTTTGCCACTACAGGTTCAAAGAATGTCAGGCTGAATGGTTGGCCCCCACACATTTTCACCTCACCAAATCTGGCCCTCATTGCAAAAGGTTTGGACACCCCTGATTTAGATTGATAATAGCAGGAAAATAATTGATTTGTTCTAATCCAGAATGTCAAATCAAAATACAAGCTGAGGCACAGTGGTCAGGGTTCATACACCACGGTGTGCACACAAACACTGACGTACCATACCCACAATGTACTGCACTGCAGCGCACATGCAGCAATACATGTATTGGAGTGCGAAACAAAACAAAGGAATGGACTGCATTTGTGTAGTACATGAAAAACAGTATGCTAAATACATCAAACGTAGCAGTGTATGTTAACACTGGACTATTCATTTTGCATATAACAAATAGCCTATAACATATGTGATGCTCTTGTCATGCAGTCCAAACAATGTGTTTTATACACATTTAACAAACAGGTGGGCCTGAGGCAGGAAGGGAAAGTGTGGAGGAAGCTGTCTATGTCTATGGAAACAAGTGTGTGGTCACCAGCCAGCTATTGCACAATACAATTTCAAAGTAATTGGAGCATCAATGTGTTATGGGACCTTATGGGTTTGTCATGGCCAATGTCTGATTTGAACTAAATTAATTCAGACAAATCATTCCAATTCCAGTGATCATTTATTATTACAATAATAATTCAAAGCAGTTAAATAATCTGAAAGGTAGGGGAGAGAATCAACATCTGTCCAGAGATATAAATAAAAACAAAAAAACTGGCAAAAAAGACAAAAGCAGCAAAAGCACAAGAGGGCATACAATCGAGGCTGCCATCCTTTGCGCCATTTTATAGAGATGTCATGGTTCTGTCCTACTGCTTCCGGTTTCACCACTTCCTGTTCTAGTTTCATCTCAGCTATGGACTCTTTACTGTAATCAGTGCTCATTGCCTACACCTGTTTTCACCCCTATTTAGGCAGCTTCCTCCCACCAGCAAGCTGCCAGATTGTTCTTGACTCCGTGCAGGCTTTCCAGCGGTTCTTCTTGTTTCCAGTGATTCCTGTTTATTGACCCCAGATTCCCCTGACCACCACTGCCTTGTGTTCCTCACAATTGCCCTCCTGGTTCTGATTGTGTTTCTGTGTATTGACCTTTGGACTTCCCTCTCTGACCTCCCGTTTTTGGATTACTTGGCTGTGTGTTTGCCGGCAATGAACCTGGACTGTTATTGGGACTTGGATTGTATTATTTGGACTATTGCAGTGTCTGCCCTTACTGTGAGTAATAAAAGAGAACTAGCCACTCACTTTCATCTGCCATTATAAGTGAGTTCGCCATTAACTGTTTTGATAGCTTTACTGGCCAACCGTGACAAGAGTGGAGACATGGATTATACTGCAGGAGTGGTTTGACATATAATCATAGCTCAATGTGTTAAGATAAAATTTTTATAAGTAGTTTGTAAAATATCTTATTTTCAGTGAAATCACAGTGTTGTTGTAACTTAACTACCTCTATTGAGGAATAACTTGCAGCTTCATTTAGTGCAGTTTCAGCATGGCATTTCACTTGATTTTAATACTGTTCTTACTAATTAATTCCAGACAGTTCTATTTTGTTCATTTTCACCAAGTGTTACTCATCAGTTAACCTCAACACCTCCTGTGTGGACATTTTACATATAAAAAGCCCATAGCGTATATAGTATATTTGGTTGAGAGCTACAGCTACAGTTAGTGGAATAATAAATTATATCACTGACAAATATTAATCTGCAGTTATTTTGGTAATTGGTTAATTATTTAAGTTTGTGTTTAAGCAAAGATTGCTGCCAGCTTTTTTATCTTTTCTTGATCTTTCATTATGCTACATTAAATATTTTTGGATTTTGGACAAATGATCAGATGAGGTCATCTTTTCCTCTTGGACATTATTGGGGAAGCTTTTTCTGATTTCCCAAATAATTCATAATTGAATCAAGAATATAATCAGATTAACAGTTAATAGATATGATTGTTATTTGCAGCCCATTGTGACCTGTGGCTTTTATTAACAGTAACTTAACAGTGAACAACAAAACCGAAAAGTAGAAACAGAATTAAATATTGAGTGAATGAGTGAGTGATTAGCTGAACGTCTGGGTTACAGTGCAGGAGTTTTTTCCACATCATAAAATTCATAACATAGAAATCTGTTTCAACTGTTTTTAAGCAGTTATTGCTCTTCTGGAAAATGGAATTTTGAACATCCAACCTTTCAGCCAAGAGGTGATGAATGTTTTGGTTTTGAGCAGAATACTATAAAGGCAGCCATTAGGGGAAAACATGCCTTCTGGTCAAAATGCATATATGCCTATAAACTCATGCCTGAGTGGCCACTTGACAAATGACAATAGTGTGGTTAAAGCTGTCAGAGCTTTTAGCTTATAAAATCAAAGCTGTCTAAATATACAAGTGAGAAAATAGACATTTTGTAATTTGGTTCTTTAGTTACCTTTCAAAATTGAACACTCTTTTCTACAGTGATTAGACAAGTGTTACTTTTGACAGGCCCTCTTTTAACTACACCTAAGTGGGAGGGATGGACAACTTGTGAAGTCTCACAAACCACTCTCAGCACAAAGAGGATTTCAAACCCAAAGGTCACCTCAGGAACTGAGACATCCTTTGTTTGAAATGGACCATGAAAATTGTCTGTTTTTCCTTTTAGGATTGTAAGGTTTATCCAGTTTTACTGAGGAAAGCTCTCTGTTTTGTTGTTTCTTTCACTACATTAATCTCTGGCTTCATGTCATTTCATCTTCCTTATCTTTTTTCCCCTCTGTCTTGTCTCACACAGTTGTCCTGTACTCTGTCACATTTATTTTGCTGTCACCCACCCTCCTCCTCCTGCAACTCTTCTTCCTCCTCTTCCACTTGACCTTCTTGTCCTCCACTAACTCATTTCTTATTTATTATAGCCCACACTGAGTGCTTAACTGACATGTAGCACTGCTGTGGGAAGGGCTCTCCACCGCAGAGCTCCCCAACACTCAGACTACAGTGAGCTGAGTAGCTAAGTAACAAACTACAACTGCCTACACTTGCAGATCATACAAAGTACACTCATAAAATATAAACTGTTTTTTTATTCAAAATAGTTCCTTTTATTGACATGTGGACAAGTGTACTTCTGTTTTTGTTTATGTGCTAGCCGTCAGTGGTTGGAACCCTCTCTGTACTTGCATCACCAACAGAGACGACCAAGACATTTTTATACTTTTGTCTGGGGCAGCCATGGCTCAGGGGTAGAGCAGGTCGACCACTGACCACAGGGGTTGGTGGTTTGATTCCCATTCTCCTCAGTCCACATGTCAAAGTGTCATTGGGTAAGACACTGAACTCTAAATTTCTTCCAGTGGTTAGGTGTGTGCCTTGCAAGGCAGCTCCGCCGGCACTGGTGTGTGAATGGTTGGATGGGTGAATCTGTAGAGAGCTTTGTCCAGGTAAGGTAAAAAAGCATTATACAAGTGCAGTCCATTTACCATTTAAAAGCATATTTTTATATTTTTTCCCATCAGTGCTCTGAAGGACTGATTCTTCTTACCATTGCTAACTCTGAGAGATGAGACAGTCCAAGTAACTTCAAAACAGTGCTGATTTATTCAAAGGATCACAGGTAAAATTAACATTACACGCTCAGGTATCTTGCACCTCCAAACTGCTCACAGGCAGACGTAAGATGAAAGGCCCTGAACCCACCAGGCCTATACATTATATCCCTTCGGTTGGGCTAGCCCCATACTACCCAGAAACGTCAACCGAGACGTCTCTGTTGCCAGCTTTGCAGCTGGCCATAGCAGCAGTCAAAACATGAAGCAG
>NW_018127976.1:1710712-1714590 GCF_001952655.1 Monopterus albus | reverse complement strand
TAATAATATTAAACACCCTGTCTGCTGACAGTCCTCAACTCTTCTCTCTAGTTATCCTTGACCAGATGTACCCTGTAGAAACTCATAAGCATGACTAAGCATTTAACAGTCTAACTAGACATCCTATCTCCACTAAACATTTCTAATACATAAAGTATCTATCCAATTTCTATCTGACTAAAAATACCTAACAGCTCTTTTCTGTTAATGCAAACTCGAGACCTGTGTCATGTTTATTACTATAAATTTCTGATAATGTACATTTCAATAAAACTGTTATAGCATTGTTGTAGCAATGTTACTAGCTGTAAAGTAGCACAGCTCTTTTTCAAATTCATAAAATGTTGTGGTGCAGTGGGTCGCACTGTCACCTCACAGCAAGAAAGTTATGGGTTTGAAATTTCTGTGTGGAGTTTGTACCAGTGTGGGTTTTCTCAGGCTTCCTCTCGTGGTCCAAAGACATGCAGGTTAAGTTAACAGGTGACTTTAAATTGCTCGTACGTGTGAATGGTTGTCTGTCTCTATGTGTCAGACTGGCGACCTGCCCAGGGTGTACCTGACCTCTTGCCTAATATTGGCTGTGATTGGTTCCAGTCTCCCCGATGACTCTCTTCAGGATAAGCAATATAAATAATGGATGGATGAAATGTAGTAAGCTTTTTTTTTTTCAAAACACTATCTCCCCGAAAGAGAGCCAAACACTATGAAGTGGCTTTTAGCAACTGTGCTGCACACAGATGGAACAAATTTCCTGATGATCTTTAATGTGCCCCAACTCTGGCAATCCAAACTGAAAACTTTGCTGTTTTCCTGACTGATTGGTTTCTCTGCTGCACTTTTGTTTCCTCAGTTGCACTTGGGACAACTTAGAACTTATTACTGCTCTGCAGTGATATTTCTGATCTTTTATCTTTGTATTTTTCATTTTATTTGTTGTTTTGTCTTTATATTATCTTAACTGATTTTATTCTAGTTTTTAATGCTCATTGTTTTAATAATGATTCTCTATATAAAGCACTTTGAATTGCCTCTTTTGCTGTATAAATAAAGCTGCCTTCCCTAGAAATAACATTCATAAACAGCTAATTTGCAACAGCAAATATATATTTAAGGAAACTTGATACAGACCAGATTATGTTACTAGTATAATAACAAAATGTTGATAGGTTACAAAAATGTCCATGCTGAACATATCAGATATCAGTAAAATATTCTACAGCATTAAAGTTTTTTAGGGTTCTGTTATTTGGTTATGTTTATAACGGACTTGAAGCACAAAACACAATGTGTGTTAGAATTTAATCAAAACCATGATTTCTCATGACTGTCCTCTGAGTCCATACAGTATGTCATCTGCACCAGCAGGATATTATAACCAACAGTAATGTGGCATAGTATTTATGCCACAAGCAAAGAATGAAGTTAGGTGCAGAGAAAGACAATGCCCAATCCCTATTCACCCCCCACATGTTCCTATCTCTGCATTTTTTCTATTTGCTGCTGAAAAGCACAAACTGATACTCATAGATCACACAAGAGAAATCACCACAGCTGAAGTGTGTGATCTGTGACACTGTGTGATCCAAAATTTCCAAACACAACTCATCACATCTGTTTACCATTGTCATCAACTACCAATGGCGCATAGAAGTGTTGAAGGGTTGTCAACCTCCTCCTCTTTGTAACTCTGCTTTGAGGGTTAACTCAAAAATGAGCAAGGACTCACAACAAGGGCCAGAGGTAGAACACAAGAATTGGAACTCAAAGGGGTGCCTCGTAGTTGAGCGCTTATGGTGCTGTACACCATGAACTTGGCAGCACACTCTATGCGCAGTGCTGATGGATAGAGTCTGACAGCAGATGTTTGTGGCAAATCTCCCCCTCTCAATTTCCTGTCTGCCTCTTGACAATTCACCACAAATAACAGCTTAAAGCCCAGAAATATAACAGACTGGTGATCTTAAAGATCTACTGTACCTCAGGCTTGCTGGGAAGATTGTTCTTCCTTATGCAGTGATAGAGGGTAATGTATGTTCTACAGGTTTTTATGGCCTCTGAGAAAACGGATTTTCAGCTAGAGCAGTAAAACTGATTTAACTTCAACATTTTATGGCTGAATGCAAATTGTCCTGTCTTTTTCATATCCTGACCTTTAGTCCCTAGTATGAGTCAAGCTCCAAAATGCTGGATCCTATAGGCTCATTTAACTTTTTATCCCTCATTGGCTGGTACTGTAAATGCCTGTGCATTTCAAATGCCACATTCCCAGTTTGTAATGCAAGTTCAATTTATTCTTGACCCTGGGAACAGCATTTGACAAAACAACCTCCACTCAAGCTCCAGTTACTAGCTTGTTGAGCTTTTCGCTGGAAGGTCTAAAAGTACTCAGAATAATGGAAGGTTTGACAACCATGTAACCTTCATCTGCTGACGAACACCAGAACAGAAGAGGACATTAGGTGGAGACTTTGTCACCATTATCAAGGATATTTTCCCAGACTTGACCAAGCTCCTCCAGAACCACACAAAATATTACACAATTGTTCTCACAGGCTAAGTAGTACTCCACAAGTATATGGATCCTTAAGTAAAATCAGCAATGTGCAGACAAAATAAATTTGGGCCCCAGCCAAGTAACAATTCTGATAAAAACAGTAAAAACAAGAGCACTCAGAAAGTGCATGTACCTCCACCAAGACACAACACTCACTCATGCAAATGGGTCCCTTGTGAAAACTGAGAGCCAGAACAACACAAAATGTGTCCTTAAATCCTTAATCCAGATCTTTTAGGGTATGATTGGAAGTTGTACTGTGCATCTTCTCTGAACATTTCAGGATTCTTCCTTCATTATAGGCCATGTTATGGCAGAAAACGTGTTTTCAATGTCAAATTTAAATGGCTGTCAGATCCAGAATTCTTCAGATCAAATCTGAATGAAATTTGGTCTGGTGATAGATATGGCCACCCCTAATATGTGTCAAATTTCAAATGGTTCTGATAACTTTTGATAGAGAATAACTGACATAGACTTTTAGCACTCACAGTAATTAGGTAGACAGCCCACAGAACTCCTAATCCACTAAGACTCACTCACATGCAATAAATATTCTGCAGGTAATGTGTCACATGATTGCAGAATTATGTACAGTATAACTACAATGATAATGAATTTTTAACACCATATTTTGATGGTGGGGATGTAATAATTCAGTCAACTCACCAACAAATCAAACTGATCCATTGCTGGAGATTATGGTTTGCTCTATACTGCTTGGGCACTGGTAAACTACAGTTTGTGGTGATGATGATTTCAGCCTCAACCATCTGTCAGTATTATTCATTAAACCAAAAAAGTGCTCTTTAGATCACAGTTTGCAATCAGTAGAATATCTATCTGTCTATCCATCCGTCCATCCATCCCTCCATCTTTTAGCTCAGGAGTTATCTTTCTTCCTTACTAGATGTTACTCTCAGCAGCTATGTGAATACCTCTTAAAAGGAAACTCTTAGGAACCTTTAGAGATGTAGTAGTAAGATAAGAACCTAATAAATATTGCCCCAGATATTATCTATTTATATTTAATTAAGGCAAATGTAACTGTTTAGTGTCAGTATTGTACAAACTTATAACTTGAGCTAAAAGAGGACATGAAGTTAATTAGGGGCAAGAGTAGAGGCTGCCGACAATAGAGTTAAGTGGACGCAGATGACACTGTGGCGACCCCTAACGGGAACAGCGGAAAGAAGAAGAAGAAGACTGTACAAACCTATAACCTTGAACAGTGTTGGATTGAAGGACTAACCAAATCAGATACCACAAAACATTGAGAAATCAAACCACACTTATCTGCCTCTAAGAGATACAGCTAGGGAAA
>NW_018127976.1:1709763-1710693 GCF_001952655.1 Monopterus albus | reverse complement strand
AGCCAGCCTTCCATTTACATCAATTTATTCCATATGTTCTCTGCAGAATGGGTCAGGGAGGTTTGTTTTCCCTTTCTGTGATTAATCATAAGCATTAGAAAAGTCAAGTACAGTTGACTGATATTTCATATATTATTATGTAAATGTTGGAGCTTGCAGTAACTGATGTCCCAGCATCCACCTACAACCACTGTCTTTACAGACCAGAGGTGATGGGCTTTCAAAACCTCTCAAGGAAATTTTTTTTATAACTATCACTTTTCTGCTGCCAGCCTGTTGACCCTTTGTCAGACTGCAGATCTATTGGCCTCACTGGAGGTAACATGTAGCTGCCTTCATCATCTGCTTATGTAAGACACAACAGAAGCAAATCAGAGAGAAAGAGTGAGAAAGCCAGAGATTATGAGTGTGTCAGTGAGCGATGGATCAGTATTGTGTGTGCAATTGGATTTGGCTATGTTTGTGTACACTTCTGCATGTACATAAATTCATGGTTTGTGTCTATCACAGTTGACCTATCAGTGTATGGGTTTTCTGCCTCTGTCTCCTTGAGGGATATGGTAAGCAATCCTGTTTTACCAGGAAACTGAGCACATACTGTACAGCACATGCCTCATGTTTTGTATCTCAGGGGATGTGTAAGTGTAAATAATCCTCAAGTGTCAATGAATTTTGTCTGTTAACTGTTAAATGCCCATAGCTCTTTGACGTCTTATACTTTTTTCCAAAGTCAAAGAACAAATGTTCTCATCCAGGAGATTTGCAACAGATTAATAACTTATAAAAAGCCCTTACATGTATCGATAGCTTACATTAAAAAGTACAAAAGAGTAGAAGAATTTTCAAACCACAACAGTTCACCTCCTTGCTTTAGAAACCATCTAGATATTCTGCTTCTATGAATAAACAGTCAGGTACACCACATGCTGA
>NW_018127976.1:1708966-1709470 GCF_001952655.1 Monopterus albus | reverse complement strand
CTCCACTAACTGTCTCACCAGGCCAGGTACACACAGTCCTGAGGAAGATCAACCCCCGCAAAGCGGCAGGACCGGACAACATCCCTGGAAGGGCTCTCAGGGCATGTGCCAGCGAGCTGGCTGATGTTCTCACCACCATCTTCAACCTCTCCCTCAGCCAAAGCATCGTTTCCACCTGCTTTAAGACCAAAACCATCGTCCCCCTTCCCAAGAAGAGCCCGGTCACCTGCCTGAACGACTACAAGCCAGAAGCACTCACCTGAATCATTATGAAGTGTTTTGAGAGAGTGGTTCTGGCCCGCATTCAGAGCAGGATATCAGACACCCTGGACCCCTGCAGTATGCCTACCAGCCCAACAGGGCCACCTCAGACACCATTGCGGCTGCCCTCCACTATTTCCTTTCTCACCTGGAAAATGGAGACTCCTATATCAGGATACTCTTCATTGACTACAGCTCCGCCTTCAACACAGTTGTCCCCCACAAACTCACCCACAAACTGTC
>NW_018127976.1:1701990-1708552 GCF_001952655.1 Monopterus albus | reverse complement strand
GGGTGGCAGCTTCAAATTCCTGGGCGTCCACATCAATGAGGACCTCACTTGGACACATAACACCACACAGCTGGTAAAGAAGGCCCAACAGTGGCTGTACTTCCTGAGGAGGCTGAGGAGGTTTGGCATGTCAAGATCCTTTGCAACTTCTACAGCTGCATCGTCGAGAGCATCCTGACCAGCTGCATCCCAGCCACTGTTGGGTCTTCTTGACCAGCTGTGTGGTGTTAAGTGTCCAAGTGAGGTCCTCACTGATGTGGACACCCAGGTATTTAAAGCTGCTCACCCTCTTCACTTGAAGCTCCCAGAAGAACAGTGGCTGATGAGTTCTCCTCTCCCTCCAGTACTACTGATTTTCTATACCAAATGCAGTGTATTTTTGAGAAAAAGCTGTGTGCATTCTTTACATTCACTAGTAAGTTTTATATGTTGTTGTAGCTCTTTCACAGGGAAGAGGTTGGGCTACAAGGTTGGCATACAAAGTACTTGGACACCAAAGGTTGTATCCTGTGCCCACATGTTGTTAGGTTTTGCTGACTCAAATATTTGGTAATATATTGGTTGTGGTTAAATATCAATGTTACTGTGTCTGTGTGGTTTTCACTTCCATGTTTGGTTCTAGCCATCACAGTATGTCTTTAAAGTCTTAGCAGAAGCAACTACAGCAACTTGTTTGAGCTTATGGAAAGACTGTGGTTATGTTTAAAAGAGCCAACTATTGATTCAAGACTGTTCTCCTATAAGAAAACATTTCATTGGGTTGTTTATGCCAGCAGTTAGGTATTATGTTTGATGACCTCTAGCTCCAGTAGTAATTATGATATAAGCAAAGGAGTAAGTTAGGTGACATTTAGCCAGGCAGTCACTCAGAGGCTGGGGTAGATGGCTAGGTGCACAATGCACAGGACTTTCACTCCAGAGAGCAGCATTCAAATCTAGTGTGTGATATGCATTTTTTAAGTAGTTTTTGTTCTTATAACTAACCAAAACATGACAAAATGTAATGAAACAGTGGTGGGTTTATAATCGTCATTCAACCACTGGCTGTCTAGGTGGGTTTTGTGTGCCCAGTCATCAGTTGAGATCTCCTACCTGAAAGGTTTTCTGGCAACATAATAATGCCACATACTTCTGCCTCTGGTTCTGAGAGAGAGCATTATTTAATGACTTGGCCATTTTTCAGCAAAATGTTGTCAGGATTCTGTCTTTAATAGGTAAAATCCCAGTACTTTTTTTTTTACTGGTTAGAATAGTCTTTTTGATAAAACAATCGCTCCAGCATTATGCTTCTTTTAAAGTGTACTCACTAATGCAGATTATACAGATTGTGTATGAACATAATTTTTAGAAGATGGTGTGTGTGTGGTCATTACTGGAATGGAATCTTAGCAACTCCTCTTCTTTTTCAATAAGCTCCGTCCACTGCTGCAAGGTCTCTAAATGTCCTGGGCACTCACTGTGAAATTGCAATTAGGAACATAATAAGTGATCAGCACACTCTCTCACAGGCCTAGACGAACAGGGAAACATCTGGCTAATTAAGATTTCATGATCAATTAGGAGAATTTGCGGTGAGTGAGAGGAGTCATTCGGCACAAGCCACACAAGAACATAGCAGACACAAAGAGTAATTTATTTGGTTCTTGCTTGTCTTTTGCTGATATACTGGGAGTGTGGCTGTGTGCGTGCCAAATCAAAATCAAATCAATTTTATTTGTATAGCGCCAAATCACAACAAAAGTCATCTCAGGACACTTTACAAAGTAAGGTCTACACCTTACTGTTATCACTATTATTACATAGGGAAAACCCAACAAATCCCCCTTGAGCAAGCACTTGGCGACAGTGGGGAGGAAAAACTCCCTTTAACAGAAGAAACCTCCGACAGACCCCGGCTCTCGGTGGGCGGCCTTCTGCCTCGACTGCTTGGGGTGAGTGGATAGAGGAGACAAAAGAAGAAAAGCAACAAGACACAACAAACAATCAAACACTGGTCAGGTTGATGTGGCCGGTGACTGCTCATCAGAACCATAGAGCTCCAGGGCCAGGGCAACCTGCAGAAAAGTACAGGGAGAGAGAGAGAGGACACACTAGGGGAGAGAGGAGACACAAAGTTAGTGATGTGTAGTGGTGGCATATAGAAGCATAGGGAGAGAGGAGAGGAGAGGAGAGGGGAGGGGAGAGAAACTCAGAGCATCATGGGGCCCCCCAGCAGCATAACTAAGGGAAGGCCAGGGTTGCCAGATCAAACTGACAAATATATATATACATATATAGTACACTACATCCACAGCAACATTAAAACATATAGCAGTGCAGTTAAACACATCAAAATGTAAAGACCAACAAAATTAAAGCATGCAAGTATGTAAACATTTAAACATTTTACCCTATAGTGTCCAGCGTCCATATCCATCCAACAAAAAAAAAAAAATCCATCCAACAAACTGTAGTGAATTTTCCTTGGAACATGGATGGAAGAGAACTATTTACAAAATTTCACAGGTCTTTTGGTTAGTACATGGATGAATCAAACCTCTCCAGTAACTGTCGGGGAGGTTTAAATTTTGCAGATGTCAGTCCACTCCTTCTCAGGCCTGATCGTACATCCATGAGGCTAGAGAGCAACTGCAGTCCCATGTGATTTCTTGCTTCATCTTTGAGGATGTTCACCTGTGAAAATGCCCTTTCCACATGTGCATTTGACATGGGCATGGTAAGTAACCGGATGGCACCTAGCGCTAATTGCTCAAAACAACAGTTTCCTCCAGCATCTTTAAAAGCATCCACCTGCAACCAGAATGTGTCAAGTGTGAGCTCAGACAAAAACCCTGCTGATATTATGTTCCACCACTGGGCCTCCAAAGTGTCTGTTTGCAGGAAAAAAAACTCCATCGGCAAGTCTCTGAATGCTGGCCTGCTGACATCTGACATCACCGACTTGGGGCTGAGTATCTCCAGTTTGTCTAACATATCCAGTGACACTGGTAGGTGAAGTTGGTACTGTGCAAGCAGCTCTTTCACAAAATTTATACAATGCATTGAAATGCTCTCTTTCATCTCCGGTGGAAAATCGCTAGCCTTCAGTTTCTCTTGAAAGACGCTGCCCAAATCTGCATCCAGGGGCGACAGAAAGACGCTAGACGATTTTAGGTCAGTCTCCCTCAGTTGCTTGTCACTGTTAATGCGCAAGACACTGGGCTTCACAACTCTCCTCAGTGTTGACATGTAGAGTCTATCCAGATCCTTAAACACCCCCAGTGAGTCCCCGGTTTCTAACTGGAAGTATTTGTTCACAGTTTTAATCTCTTCAAGACTAGGCTTGAGAATGTGCATGTACAAGATGTTAGCTGTGTCATTGTACATTTCTTTTAAAAGCCTCGCTGAAAAACAGTGCTCTGCACTTGACGCCAAAGTAAAGTGCAACCTGAGTGCATCCTCTTGCTCCAAAATTCGTTCAATACAGTCTGCCATCAGTAACCAGCGAGTTGATCTTGGTGATATCATTTTGAGTGGACTGCCTCCATTATTTATTGACTCGTAGATATTCTTGTACTCGCCTGATGTTTAGCAGAGTGGGAAAACCAGTTATATGTTTCCCTTATCATGTATTCAATGTTGCTGGGAAGAAGTTGCATTGCTTTATTGGCAGCCAAATCAAGTGAGTGGCAAATGCACCTAACAAGCTGCAGATTTGTAACAAGCTCCAAATTTGGCTGTTGTTGTTTAAGCAGAGTAAAAACGGAATGATGTTTTCCAGTCATAACAGCTCCGTCTGTAGCAATACCAGCAAGGTTCTTGATTGTCAGGCCATTTTGTGTCAGAGAGCCGATAATTGCTTGTGATATCGCATCAGCGTTTAAGTTCAACAAGTCCCAAGTAAGTGCTGATGAATTTGTTGTGCTTTTTTAAACGGTATTTTATGCACATGCAAAGCAGCTTGTTAACTGTTATGTCTGTTGATTCATCCAGGTAAAGAGGAAATGGCGAATCGCCAATGTCAGAAATCAGCTCCTCTATGAAATGTGGTGAGCACAGATTTGATGACTGCTGTGCATTTGGTTCTGTGCATTTTAAATGCTCCTATCTCACCTTCCAAAATATCTGACAAGTCGTCAACTGCATTAATTGAGGAATGACACACAATATATGCAGTTATCCTTACTTCTTGTCTTTTTTGGTCATCTTTGATTACATTTGTTGCCTCTTTGCTTGTAGAGGCTATGGCATAATCTTTAATACTCGATACACAACGGGCTTTGTGTTTTTTTGTCGCGCAATGTTCCTTGAGATCCGTAAGATGAGCCCTAATTTCAACATTGCAGTACTTACAGCGAGCTTTTGACTCATCTCTCGGCACAGGCGCAATCCAGGGTTTGAGCTCGGGCTCACTTTCCCTCTCCTTTCGATAAGTTTTCTTATATTTTCCCCACTTTGGCATTTTTGGCGTTCTTTTTACTAACTCTGCCAGGGAAATCAAAATGCCCGCCCGAGACCATAAAAAGTAGCCCAATTTGCCGGAAACCCGCCCAATCTGGCAACACTGGGGAAGGCTCAGGGTCACCTGATCCAGCCCTAACTATAAGCTTTATCAAAAAGGAAAGTCTTAAGTCTAATCTTAAAGGTAGAGAGGGCGTCCGCCTCCCGAACTGAGACCGGGAGTTGGTTCCATAGGAGAGGAGCTTGATAGCTAAAGGCTCTGCCTCCCATTCTACTTCTGTGGACTCTAGGAACCACAAGTAAACCTGCACTCTGAGAGCGAAGTGCTCTGTTAGGATGATAAGGCTCTACGAGGTCTTTAAGATACGATGGAGCCTTGTCATTAAGGGCTTTGTATGTTAGGAGAAGGATTTTAAATTCTATTCTGAATTTTACAGGGAGCCAGTGGAGAGAAGCTAATATGGGAGAGATATGATCTCTCTTGCTAGTTCCTGTCAGTACTCTGGCTGCAGCATTTTGGATTAACGGGAGGCTTTTTAGGGAATTATTGGGACATCCTGATAGTAAAGAGTTACAGTAGTCCAGCCTGGAACTAACAAATGCATGGACCAGTTTTTTAGCATCACTTTGAGACAGGATGCTCCTAATTTTTGCAATATTGCGCAGGTGAAAGAAGGCAGTTCTAGAGACTTGGTTTATGTGTGATTTAAAGGACATATTCTGATCAAAGATGACTCCAAGGTTCCTCACAGTAGTACGGGAGGCAAGAGCTATGTCATCTAAAGTAACTATATGATTAGACAGCAGATTTCTAAGGTTTTCAGGCCCAAGCACAATAACTTCAATTTTGTCAGAGTTTAGAAGTAAGAAGTTACAGGTCATCCAGGCCTTTATGTCTTTAAGACATGCTTGAAGTTTGACCAGCTGACCTGATTCATTTGGCTTCATAGATAAATACAACTGAGTATCATCTGCATAGCAATGGAAAATTATGTTGTGCTTCCTGATAATATTGCCTAAAGGGAGCATGTATAAAGTGAAGAAAATTGGACCTAACACAGAGCCCTGTGGAACGCCGTGACTAACTTCAGTTTGTGTGGAACATTCGTCATTAACATGAACAAATTGAAATCTTTCTGATAAATAAGATTTGAACCAACTTAGCGCAGTTCCTTTAATCCCAATAACATGTTCAAGTCTCTGCAGTAAGATGCTGTGATCAATGGTGTCAAAAGCAGCACTGAGATCTAAGAGGACAAGTATGGAGACAAGTCCTTTGTCCGAGGCTAGGAGAAGATCATTGGTGACTTTCACCAATGCGGTTTCTGTACTATGATGGACTCTAAATCCTGACTGAAAATCCTCAAACAAATCATTCTTGTGCAAGTGGTCACATAACTGCTTTGCAACAGCTTTTTCAAGGATTTTAGAAATAAACAGGAGATTGGATATTGGTCTTTAATTAGCTAGGACACCTGGGTCAAGAGTAGGCTTTTTGAGTAGAGGTTTAATTACTGAAAGTTTAAAAGCCTGTGGAACATAACCAGTTAATAGAGAGAGGTTAATACAGATGTGTCTAAAGCCGTTGTACTTGATGATATATCTGTGAGAGTTGTGGGAAGGATCTGATTAATTTTTTCTCTAATAGTTGTGATTTTATTTGTAAAGAAGCTCATGAAGTCATTGCTGCTGAGATCTAAGGGAATGTTAAGCTCAACAGCACTGTGGCTCTTTGTCAGCCTGGCTACAGTGCTGAAAAGAAACCTGGGGTTGTTCTTATTTTCCTCAATCAGTGATGAATAAAATGCGGTTCTGGCACTACGAAGGGCTTTCTTATATGTTATTAAACTATCTTTCCAGGCTATGAAAAACTCTTCTGACTTAGAGGAGTGCCACCTCCTTTCTAGTTTTCAAGATGCCTGCTTCAGGGAGCGGAGCTGCAAGCTGTACCATGGGGCTAGCCTCCTCTGTTTCACTGCCTTCTTTTCAGAGGGGCAACAATATCAAGTGTATTACGCAGAGAGGCTGTAGTACTATCAACAAGATTATTGACTTGTGTGGGAGTAAGGTTAAGGTGGCCTCCTTCCACTGTGTTGGCAAACGGCACTGAAGTAAATAATGA
>NW_018127976.1:1699224-1701376 GCF_001952655.1 Monopterus albus | reverse complement strand
GTCAGTGTGATGTTCACTTATCAAATCATTCACTAACAGAGATTTTAAATGAGAGAGATCTGATATTTAATAGTCCACATTTGATTGTCCTATTACTTTCTACTAAAAGAGGAGTCATCTTAATTTTAATTAGGTTCTTATGAATAACTCCTGGGTGGTCGGGGGGCAGACACAGTCTCTATGGGGTACTGGGAGTGTTGGGTGGGTAGCAGCTACAAAAAGACAGCAGAGAGGCGTGTAAGACTGCGACCCTGCATCCTGGACTCAACTCTGGGTTGTCATAATTTAGGTTGTAAAACAAACTCGTCCAGATTTCTAGATAAGAGAGCCGCACCACCCAAAGTGGGATGGATGCCGTCTCTGCTAATCAGACCAGGTTTTCCCCAAAATGTTTTCCAGTTATCTATGAAGCCCACATTATTTTCTGGGCGCCACCTAGACAGTCAGCGGTTGAATGACGACATGCGGCTAAACATGTCATCACTGGTCACATTGGGTATGGGTCCAGAGAAAACTACAGAGTCCGACATTGTTTTAGCGAAGTTACACACCGACTCAACATTTCACGAGGGAGATATCGCCCCCTACTCCACACACACACTTCCTGTGGCGTCTACCTCTAGCCAGGTTGGTATGGGAAAGGGCTGTGAAGTTCACTGGGCAAATTTAAAGTGGCTAAAATGTTTCCTGCTGTGCCTTTTCTATGCCTTATACTTGGAGTGGGGAAGGCCCCACTGTAATCCTTTCCCTGTAACAGAAAGCTAGAATAAGAAGGGAAAAAAGGACAGAGGGAGTGGGGGAGGTCTTCAGAGGCCTCAGACTGTAATGAATTTCAGGTTGAAACCAGATCATGGACAATTAGAGGAGAAATGGCTGACTTGGTAAGCAACGGTTCTCAATGGACCAATTTCAGATGGAGACTAATTCCACTCTCTGCAGCTGAGAATGTGTTGTCTAGTGCTGTCATTAGTGGCAAAAGTTTGGATTGCCCCAAATTCCTTCTTGACCATTTAAATCATAAAAAAGATCCAGTTAGATGCCTCTTTCTTTCTGTTTGGCTAACTTTTCCCCTCTACTTTCCTGCCTCAATTCTATATACATTAAGTGCAAAGTACCCCCTTCTGCCCTCCACTCTCCATATCTTCAAGTGCCAGATTAGTTTAAATAAACACTGCAGCATCACAGAGACAAATGGGGAGATAAGAAATTCTAGGAGAGGATAATACTCAGGGAGTGGTAGCTCACTGTAATAAGCATGACAGATTGGCCTCTAAACAGACTAATTGCAATAAGTCATATTCCCTTTTAAAAATAGATGAGTAATGACACAACCGACAATACAGAGCATAATAGCAGGTCAGGATGAATGTATCTGAAAGGCACACCACAAAATGCAAATATGTTGTCTTTTGGCACAAAACAGTCCTTGGCCTTGGGCAGGGCATTCGAGCATCTCGGGTAGATTAAAGTCACAGCAGGGTGCCAGACACAGTCAGCTCATATATTTACACACTGCATGAGTCTACACATTCATTTGTGATCTGTTGTGTGTGTGTGTGTGTGTGTGTGTGTGTGTGTGTGCTGAGCTTCTGGTTGATGGGCAAATGACTCTTTCTGCTGTTATAATCAGCATTTTTCACATACTGTATTTCAGTAGCACATGCTGTCTTTATGACTGTAGTAGCAACTAAAGCTGTGAAGAGTTTTTATTCCTTTTATTTTATATCATTCTTTTTATTCTATTACTTGTAATTCATTAGAAGAATAATTTACAAACAAGTGCTGTTCGAGCCCGGGCCAACCCAATGCCTTTCTGTGAGGAGTTTGCATGTTGTCCCTGTGTGTTTGTGTGTGTGTGTGTGTGTGGGGGGGGGTTCTCTCTGGGTACTCCGGTTTCCTCCCACAGTCCAAAGACATGCAGCTTAGGTTGATTGGTGACTCTGAATTGCCTGTAGGAGTGTGTGTGTGTGTGTGTGTGTGTGGTTGTTTGTCTACAAGTCAGCCCTGTCAGCCCTGTGAATGACTGCCGACCTGTCCAGGGTGGACCCCGCCTCTCACCCAATATCAGCTGGGATTTGGCTCCAGCCCCCCGTGACCCGATTCAGGAATAAGCGGTATAGATAATGGATGGAACAGTTCACAATAACTGTAT
>NW_018127976.1:1693426-1698999 GCF_001952655.1 Monopterus albus | reverse complement strand
TATATATAGCCCCACTTTGGTGTGGTCTTATTCCTTCCTTCAAGCTTGGGTCCTCTACCAGAGGCCTGGGAGCTTGAGGGTCCTGCACCATATTTAAGCTGTTCCTAGGACTGCACTCTTATGGACAGAGATCTCAGATGTTGTTCTCGAGATCTGTTGGAGCCACTCTCCCAGTTTTGGGGGGTCACAGCCCCCAATTTTCCTATTACCACAGGGACCACTTGTGCCTTCACATTCCACATCTTTTCTAGCTCCTCTTTCAGCCCTTGGTATTTTCCTCAAGCTTCTTGTGTTCCTTCTTCTAACAGAGTGGATGCTATGTTTGGGGGTGGTTTTGTGGGTCTTTAGCTGCTTCATGGAGAATGGCTTTCTCTCTCTCAGAGACCTCTCTCTCTAGATTGCTGCTTTTAAAGGGGATGAGAAAAACTCATGTGACTGGTCATCATGTGTCAGGATCGGCGCATGAAGAAGTGTAGTGATAGATTGCTACATCTATCACTACAGCCTTCTTCTTGTGTTTGTCCACCACTACTACAGAATGTCTGGTTGGCTGGCCATTACTGGTTTGTCAGTTTGTATCTGGAAGTCCCACAGGTTCTTAGCTTGGTTATTCTCAACCACCTTTGGAGGTGTATCCCAGTTTGACTTTGGGACTTCCAGACCATTGCGGTATATAGTATATATATATTTTCTAAAGTGACTGTATTTGTGAGTGAAATGAAAACAGCTGAGATATCAGCTGTTTATTAGTGTACACATGTACTGTTTCAAGTAAAACTATTATAAAATAAATAAGAATAAATGAAAACAACTCTAAATAAACACAACATGTTGATAATGCAGCTTCTGGTGGCAGAAACATCCTCCATAATTTTAGTGGATACTTTTCACTTGTTTTTTCCCACTCAGAACTAGCTCATGGCATGAGAGAACACTCACACTTTTCTAAAATCATACTTTATGCATTGTTAACAGAGTGGTCACAATAAGAATGTGACCACAGGACCACAGAAAGTCATGTTGTCACATCCAGTTAGCTTCTGTTCCACTATGTAATTTCCCAGTAAGCTTTTTTTTTATTGTTCATTGTAAAAAAAAATTAAGCACGTTCCTCTGGATTTTTTTCATGTTTTAAAACAAGCCACAAACAACTACAACACTTACTACTGAAAGTTGAAACCTTTGTAGTTTTAACAAGGTTCATTAACAATTTTTAGCATCAGAAAAACTACACTTCCTGTGACTGCTTTGCAGCACAGTGGTATGGGTGGTACACATACATCACTATTATTGGGTTCATTCAAGATGAACTGTGCCTCACCTGGTCAGCAGACAACAGCAGGCAGTGGCAGCAGGGGGCAGTGACAAAAATCCTGCAGTCCAGATGGACAGTTTAGGAGATTTCCACCAGCCTTCAGTCTATACAGGAAGTCACAGAAACACATCCTGTTAGATCTGATTCTGATTTAATAAAATCTCATCAAACCAAACTTCAGCTTATTCATAAACATATACAGACAGGTGCATGTACTGTAGCAGTACTTTCTACAATTATTGCACTTTTGGGGCGATGCAACGGTGGTTAGTGCTATTGCCCCACAGCAAGAAGGATCTGGGTTCAAGCCCTGGTCCCCTTCTGTGCAGAGTTGGGCCTGCATGGGTTCTCTCCAGCTTCCTCCCACAGTCCAAACACATGCAGCTTAGGTTGACTCTGTTAACCTTAAACTTGACATGTCAAGTTTAACATGCGCATCATCAGTTTGATGGGAACTGATGATTCACTGTGGTGACCCCTAATGGGAACAGCTGAAAGTAGAAGAAGAAGAGGGTGACTACTGAGTCCTGTTGCTTTAGTCATAGCTAACTGTTCATTAGTGTAATGGCCTGGGGGAAGAAACTGTCCTTGTGTCTAGTTGATTTGGCTTACAGTGACCTGTAGTGCCATCTAGAGAGGAGGAGTTCAAATTGTTTGTGTCCAGGGTATGAGGGGGTCTGCAGAAATCTTCTCTGCCCTCCTCTTGACCCGTGAGGTGTAGAGGACCTACATGGAGGGCAGGGAGATTCTATTGATTCTTTCTGCAGTCCTGACTGTCTGATGGAGTTGGTTCCTGTCCTGTTTGGTTGCTGAGCCAAACCAGACAGTGATGGAGGTGCAGAGAACAGACTCGATGATTCCTCTGTAAAACTGGATCAGCAGCCCCTGAGGCAGGTTGAACTTCCTGAGCTGGCGCAGGAAGTACATCCTGCGTAACTCCATGTAATGCACTGCCATGTTTGACTACATCATCCATTGACCTATTGGCCCAGTAGGCAAACAGCAGGGGGTCCAACAGCAGGCCTGTGATGTCCTTCAGGTGGGTGCACACCAGTCGCTCAAAGCACTTCATGACCACAGACAGGTCTGTAGTTGTTCAGTCCATTAATGGTGGGATTATTGGGGACCCGGACAATGGTGGAGTGTTTGAACCAGGAGGGGACTTTGCAAAGCTCAAGTGATCTATTGAATATATGTGTGAAGATGGGGGCCTATTAGTCAGCACAAGCTTTCAGGAAGGAGGAGGTCAACGGGGTTGCCAAGATGGTAGCGCATATGTACGGGACGCTCCTTGTTTCGAGCAGACAGGACTGCAGCATCTGCTAAACAGAGAGGTGGAGGTCTGGCGCTGTACATCCACAACTTCTGGTGCACAACTACGACCATCGTTGGAACACATTGCTCCCCCGACTTGGAATATCTGCCAGTGAAATGCAGACCTTTTCAAATGGTGAGAGAGATTTGCTCAGTCCTGATTGTAGCCATCTATACAGTGGTCCTTCGCTATAACGCGGTTCACTTTTCGCGGCCTCGCAGTTTCGCGGATTTTTTTTCGTGCAATTTTGCATGCTTTTTGCATGCCGTGTCTCCTGTACAGTACAGAATGCGTTCAGCTCGCCAAATTTACATAAATCTTCGATCGCTAGCAGTGTGACTCTGAAGTGCTGTACTGTATGTTTGCAAGTTTTCTCCCCAACAAACCCCACAATGTCGACAAAACGTTCTGCACCGTGAAAGGCACCTGCGGTAGCACCCAAAAGGCAGAGGAAGATGCTAACCATCGCACAAAAAGTTGGACTTCTGGACATGCTAAAGGAAGGTAGAAGTTACGCGGCTGTAGGGCGCCATTACGGAATAAATGAATCTTCAATTCATTACATAAAGAAGGAGGAAAATAACATGAGGATGACAGCAGCAATAAGTTTCAACAAGGATGCAAAAAGGGTTGTAACTCTCCGTATAAAGTGTATAAAATGTGTAGTGAGGGGTTTTACAGCCTTAAAACATCTATAATAATTGTAAAAAATAAAGCTGACTACTTTGCGGATTTCGCCTATTGCGGGTTATTTTTAGAACATAACTCCCGCGATTAATGAGGGACCACTGTATACCACTGCGAGCCAATGCTAAATTAGCGTTGGAGGAGCCGTACTGCCTGATCAGCAGGCAGATGAATGCAAAAAAGCGGCTGTGATTGTGGCTGGAGATTTTAACCATGTGGAACTTAAAGCAGTGTTTCCCAGATTCTATAGAGTCATCAATTTTCCAACCAGGGACAATAACATCTTGGATCAGGTTTATTGCAATACAAGGAGCATACAAGTCCATAGCAGCTCCACACCTGGGCATGTCAGATCACATCTCTGTGGAGCTGATCCCAGCATATAAACCTCTGATCTGCAGGACAAAACCAATCACCAAAACAGTTAAGGTGTGGATGGAGGAGGCTTCTTCATCATTCCAGGACTGTTTTGAGCATACTGATTGGGGGGTGTTCAAAGAAGGCTCAGACTTGGAGGCTTATACATCAGCTGTTCTGGACTATGTGCAGTTCTGTACTGATGCTGCCCTACCTACAAAGTCCATCAGGGTTTTTCCAAACCAGAAACCATGGTTGGACAGTACAGTGTTAACGTCTGCTCAAAGCTCAGGACGCTGCCTTCAGATCAGGTGACAGGCTGGCCTATAGCAGGGCCTGGAAAGAACTAAAGAAGGGCATCTGGCTGGCCAAACACAGGTACAAACAGCGCATTGAGGGGCACTTCATGAATAACAACACACAGAGTATGTGGAGAGGCATCAAAACAATAACACACTACAGAGGCAACAACCAGCAGGTCAGCCATGATCCTACCCTCCCTGACACTGAATAGTTTCTTTGCACGCTTCGATACACCTAGCAGCAGAGGAACTGTACAACTCCCTCAGCTTGAGGAACAGCACCAGCTTCTCATCCTGCAGCTACACCAGGTGAGCTCCACCCTGAGGAAGATCAACACCAACAAAGATGCAGGACCAGACAGGGTGTCAGGCTGGGTTTTGAAGCTATGTATTGACTGTTAGAAATTAACCCAATTCTTTTGTTGGAAGCATGAGGAGTGAAAACAAGAGAGGACTGTTTAAAATCAACAAAGTTTACTGAAAGTCTGATCAAGGAAAGTCTTTATAGCGCTGGATTCAGAGAGCCAGAGCTCCCGCAGGAGATCCGACTTCTGAGCCATGAACTATGTTTTAACAATACAGTTATCTTCTTGGGCTGCTCCGCCCTGGACAGAGGTATTATACTCAACACTTCGTAATCCCATTGGTCATTTGGCATGAGTAGGTTAACTCCTGCCTGCTGAAATATAATCAAAACAAAGTGTGTGTGTGTGTGTTGTGATGTGATTTTCCAGGCGGCAACTGAACAATGGGTCATCTGCGCTGTAGACCCCCTATCTGTTGAATCCTATTACAGGACAAAGCAGGACCTCATGAATACAAACAGACACTATGTCTACACAGAAGTTAAAGTAATCAATTTCTACTCCAGTATCACTTGACTCTCATCAATACAATTGGAAGATATATATTCAAGGAAAATAAATGTATTAAAGTAACCAAAGCTCAGTAGTTCTGGACAATCATCAATACAGTTTTAACATGTACAAGCAAGGAAAGTAAAGGTATGAAAAGTAACTAAGGGGAACTAAAGGTATGAGAGGTAACAAAAGCTTATAAAGTAACTAGAGCCTCTAAGAGTCAAATCTTACATGACCAACTGGCAGGAGTTTTCTTAGAGATTTTTAACCTGTCCCTGCATCTTGCTTCAGTCCCTGTATGCCTCAAGTCCTCCATCATTGTGCCTGTGCCCAAGAAATCAGCTGTCACCTGCCTCAATGATTACCGCCCTGTTGCTCTGACACCAGTAATCATGAAGTGCTTTGAGAGGATCATTCTAAAGCACATCAAGGATGTCATCCCCGTTGGTCTGGACAGCCATCAGTTCGCCTACAGAGAGAACCGATCAACAGAGGATGCTGTCTTAATAGCATTATACACAGCCCTGTCCGACCTGGAGCATCCTAACACTTATGTCAGGATGCTATATGTTGACTTCATTTTGGCATTTAATTGTACGGCATTTACTTTAATCCCAGACAAACTGGCACTGAAACTGCACAATCTGGGAATGCCTGCAATGATGTGTCATTGGATTAAGGACTTCCTCACTAACAGGCCTCAAGTGGTGAGAATCGGAAGCTGCACATCATCCACA
>NW_018127976.1:1666956-1691503 GCF_001952655.1 Monopterus albus | reverse complement strand
AAGACCCCGAACCAAGCATTGCTATACAATATTAATCATTTCTGGGCTGTCGAACCGTGACGTCACCTGATATGCCAGCTTGGCAGCTGAGCAGAGCAGTAGACCAAACATGAAGAAAATAATGTGTGTGGCTGGTGTTTTCGTGGTGTGTATCTAAAACAATTTGACATAACATTACACATTAAGACAAATATTATGGTTACTTTTACCGTCATAATAACATTTGTCCCTGACTTGAGCACTTCTGCCTTACCCAACCTTGCATTTAACATCCTGAGGAGACATCCTGGCTGCACTAACATCTAATACAACAGATCTCTAATCCATATCTATCTAACTAAAAAATAACCTAACATTGGACAGATCTGAGTAAGGAAGGAGTTTGTCTTTCTTGATTTTAGTGCTGGTTTATTAAAAAAAATATATATATGAATAAAGATTACAAAACACAATCCGGGTTGTTCCTTCCTCCAGAAACACACACACTCACGGCTGCTGGGGAGAGGAGCCCTACAGGGCTGTGGGAGGAAGCCGGAGCACCTGGAGATAACCCCATACAAGCATGGGGAGAACATGCAAACTCCACACAGAAAGGGCCTGGGTCGGCCGGGGCTCGAACCTGGAACCTTCTTGCTGTGAGAGCAACAGCGCTAACCACCGTGCCACCTGTCATAAATCTAACACAAGATTAATACAAGAAAACAATTGGTACAACAAATCATGGCTTACTGATAACCTTGAAACAGAGCAGACTAGAGCAGACTTTGACTCTTACTAAACTGCATTACTAATACATTTGATTCAACACATTGACTAATAATTATCTAACTAATTTATTATTTCTAACATGCTGCTGACCTGATTAGGTCCCATACATCCCTTTTTATTTGTTCATATTTTTATATTGACTTATACAATTGTGTGTTATAATATAATTGTGTGTAAATAATATGTCTGTCTTTTAAGCTGAGAGCTGCCGGAAAAAATTTCATTGTGCTATGCATAATAACAATAAAGATTCTTGACTCTTCTGTCATGCTGTATGGGTCTGGTGCCTTCCTGATCTTTGTGTTTTTTTTTAAAGGCCCATACAGCCTCTTCACTGATAACCAGAGGTGGTGGGCTGGGGGGAAGGGGTCCAAGGTGAGATGTGTGATGGGTGTGGCATCTCAAGCTGTATGTGTGAACAAGGTGTCAGGAAGTGGTCTGAATGAGAAGCTACAACAATATGTAGTGTCTTACTGCTGCAAGACACTGTTAGGTATTTTTAGTCAGATAGAAATTAGATAGGTACTTTATGTATTCGAAATGTTTAGTGGAAATAGGATGTCTAGTTAGACTGTTAAATGCTTAGGCATGCTTATGAGTTTCTACAGGGTACATCTGGTCAAGGATAAGTAGAGAGAAGAGTTGATGACTGTCAGCAAACAGGGTGTTTAATATTATTATTATGACGTGTATAACTGTAGCCTTAGCCATAATATGTTCTTATGTTTAAGTCACGACATGTTACTAGAAGTCGTGTGAGAATGTTTTTAGCTACATACCACTTAATCAACAGACATACACACATGCACATTGATTTGCTTCTTTCATCTTACATCTGCCTGTGAGCAGTTTGGAGGTGCAAGATACCTGAGTGTGTAATGTTAATTTTACCTGTGATCCTTTGAATAAATCAGCACTGTTTTGAAGTTACTTGGACTGTCTCGTCTCTCAGAGTTAGCAATGGTAACAAGAACCATAGTCCTACAGTGTTCAGGACAAGATTGTTATCTGAACACCATCTTGTCAGGTGCTGGATCTCCAATCTCTCTGGGGAGTCTCATCGATGTCTGAGATGAGACCCACTACGGTGATGTCGTCTGCGAACTTCATTACTGTGTTTGTGGGGTGAATGGCACAACAGGACCAGTGTGGTTGATGTGCATCTTCCGATTCTCACCATTTGAAGCCTGTTAGTGAGGAAGTCCTTAATCCAATGACACATCATTGCAGGCATTCCCAGATTGTGCAGTTTCAGTGCCAGTTTGTCTGGGATTACAGTATTAAATGCCAAACTGAAGTCAACAAATAGCATCCTGACATAAGTGTTAGGATGCTCCAGGTGGAACAGGGCTGTTAATTTTTGCCTGTATTTATGGAATAAATCAGCACTGTTTTGTAGCTACTTGGACTGCCTTGTCTCTCAGAGTCAGTATGGTAAAAAGTACCAGGTACAACAACACACGCACAAAAACACAGACATTTAACCTGTCTTCAGTTGTAAAAGTTCCCAGGAATCACTGCTGTCCTCTGTCAAACCATTAAAGTAAAATAAAGTGGAAAAAAATAAAACCAAACAAACACCTGTCTAAACGCATATAGCTGCCTAATTTGGGGTCAATTCATTTAGCCACGTCTTGACAAAGCACAATGCTGGTGATCGTGAGTTTAGTTGATGAAAAGCAGTTTGTCCATTTTGTTGGCTAGAGAGCGGGGGTTCACTAGATGAATGGCTGGGAATGGCATTCAGAGGCCCTGCTAGGGCACTGGCTCATGTTTCCCTGCAGCATTTAGAGTTTCTGATGGCCTGATGCATGTAATTACAGTATCTGATCTCCTCTTAGTTTTGTTTTGGTCTTCACCAGCTTTAGCTGTTAATTCTTCACAATGTTCATTAGCTACTTGCAAACATTACCTTTTGCTATCTGGTAGTAGGCAGGGACATAGTGTACAGTGGGCTTATCAGCACTTTTTTAGTTTAAAATAGCTGAAAACAATGAGACTGAACCAAAACAGCAGGGTTCCAAGCCAAAAAACGTAAATAATTAGCTGAAAGATGGTAAAAATGCTTAAATTTGCTGTCTAGCTGAGGGGCTCAGTTAGGTGGGTCTGTGTGAATTTATTACTATAAGCACATATACACAGTCATTTGAATAAATGTTGATGTAAAAAATACTGATAGATGTAGCTTTAAAATCAATTAAATGGCTTGGTTTTAAACCTGCTGCAGCTATCAGACCAGTGACAACAGAGGTGTTATTTTCCCTCAGTGGTACTTTAAAGCATTCAGCCTGGAAGCAGCAGCACATCAGTAAGAGAGATGGAGGCAACTCACTGTGAACAAGGCATCTGACTTTGTCAGGGTTGTTGATCTAAGCTGACAACTGTCTTCTTGGAACCAAGATGATTGGCAGTGGCTAAAAAACAACAACAAAACAGCTCATCTCTGATCTGTAGACAGTATTGTGCATGAACACACTAATAGAGCACCACTCATTTTTCCATGAACAATGAACTGAACAGATAACATTGCAACTTAATAACTTGACCTTGAATATGAGTTATGATAATGTAAGATTTGAGTCTTATAGACTCTAGTTACTTTGTAATATTTAGTTACTTTTCAGTTCTTCATTGTCTTTTAGTTACTTTTCATACTTTTACCTTCCTTGCTTACACATGGTAAAACTGTACTGATGATTGACCAGAACTACTGAGCCTTGGTTACTTTAATACATTTATTTTCCTTGCATGTATAGTTTCCAATTGTATTGATGAGAGTCAAGTGATACTGAAGTAGAAACTGACTATTCATGAGGTCCTGCTTTGTCTTGTAATGGGATTACACAGATAATGGGTCCTCTGCGCTGCAGACCCCCTATTGTTCAGCTGCCACCTGGAAAATCACATGACAACACACACACACCTGGTGTAGATCACATTCCAGCAAGGAGGGGTGAGCTCCAGCTCACCAAATGACCAATAGGATTACAATGCATGAATTGTTGTACCTTTGTTGAGTGCAGAGCAGCCCAAGAAGATAAAATGTATTGTAAGACCTTAATTCGAGGTCAGTGGATGGAACTCCTGCGGGAGCTCTGTCTCTCTGATCCCAGCACTGTAAGGCCTACCTGTGATCAAACATGCAGTAAACTTTCTGCTGATTTTAAACAGTCCTCTCCTGTCGTCACTTCTCGTGCTTCCAACAAAAGAATTGGGTTAATTTCTAACAAAAAGGTTAGAATCTAACAATAATATGCAGGGTGGTGAAATGAACAGCAAGACCTTCACTCAATAAGGAGAACAACCATGGATCTATTATTGAAATCAGTAACAGAGAGCTAATGTTACTGCTACAAATTCTAGGATTCCTTGTTTTGTTTTTTGCGGGAACATCACATCCTCGTGCTACATGAGGCTTAAAACAAACACAGCCTTGAACTGCAGGAGACTTTTGAACTGTAGAATGGAGAGAGACCTGGGGGAGACTGAGTATTTTCAGAGATCTACTGACAAACTATATCCAATAGCCATAGTGATATTTTTCTAATATACACTACACCTCACAAAAACCTCTATAGCTGATATAATTCTCTAAATGAATTAATTGAATAGAAACTGTATATTGGCTACTTCAAACCTGGATTAGCTAAGTTAAATTTCCTTCCTTCCTCTGTGATTGTCACTGTACAACAGAGCTGCAACAGACAAAATACTTGAGCCCTATTATTTTGTTATTTTACAAGTGTTACCCTAGAGCTCAGGATATAACCCTGTGAATTTTACTATACATGTGATCAAGTGGTTAATGGAAAATAGTAAACAAAACAAAACAGAAACAGTGCATGGTGCACCGTAAACAATGCTGCTTCCAGCAACCTTTTTTTTTACGCTCATGAGCAATGCAAGGCCACACAGCTACTGGGGCTGAGAATGAATGGGTAGGAGGAGGTTGTACTGAAAACCTGTTTCCTATGGCTCAGAGCAGCTTGGCTGAAATGAGTTTCCTTTGTAGGGTGGCCAGACTTATCCTTAGAGATAGGGTGCAGAGCTTGGAAGGGACTTGGAGTAGAACCACTGCTTATTCAAATCGAAAGGAACCAGTTGAGGTGGTTCAGGCATCTTATCAGGATGCCTCCAGGGCACCTCCCTTTGGAGGTCTTACGGGCACGTCCATCTGGTTGACCCAGAAGATGCTGGAGAGATTATATACCTCATCTGGTATGGGAACACCTCAGAATCCTGCCAGAGGAGCTGTAACACATTGCCCGGGAGAGAGACATTTGGACTTACTGAACCTGTTGCCACCACAACCCGACCCCAGATAAGTGGCAGAAAATGGATAGATGGGTGAATGGAAGAAACGAATGTGAGCTAGTTCATTTTTGGGCTGGGAACATAGTTCAAAAGGTACTATGTACTATGAGCATGAAATACATACTTCATTGAAATGTGTGTAAAGTGAACTTTGAGCAGGCTTTTGTGAAGTGTGAATTTTCACAGCACTGTGTGTGGATGATGATGCAGCTTCACAGGCGTACCCTATACTGGAAGACTGGGGAGGGGAAGTCGCTCTGATTATTTATTGATTCATGGGTCACCTTTTTGTCACCAAGATTCTGCTTTCTTTCCATGACCTGTGTGATTCTGATCTCAGTGAATCACATATCCAATGAGCTGAAAACTACAGACTCACTGTGATTATTACTATTCTGCATTAGACAGCACGCGGGTAAGAAAGATGGAGCAAGAAGCCACATCTCCCTCTGCTAAAATAAATCTTGTGGCGGACGAGGAGTGCAGCATACTGATGACCCATCTTTCACATCTATCTTCTATGTGTTGCTCACTTGGCCTCCAGTTCACAAAAACTGAAATTAATTTCTAATTTATAGAAACCTTTGAAATTATTTTATGCATCTAAATTAGGACCATAGTAATACACAGAATCACTCTGTGTAAATTGCATAGGGTTTGAAACCAACTATGGTAAGTACAGTTTTGTGTACATACAATTTTGAGGCACTTGTACTTCACTCTATTCCACTTTATAATTCTACTCCATGTCTGAGGAAAATACTGAACTTTTTACTTGAAAAATAAAATTAAATAAAATGTTAAAAAGCAGCTGATTATTAATTAAATCAGTCCCAAAAAAGTAGAATGTAGTTGGTGCCACATGTCACCTTTCACATCTGTAGTCTAGTTTCCATTGAGTGTGGCACAGTTTTTAGCAAATTTATATAACATAACAAAAAGAAAACACAAATTAATGTTCATTTCCTTTCACTACTATTATATGAATATTAGGATTTGGTTCATCAAGTTAAGCAGCCGATAACAGATCAGTTCAACCACTGTGGGACAAGGGCTCAAAATCCCACATTTAAAATAGTGCCAGTCAAACCTGATTGTTTGAAGAACATTATTGTTTCCTTATTTCTTTTATTGATTGCCACTGTTTCTCATCTCCTCAGCAGAATCATCAGTGGACATGTAAGTCACATGCTTCCTGTTCTGTACATCAGGATTTATTCATTAACACTAGAACTGCCATGAGGTCATTTTGACCTCTCTTGCCTATTAAAATGCATGTAACTTTGTTCGAGTAAAAACCCTATGTCTCCCAGTCAGTGACTTTTCCTAAAAGTGTGTTACACATCATCTTATGTGTTTTGGGGATTCTTGAATAAAAGAGAGAGAAAAAAGTGGTTTTACCTAGAACCGCCATGAGGTCATTTTGACCTCCATTACTCCTAATGCAAAAATGGTAAATAGACTGCACTTATATAGCCATAAACATTATATAGCCAGTCAGACAAACAGCTCAAAACACTTTACAGTAATGCCTCACATTCCCCCATTCTTACACACACACATACTTTCCAAAATTAACAATAGGCGTTGGTAGGCAACCAAGATACAAAATGAGTGTAGTGTAGTGATGAACCTGATGCGGCCTTACAAGGGGAGAAACGTCAAACTTGTTAGGTAATTTCTTAGTCAGTTAGATATTGATTAGATACTTGTTGTATAGGAATGTTTAAGTGTAGCCAGGATGTCTAGCTCAGGCTGTTAAATGCTCAGTTCATTGTCATGAGTTCTGCAGGCTGCATCTAGGCCAAGGTCAACTAGATTGAAGAGTCTGCAGGCAGGATGAATATTGTTATTAGCATGATATGTTCAGCCGTAATCTTAATCATAATATCTTCCGAGGCTTACTGTTCGGACATGTCCCTGAATGTCCTGTATGTTTTTAGCTACACACCACATGATCAACACTCACACACACATTGATTCTCTCCATGTTTTGACTACTGCTAATTGAAAGATATTACCCAGTTCTTTCAACCAGGAACTCTGAGAGACGACGCAGACCACTTGGATATATAAAAAATATAACCGTGCTGGTTTATTCAAAGGGTCACAGGCAAGAATTAACATTACACGTCCAGGTATCTCCCACCTCCAGTACTGCGTGTAGGCAGACGGAGAATGAAAAAAGACCCTGAACCCTAATAGCCTATACATTTTATCTGGTTGGTTGGGCTAGCCCATTCTACGCAGGCAACGTCAAACCGTGACGTCACCTGATATGCCAGCTTTACAGCTGACCGTAGCAGTAGTCAAAACATGGAGAAAATCAATGTGTGTGAGTGTTGATTAAGTGGTGTGTATCTAAGAACATTCTGACATGACATCTAGTGACATGTCATGACATTAAATATAAGAAAATATTATGATTACAATTATGGTTAAACATATCATAATAATAACAATAATCATCCTGCCTGCTGACAATCAAACTTTTTTTATCTAGTTATCCTTGACCATATGCACCCTGCAAAAAACTCATGAGAATGACTAAGCATTTAACAGCCTACCTAGATATCCTGTCTCCACTAAACATTTCTAATACAACAAGTATCTAACCAATTTCTATCTGACTAAAAAAATACCTAACACTCTAAACGCAATGAGATTTTCATACAAAATGGGATGAATTCCAATTGCAACATATACATTTTTATGTTTTAAAGGTACTGACTAAAAAACATGCAGAAACAGCTAGCCTAGCTCTGTCCAAAAGGAACAAACTCCACCTACCAGTACCGCACACAGCTAACTAACCAACTCATTGTTTGGAGCCTACAACATTGACTATTTTCAGAAGCAACTCTAAATCATGTTTAAAACTGTAGTGAATCCTACTTTATTCAGACTGCAGAAAGGGTGGGGGCCAGAAAGACCACAGATTGGCACATGTGAATGAGCTATGAGTTTGCTCACAGAAACACAGATCAGTAACAGGACAGCAGTGACTGAAGTTTCTGCACAGAACATTATGAGCAGTGTAAGCAATGACATTATGGCAACACACATGGAAGACCTGGTTGTAGCACAAGTGAAAGTAAAACAACCCATCTGAAGATACAACTGAGCAAGTATTATTTTTTAATTTTTTAGAAGAGACACTTAACAGAGAGCAAATTTTGATTTTATTGGAACTCATCCTGATTTTACCAGGCTGTATGACCTAGTTCAAAAGCTCTAACATAATCCTTAGATTTTGCTTTCTTAATGTAGCTGAATTTTTAATTGCTTTTAACTCATACATACTACAAAGTTAGCTATGTAAGCTAGGGTTAACTAATGTTACAGTTACGTTAGGTAGTGCTAAATTGCTGTAATGTCAAGTTAACATGACTTGCCACAATCAAAGAAAATCAGCAAAGAAAGTAATGTCCAGGATATTGGTCTGGCAACATCTATGAAAATAGCATATATTTTAACATCATCATTAACTTATAGTGCTTTTCCTCTCAAACTCAGAGGCACTCTTTCTCCATTGCTCTGTGAGCAAAAGTGAGAGTTGAGATACAATGTGCGAGTCCACCCAGGGCCTGGTGCAGGTCCACTGTATAACAATGGGCAGTCTGTAGCCAGACAGGACCCTGTATGCAGGATCAAAATGAATGAAACTGCACTGGCAGATCTGGTGCCTTGAATGCAGGTCTGCCTCAGAGTCTTCTGCTCTCTATGGGTTTCTGTATGCAGGAATTAGTCAGCTCTTACTGTCTCATTTTTACAGCTTGCTCAAAATGCTGCTGCTGCACTTGTAAAAGATTTTTTCACTGGTTACCAGTTCTATATAGAATTTATTTTAAGCTATTCTTTGTTGTTAAAGAATTGCATGGACTAGGCCCATTGTACCTCTTAGAGCTCTTGCACATCCACACTCCTTTAGGTCCTCTGACCAGATGTTTCTGGCTATTCTATGGTCCAGACTTAAGCTTAGAGGAGAATGTGCATCACTGTAGTGGGTCCCAAGATGTGGAATAGTCTTCTTCCACACATCTGATAAATTTCAATATGGGACTTGTTAAAATCTCATCTTAAAACCCATTTTAATCTGTTGGCTTTTAAATCCTGTTGATATGTCCCCTATATTCTTGATGTTTATTAACTTGCTTGTCTTTTACTGTATACTTATGTTTATTTGTGTTTGTTTTTAATTGCTATTGTCTGACTGATATATTGCACTCTGGTCAACTGGTTGTTTTTAAATGTGCTCATGAATACATTTTGATAAATGATTAATTGTTAGTCATCTTTCAAACAAAACTATGGGGAAAATACTAACTATTATCTAATCGTAGCTTATCGGGTGTTAGAATTTTCTTAGTCTAAATTTTTTGAAGTTGAATATTTTTGAGTGTTGGACCTTTCATTACACAAAACAAGACATCTGGGGATGTCAGCTTTGGCTCAGTATACAGTTAATAATAAAAAAATAAGAGATTAATTGATAATGAAAATAATTATTTGCAGCCCAATTATATTTTCTGTTACCATACCTATGTAGGATGTAATCTAATAGACTGGCAACCTGTTCAGGGTAGACCGCGCCTTTCGAGTAATGTCACCCCCCACAACCCTCTACCGGATAAGTGGTATAAATACTTTACTGTGTATATTCCTGTAATAAACCATGGATACAGACCCCTGTAGACCAGTGTATATATTTAATGTACATGTATTTTGATTGTCTAATTTAGGGCACAGGAACAGGATGTAAATACAACATTGACATTTTATTCCCTTATAAACATGTTAGCACATTTAGTGCAATATTCATATTTATTTGGAATCATGTTTCTGAGCCATAATTAAGTTCAATAATCACTCTTGTTGTAGCCCTTTTTTGGTCTCCTCCAACACATGCAAAAAATATCTGGGTAGAGAACAGCTGTCTGCTACAACTACTACTGCTGCTAGAGACAATGTTAGTCATAGCACTAAGAATGAACCAAAACACTGACACGAAAGTCAGGTGATAAACCGATGTGGGGTTGTTCATGCAAGTGACCCTTAAAACAAATAGTTATTAGTGCAGTTTGAATGAAGTGTCTTGGTATAATAATATGCTAGTGTGTTAGCAGACTCAGAGAAACATCAGCATGTATTTGGAATTGTGTTTCAGACAATTTAATCAACATAAATACATAATACGATTGTGTGTGTAGAATATGTATTTTGCTTTTTTTTCTTTTTTAAACATTTTTTGTTTTTGATTTCATACATCACCTGTCAAGAAGCATGATGCTGTTTCATTTTGTGAGTTCAATATGTAGTTGGTAGCTGCAACAATACCCAGTGAAATTAATAATTCTACTCAGCATTGTGTGTGCTGTATGGTGCATAAGTATGAGAAATGCGTGTAAACCGAACAGCGGTGTTTCATGTTTTGTGTTTGACAATGTATTATTTCTTATCTTTATCATCTCTGACAAAAATGAATTTTCCTCAGTAGGACAACAAAGCACAGACTGAATTTGAGCCCTGCATTTATGCTTTGACAGCAGCTCTGATCTTTTACTGCAAGAAATATAACCCTCTGTAGAGCTACATCTTTCATTAAGCTTTTCCTAATATGATGGTTTTGTGACAGAATTATGTTACTGCTTGTGTTACTACAACAGTCACAGGTTTTGTTTTTGTTCTATATTAGTGCTGCAGTCATAAACCTCCAGACTATCTCAAATAGAGCTGCACCAGATTACTGTACTGCCAGTTTGTGTAGTTTTTGAAAGTACACCCACACAGCTCTATAAATCTGGCTTCTGTTTATATCCTGGTGCAACTGTGAGGGTTTTCTTTTTCTGTAATAACTAGAAATTTAAAAGCCTGCTGTCTATGTGGAAATCTAGGAGTTCATTTGGGTGATTATTTCTTTCAGTTATTTTGTACAGGCCACATTCTGGCGCCATGTAACTCACATTGTATTTGGCTGCAGCACAAAATCCCAGGTAGCTGGGATGCCAGTCCACAAGAGGCTGTGTTGAAAAGGAATCACTAATCAAAGACTGGTGCAGAGGTAAAATAAGGTAGTGCTGGAATAATATAATGACAAGAAGTACACTTTGACAGTGTTGTTTGATCAACAACAAATCTTAATGTTTTTAATGTGTGGTGCTTCAGTTAATTAACCTCCTCAAGGTATCACTATATATGTTATCTGTTGCATATGCGGGCAGCAGATCATAAAAATGAGTAATATAGTGTGCAGTAAATATGATGTGATATTGACAAGAAAAAAGTAAGACATCAAAACCAAAACACATCAAAGTTTGTGGAAAATGATTACACAAATACATACACTACCAGTCAAAACTTTGGACATACTTTCCCATTCAGTTCAATGGGAAAGTATGTCCAAAATTTTTATTAGCATTTTTGTGCACATTTGATAGTACTGCAGTGTGCTTTTTTAGAGATAAGACCTATTTAATTGTTACATTTCATTTACTGACCAGTAGATGCTGATAAGACTAAAAATCACCAGCTACTTGGTGTCCCTTTAAAAACACAGTGAAATAGCAAATGTACTTGTTAATATATTGATGTTAATATATAATTTGTACTGAAAGAGTCTGTTGGAGGATTCTAAAGTATAAAACATTGTAAGGAGAGCAAATCTCATTGTCTGGTAGGAGGCAGAACGTGGAGAATACATTACCTGAAATTATGCCACACTCAAGTCACAAAGGCCTGCAGCTTGGCTGACAAAATCAAAAAGGCTTTAGCAATGCACACCATCAGACAGACAGATTTGTTCCAAACTTGAATCACTGAGTTTAGGACTTGGGGCTTATTGGTCTTGATGCAGGCTCCACATGACCTTGTTGATCTGGACTGAGACTTCTTGATCTGGATTTAGGACTTAATTGCCTTGATTTGAGGCTTGATTTGGCACTTTACAGCCAAAACTAAGCTGAAAATGTAAAGCACCATGACTACTTAGATGTTCTGACCATGTGCAATCATAAAATGTTTTGAAGTCTGATCACAGGAAAGAGAAATGCTTATAAATTATTTACACAGTAAATTAGTATTCAGAGAGGACCGCAGTATAGCATCTACAGAATTAACTTTGACTGAAAAAAAAACAGCTGGCCTTTTGCCACTGTTACTTGTTTCTAGTGTTAATGAGTTGAGGGCGCTGCAACAAGCCCTTCAATTTCAGTGTCTCCACTTCAATCAAAAACAGATGAAGTGAAAAAGCTTAAAAATGATAGAAGACCTGTTTTCCTGCCTCCCTTTGTTTCACTGGTACACTACTAAGTCACTGATTCCTCTGTGTTTGGACATGCACATCCAGTGAGCCTTGAGATGTTAACACTAATTGTGAATTTGCTAGAAATCACACAGGAACCTATTGTCCACACTGTCCAGAGGCATTACACAACTCAGATCACAAGATTTCTCTGTAATTCTGAGCTTTGTAAACAGACTCTAGCTACTAGGTAGCAAACTCTATAGCTGCTCTCGTTTCAGACTCCCAGAAAAGCAACCAATTTTTAATGAGGTAAAAATTGGATGTTTAAATTTAGAGTTACTGCAGCCTTAGCCACATTAGGAGAGCCTGAGGGCCAGGTATAGGTCTTTCCCCTTATACAATTCCCAGTGGATCGCTCCTTATCACAAACAAGATAAATAAATCTAACACAAGTACCCAAAAGCAAAGTGTCTGCATGAGTAGCCTCTCCTATTTTTAAACACATTATGATGTTTTTTTCTCATTTCTTTTATTCACTTTTCATCCCTACTCTCACTATCTTCTTCTATATCATCCTTGCTTTTCCACTTTGGCTCTTCATCTTCTCAATGAATTGCAGCACAGCAAAAATATGTTTTTTCTTAATTTTATATTGCTTGTATAGCTTAAAATTTAAATAAACAGCATGAGACCACAGTATGTTTTATGTGGAGTTAATGCTCCTCATTTTCAAATGTGTTTCTTACTGCAAGTTGATAAAAGTGATTTTTAAATTAAGGCCTCCCAAATTCAGTCACAACAAAAGTTACTCTTAGGCTTTGTTCTGTTTAAGTGCTTTCAAAACCACTTAGAGCCCCAAACACATAGAGCTTGAAGAGGAAAGCACAAATATGGGGCTTTTCACTTGACAAATGGCCTCTGCAGTTTCCCACAGTAATCTGCTGTTGAAGCAGATGGAGCTGTGGTATGAATCCAGATATTCACAGTGATAAGATACGATACTTCATGCAGGATGACATACATACGGCTTTGCTTTTTAACCACCCTACAACAATAAGTAGGCTGAAAGCAGCTTTGCAGTCCCATACTCTGAAAGCTAATGAGGACACTGCTGCAATCAGAGCAGCTTCTAGAGATCCAGCAAAAAGGTACAAGTGGACCACTACTCTGATGCTAATGTGATTTACCTGCTTTCCTCCTCTCCCCAGTGAGCAGTGGAGCATGTTTGACCCCTGTGTGCATACAAGATATCTAAGCTATAACTCTTTCCATGTGGCTCAGTATGTATGCTTGCTTAAAATTAAAACTTAACGCTGTAGTGAAATACACAGCCATAACTTGCACTCATGGTAAAGCAAAGAGTTTCAGCCGAGAGCAGCATCAAAACATCTTGCTTTCTGTATGATATGTTCCTGATGCTCAGAACATTTCTTGTAAATCACTGAACTGAGATCAACTTAGGTCTCTCACTAAGCTGAGAAGAAACATGAACACACCTATGATCATATAGTAAAAAGAATCTGTCCTGTCCATGGAAATAGCATTCAGATACACTGCATATATTATGTCAAAGTAGTCATAATTAAAAATTTGCCAGTGGGTTGGCATTCACTATTTTCTTTATCTAAATCAAAACAAAGTAGTGTTGTACCTGGTACTTTTTACCATACTGACTCTGAGAGACAAGGCAGTCCAAGTAGCTACAAAACAGTGCTGATTTATTCCATAAATACATCCAAAAATTAACATTACACGCTCAGGCATCTTGCACCTCCAACCTGCACGCAGGCAGATGTAAGATGAAAGACCTTGAACCCACCAGGCCTATACATTATATCCCTTTGGTTGGGCTAGCCCCATACTACACCGAAACGTCAACCGAGACGTCTCTGTTGCCAGCTTTGCAGCTGGCCATAGCAGTAGTCAAAACATGAAGCAAATCAATGTGTGTGTGTGTCTGTTGATTAAGTGGTGTGTAACTAAAAACATTCTCACACGACTTGTCGTGACTTAAACATAAGAACATATTATGGCTAAGGCTACAGTTATACACGTCATAATAATAATATTAAACACCCTGTCTGCTAACAGTCATCAACTTTTCTCTCTAGTTATCCTTAACCAGATGTACCCTGTAGAAACTCATAAGCATGCCTAAGCATTTAACAGTCTAACTAGACATCCTATTTCCACTAAACATTTCTAATACATAAAGTATCTATCTAATTTCTATCTGACTAAAAATACCTAACATGCCAAAGCACTCATAACATATCAATGCCTCTTTATGTACTGATAACATCCATATCTTGAGTAGTGCAGCTTTAAGTTGAGGGTTTCAGTATAGTCACTTTCCACTACTGCAGTCAGACTGTAAAAGCCACTGAAAGGTTCTAATAGAGCAGTATCATGATATGACCCCTGGGCTTAGTTGTATGGATGCTGATTCAGCATCCATACCTTGTTTTCCTGGTCTTTATTATTGTTATTGTGTGGATGCGAGGCACCCACACTATGTTATCCTATTCTTTATTATTGTGTGGATGCTGATGAAGCATCCAAACTATGCTATCCTATTCTTTATTATTGTGTGGATGCTGATGAAGCATCCAAACTATGCTATCCTATTCTTTATTATTGTGTGGATGCTGAAGAAGCATCCAAACTATGCTACCCTATTCTTTATTGTGTGGATGCTGAAGAAGGCTCCACACTATGTTATCCTATTCTTTATTGTGTGGATGCTGATGAAGCATCCACACTATGTTATCCTATTATTATTATTGTATGGATGCTCAAAATGTTCAACTCTTCAAGGACATTTATGCTTCTGTTCAGAATTTTCCTAAACTTCATACTTTTTGAACTATTTAGTGTTTTTAGCAACTTTTTGCCCATTCAAATGAATGGGGAAATTCAACTCCAGCATACTTTCAGCTATTTCAGATATCAAAATGTTCAGGTCTTCAAGGACAATCATGATTCTCTTCAGAAGTTTCCTAAACTTCATACTTTTGAAATATTTAGCTTTATTTTGAAAATCTTGCCCCAATCAAATGAATGGGAAAATTTTTACTTCTGCATACTTTCAGCTATTTCAGCTATCAAAATGTTCAGCTCTTCAAGGACATTCATGCTTCTATTCAGAATTTTTCTAAACTTCATACTTTTTAAATATTTAGCTTTATTTTGAAAATCTTGCTCCATTGAAATGAATGGGAAAATTCAACTTCAGCACACTTTCAGCTCTCACAATGTTCAGGTCTTCAAGGACATTCATGCTTCTATTCAGAATTTTTCTTCTACTTCAGCACACTTTCAGCTATTTCAGGTATCAAAATGTTCAGCTCTTCAAGGACATTCATGCTTCTATTCAGAAGTTTTCTAAACTTCATACTTTTAAAATATTTAGCTTTATTTTGTAAACCTTGCCCCATTCAAATGAATGAGAAAATTCGACTTTCAGTTATCAAAATGTTCAGCTCTTCAAGGACATTCGTGCTTCTCTTCAGAAGTTTTCTAAACTTCATACTTTTAAAATATTTAGCTTTATTCTGAAAATCTTGCTCCATTCAAATGAATGGGAAAATTCTACTTCAGCATACTTTCAGCTAGCAAAAGCATTCAGGTGTCAAAATGTTCAGCATTTTCCGGGCGATTTTTCAGCACTCAGCATCCATACGCATTTTCTCCAGAAAATGCAATTTTTTAGTTTGTTTTTATGTTTGTGTGAACATATACAGTAAGTACATTTGTGTTTCAACATATTTCCATTATATTGTTGAGCCTTGCTGACAATCTCCTTCTATTCACCTTTCGTGACATGGTTCTTGAGAGAACAGATGGCATTATGGGATAGGTTCCAGAGTGACATACTGCTGCGCTGTCATCTTGCTGGCATGCCCTCAGCCTTAATCAGGTCCTTGACGGATGCCACTTCACACCTGCTCACTGTCACTCAGCCAGAAAGCCCTGATACTGATGAAGAAGATGCTAGGAACAGAAGGCCAGGCTCATCTTCCTCCTTTGTTTTTCCTTCCAGCAAGACTTGCTCAGAGGGGAAAAAGCAAACCAGAAAAAGTCTGTTGGAAGAGAATCAAAACAGAGAAATGACAGCCAGATGGTTTTAGAAAGTGTTCAGTTAGAATTTTGATATTTCTGATATTTGTTTCCATATTTTTTTATTCTGTAAACATAAATTAAACCACCACCACAAAATTATTGTATGTTAATCCACAGGTTACTATGTGAATAATACTAAAGTTTCATTTTTAAAAATGCTCCACAGTATCTCTAAAAACTCCTTCCCTAATGTTCACCGCTCATTGCATTTAAAAGTCAATTTTTATTTGTTGACTCAGCAGATACCCAAAATATTTCTGGATCATAATATGGAATCAATATCATCGTGTAGAACTGGTATCACCTTCTCTAATGACTACAGTACAAACAGGTGCAGAGTCAGTTTGTGGGCAAGTTTGATAAATCTCATCCTGAGCACAAAAATCCATACATAACATCAGATATTTATCATCATACCTGTCTACCATCAAAGCTGTTGGTTGCCTTTGCTTGTCTTTGCCCTGAGGTAAGCACTACAGTGTCAGAAACGTGGGAGTGAAGAAGAAGTCTATTATTTTTATTCTCCCTTTCGGTACTTGTATTCATTACAAATTTATATGACTTTGGCAGAGCTGAGAGATCTTTTAAATTCAAGCAAAAACTGAACTCTCTTGTACCCTTACTGAATTCTAAAACAAAGCCATTGTCCAGGATTTTGACTGCAATGGCTTTGACATTATGCCCAGCTTTTTTCATCTTGTCCCTTTTTGCCTTATCAGCTGTTATTTGATTTTCAGCAGTGGTTACAGACAGCTAATCTGGCTTCTTCTATACTGAAAGCTAGTGCTGTGCCAGGAATGACAAAGAGAGTGATAAGCTCAGAAGGAGAGCTAGACCCAGTGGAGGGCAGAGAGTTGAATTAGAAGCTCCTCATCATCAAGCAGTTAGGCTCAGTAAAGAAGAGGGGACATCTGGTGAGGAATCCAGCAGTGAGCTAAGCTTCTCAAAGCAATAATCAAGGTGAGAGAAGGAGGACAAGATGACAGCAGCTTGAGCTGTGAGAGCTGAGCATGAGCAGTATGATTGCTTTAGTTCAGAGCCAAGGTGGTGCTAGTTCACTTTTTGACTTTGGTAAATTTGAAAGATAGTCACAGATTTGAATTTTCTGGATCAATAACTCATAAGCAAAACATTGTTATAGCACAAACGACACCTCTTTAGCATTGTAGTAAGGTAGACAACGAGCTACAACCCAATTTTTATCAAAACGAGCTGCTCCAGACAAATAACATTGTCTCAATGTGGAGCCTGCTGGGAGGAGAGTGCCCATGAACCATCCACAAAGTCCAAAACCAAAAAAGGTCTGAAGTGATTTTGGTGACTACAGTATAATGGAGTGGGGCTATTAAATATTTTTCACGATAAAAAAAAAAATCACAAAAATTATGAAAAGTTATATTTCCAATACTAAGGGTTGTAGTATAACCAGCATATGATGATTAAAGCTGCATTAACTAATTTATCCCTCTAATTTTTGAGCATTAAGGGTGAAGTGAGAGTCAAAACAAACTCAAACAGTATCCCCTCCCCTTGTGGTCATGACAGCTAGAGGCAGTTGTAGCAGTCAAGTAGCGCAGCAGTAATAACCAGCTCCAGGACTAATCTATACAGAATATAGAGCCCATTAGAGGCCTTGGTTTTGTATGTGAACACAATGATGTTTATTAGGTAATAATTACCATGTTCTGCTAACCTTTGTTAAAGAGCAGTATAGTTCTGGCCGACGGGAATGTCATAAAACAAAGTGGGCAGTTGCTGTTGTGATGAACATGAACGTCTGAACCGCATTAGCAGTCCAACCAATAATTGTCAACATTTCACTGTGAACCTCCTGTTGATAGTAGGTCAAAAGTCTGGGGATTACCAAAGCAATTAAAGTAATTTGTGAATTATGAATTTCTATGCTACATATTTTGCTGATTGTAGCTATTGATATAAAAAAAAAAACTTACATCAACAACAACCTGAAGATGGCCACAAAGAAAAAGTCATGGGTTCACCAAAATTGTTAGGATTTATCTTCTGGAGACCATATGTGTAACAAATCATAATCCATTTTCTGATTGGTGAAATAATTCTAGTCAAAATCCAAAAATGTCAGCCATACAGTCGCCATAGAGGAAAGGTCAGCACATCGCTAGCAAATATTTGTCAGATATTTCAGTCTGGAACACAGGCTAACTCGATGTTCTTATCTAAATAGTGGTTAGGGCTAGAGAAGCAATGGAAAAATACAAATAAAAAATACACAAAAAATGGCAAAAAAAATGTAAATTAATTACTTCAGCCCCTACACAACTATGAATATAGTTGAACTCTCAGCAAGTTTCTGCAAAATGTAGTTAAAACTACGAATTCAAAATTATTAACATTTTCATCTGTAGGACTGGTATTATGCCATTTTATTAGATGCACCGATTTATCGACAGAGATTGGAAATGGACAATTTTCAGCATGATCGGCCTTGACTGGTGACCGGCCGCTCACTCTAAGATTTTTAATTCTATGCCGATTAGATTTAGAGGCACGGCAGTTCACATCAGGTATTGTGTGCAGCATGTAGCATCTAGTGTGCTCCTTGAGCGAGATTTGTGCTCCTGTCTATACCAGGTACATGTTCACTCATGCATTTGAAGCACTTAGTGTATGAAAGGCACAGAGAGGAGCCTACAGAAACACCTTGGAGAAGGGAAAGAAGTGCTCAAAATTGACAGATAGTAAGATACACAATGAGGGAATTACTGGCTACACATGAAATGCATGTATATGTGGCTCTAAAGGTTGTTTTTTTTTTTTTACACCTAGAGCATCATCAGCACTGTTGCCCAAAGACATGTTGGCAACATCAAATCCGTGAGTTGCAGAACATCGCTGTGCATTCATTAGGATTGATGTAACAGATGTAGTGGTCAAAAACAAGGAACACAGTAAAAAGTCCAGTGTTGATTTGACTCTCACAGAGTTGATTTTAACTCTATTTCAGAGTTTATATAGCTCCACACTTTCCAGAGTTAAATTAACACTTTTGAAATAGTTAAAATATTTAACACTTTTTCAGAGTTACCATTTTTAACTCATAAAAGTGTTAAGGAAACACCAAGAGGGATTCAAATTAAATACGGCAGAGTTACCTTTTATAACTCATAAAAGTGTTAAGGAAACACCAAGAGGGATTAAAATGAAATACATCAGAGTTACATTTGGGAGTGGTAGTGTCACTCTGTTCAGTGCTAACCTATGTAATTTAAAATACATCTGCAACACTATAAGAACTTTGAATGTCAAACAGCTTATAAAATTTAAGCTTAGACATTTTAACAATACATCTTTCCTCACTTCGCAGTACTCTAAATGCATGATGATGTTCATCAAAAATCTCTGTGAATAGCTTGTTTGCTAATAGATAAATCAGATTTTCAACCAAAAGTACATCAGTTATTTCACAAAAAACTGGCAAATCATCTTCCACTGCAGTGCAAATTACAAGTCAAGCTCTATATTCTACACCATCAACTTTAACCCAACTTGTTGAGAAAACATCATTTGGCAAGTAACTTGATTCAGATGTCTGAGTCACGTCTGATGTGTCCAAAAATTGTAATGGAACAGAAAATATTGAAAGAGTACACACATTTTAGTTATCAGCACAAAACTGTCAGAAAAGAACAGAAGAACAAAATTGTTTTTACCATTTTTTTTACATTTGAATACAACTTACCATCATTTGAAAAAACAGTCAACACCACATTGCCTTGTTTTACTACATCACTGAAAATGTCTCCATCAACTTCAGTCCCTGTTGAATCTTTGTATATAACTTCTGCATCTGGTGGCAGGCAAAACCTTTCAATGACTGGAAAAAATAAAATAAATCCGAAAGTGATTTTTAAGTAAACACCCTTCATTGCTTTGCATGGAATGACATTGATAAACCAGGGGCTGTGGGAGAAGCTGTGGTGTGGAGCTAGGGGCAGTGGAGCCAGAGAACTTGTGAACTATGGAGGGAACAAGAGATAGGGAACTATGTCACAGAGACATAACATAAATACAGAACTTTGCTTAACTTAACACACCTTGAACTTGACATGTGGCATGACTTAGATTTCACTCATTACACGACTGACATGTAAGCAAGAGAACGTGAGAGAGGGAGGCTTGCAGAGCCAGCCCCTGGATCCTAACAGACAGTATGAGTTACATATCAACTACTAATAGGCACAAAGAAGTGAGATGTGGCTCATTTTAAGGAAATACTTAAGGATTTAATCACTTGATAAACGCTAATGTATTATGAAACTACAAACTGAAGCTTGTAGAACAATCTTTTGAATAAAAAAGTGAAAAACAAGCCTTTTTCATGGAACTGCAGAAAGTCCAATCTTCTTTCATCATCATCCACCTTTACATATTTTTGTCGTTCCTTGTAACTGACCTGGATCAGCATTTTAACTGGGAAATGCAAGAAAGTTCCCCAATGTACATTAGCATTTAACTTGACTAGCACTCACACTTAAACATACCTAAACAAATAATTTCTGTTTGCGTTGTTGCGCGGTGCTCTGAAACATGTACTGTGTTCCAACTAGGGGTGGGACCATATACACGAGTACAATCGGTCAGTCGTTGCGCCCCACCCCCCACCGACAACTTGTGAACGAAACAACTTGTGTACACAAAAATAAAATGTAACGTGTACTCGATTACAAGATTTTGTAAACGTTCCCATCCCTAGTTCCAACCGTTTGTGCACACACGTAAGCACTCACACAAGTGCAGGACGAGCACGTGTCTGAAAATATGCCGCAGCATATTCACGTTTCAAAAATATTCACGTTTAATAAACCTTAACAGGGTAGTAACGATAGCAATTACTTCAATGTAGAGGGCAACATACAAGGAGCCTGTCTGGGCATGTTCACGGTTGCTGCTGCTCACAATGACTTAGACACAGAAATGAGTAACTAATGTTAGCAACTACATTTCTAAAACGTACTATTTGCGCACAAAGCATACACACAGTACATGTAAACTTAGTTTATCACGTCAACAGCAACAACACGTTACAGCTCCTTCCTTTACTTAACGTTAGTTATAAACTGCGTCACTAGCTAGCTACCACGCTGCTAGCTAAAATGCTAATCATTTGGACAAATTACATAAACATCTAAACTTAGCATTGATATGCTTTGAAAAATGTTATCCGTGTATGTTAAATACATGCTATATATTATTGTTGAAGTCACAGGATCAACTAAAATGTTTCTGTAAGTAAGATGTATATTTTTTACTTAACATTCCACAGTCCACATGCGAGACGATAATGGCGATGACTTTTCACCCGAAGGACTGGGGCAGTGGGTGGATCATCACTTAATCTCTTAGGAGTTGAACTAACTCCACTGTAATCAACACTGTCAAATAACCCCAACACTGAACAACACTTTACTCCCAAAGTGTAACAATTACAATTTAGGAGTTAAGATTAACTCTGAAAACTTTAACACCCAAATTTTAACTCTCCAATTTTTGCTGTGAACCAGTACAGAGGTAATGTGTAATAGAATATTGTGTAGTTCATATATAGATATTAAATATTACCTCTGGACTGGTTCCTTGTTTGTTTTTGACCACTACACAGACATTCTTGTTTTTATTACCTGTTGCACCTGTTTATATTTGGAGAAGTACACAATTGCACTTCATTTTTGGTTGGAGGTTTGTAAAGACAAAAACAAAGACAGAAAATGTAAAACTTTTATTTTCATTACAATTTAACATTTCATTAAAGAAAGGTTACAAAAATGTTTGCGTATGCTCTCAATTACAGTTCTTAGAAAGAAAGAAAACCAGAATCATCCAAAATAGGATTTGACAGGTCAAACTTTAGAAAAAAAAAAGCAAATCGAAATAGGTCAAGAAAATTGCGATCAAAATTGCATCTCTATTGTATTACATGTTGACATTTTGCAGGCGACAATGTAATCAGAATGAGAATCAGAATTAGCTTTATTTACCAGGTCTGTTTTTCCATAAAGCAATGAGTAGGCAAGTAAACAAGATAAGGCTGAGAGAACAAGAAAAAACACGCTTCCTAACTGTGCATATGACAAATAAACACTTTGAACATGAACTTGAACATGAAGGCTCATTCTGTTGTGCAACAATCAGCCAATAACAGATACTGTATGAGCATTGTATCAAGCAGCTGTTGAACAGGCAGTGTAAATTTTAATTTGATTTCATTTCAGTCTTTAGTCTTTTGACAAAAATGCATATTAGGTTTAGTCAATAAAAACTAAATACATTTTATTCTAGGTCTCATCATTTTTAAAATGCATTTTTAATATTTACTGTAGGCTTTATCTTCTTCATCCTGGTTGTATAAAATTACCATGGTTACACATGTTGTTCCCATCAATTGTGAGGTTTGTGGAAAACTGTGTTTTATTCACACAGTTTCCCTCAGCTCTGTGGAAGCTGCATTCACGTTTGAACTAAAATCTTATTTACTGGGTTCAGCTTAAGATGTGACGCTAAATCGTCTGATAACTTTAAAGCTGTGAGATCTCGGCAGTGAACATGTAGAAATGATTTATGGTTAACTGCCCATTTTGATCCTGGTACTGACTGATAGCAACACAAAAGATATCTGACTGAAAGGAACAATAATGTCACATCTACATCCACAGTGTTTCATATTAAAGGATTAAAGTTATTATTTTAACATGGTGCCATGTATGACTGCCTTGGTTGCACACTGTCTCGTCTGTTTGTTGTTTTTCCTTGTTTTCTCAGTCTTCTGCAACTCTTTAGAAGACCTCCTAAACATCAGACAATTCACTCTGAACACACTTTTCCCTATTTTTGCTCAGGGAAAAGATACAGAACTATCAGCACTAATACCAACAGGCTCAAGAACAGTTTTTACCCACAGGCAGTCAGAGGCATAACACCCCACCACCACCAGCATCATCACGTACACACACACACCTATCCATCCCCCACTCACTCTCATTTACGCACAATGCTGAACCCCCACTAATACAGTAGCCCCTAGTTCCAAGACTGGTAGCGCAATATATCCAAGTATAACACATGGATCATAAACATGAATACTAGGCTTAAACTAATGTGTAAATATCCTGTAATATACTGATTACTGTAGCTCATACAGTAACATGCTGTAATATAGTTCCATTACACCTAAACACCTCTACTCAGGAAGAACCTCCTACTCATAAATCTGTAATAATTTGCTGAAATAGAATGAAAAGGATTAAATGAAAATACACAGTAATAGGAATGATTAGATAATAAATGTGTAAAAATGATTATATGATATTGATGTAATTGATTCTTATATGTAATTGATCATCTGTAATTTGAATATATGAAGATGTGATATGATGTCATCCATCATCCGTAATCAGCTCATCCTCCTGCAGTTTCACTCGCTGGCCACCTGGTAGAGCTCTTCTCCATCTTCTCCTCTGATGTCCAGCCAGTCCATTTCAAGCTCTGTTGCAGCCTGATTCTGCTTCACTTCCTGCTCCATCATTACCATCTGCAGTGTTTTCCTCTCCATTGCTCTAAGTATCACTGACCTCATCACAGGAAGGCAACAGCACAGGACAAAGCTCATAGCCACTACTCCAATGAAGACAATTATCACTAATCTAACCAGACCCTGCTTCCAGCCACTGGTGGTATTCACTAACCAGTCTATCCAACCCATGTTATTATCCTTACCGGCATTATCCATTACTTCAGACTTCAAATCCCTAAGCTTTCTCATAGTCTCTGTGAAAACTCCCTCAGGAGCTGTATGACCTGGTATATACGTACAGCAGTACTCTCCTATGAGAGCACACACACCTCCTTTCTCTGCTAGAATCCAATCGAGCACTTGTCGGTTCTGCCAAGACACAGCACTTGTAGCACTCACCTGCTCCCCTAATGCACCTAGAGCTTCATCTGTGTAGTTGATGAATCGCTGTTGATTGTAAAAAATGTAGTTTATCCACTCAGTGTTTTTATTAGCGGTTATCCAGGGCAAAATAGACTCGAACCCTGATGCAATCTCATGTCTGGCTTTAAACT
>NW_018127976.1:1665425-1666810 GCF_001952655.1 Monopterus albus | reverse complement strand
TGTTGTCCTCCACACCACCAAAAATGATCCGCTAGTGCTATGGTTTGATCAAAATAAGGACAGCCTGGGACCTGCACATACAGAGAACTTCCCCTTAACTGGAGAGCTGGATGCAAGTTTGGCTTTGTACAGTTCAGTCTGTCCAGCTTCCACATGTAATTACACCGGTCAAGACTTACCTTCCCTACAGGGACAGCTCCTGTTTTCTCAATACTCAAATCGTCCTACTGGTATCAATGGAACACCATGTGGCATTCCCAGCACTGCACTTCTTTCCCCTATAGTCACATCTAATTCTCTGCATCGCTGGACATTAGTCTTCCCTTCTGCTCTGAAGTTGGCCACCAGTTGGTGTGATGGTGAGCCCAGAAAGGATAGACACTCAGTCTTGCACCACAGTCGAGGGTTTAAGCCAGTCTTCGAGACCTCACGACTACACTCCTGCCAACTGAACACTGTGTTTAGCACAAAGAATCTTTCTGACCTAGCCTTGGTACAGATGTAACAATCTTCCTTCCCATTGAGCCGTCCTGCAAATTGAACCCATCGGTACCAACTATTCTGTTCCAGGATGTCACTAAGATCTCGCTCTTCCTCCACTGCATAATCTTCCCACTGATCAACTGGCACTCCTTTTACTCCTGGCCTAAAGCCATCAGCCCAGTCTGCCACTGTCTTGCACACCCAATCTAACCTACTGCTATTGGAGTTTCCACTCGTTCCTTCAGGCTCAACACTCCTCACAGCAGTTTTCCTGTTGTGTGGTACAGTCTCTTTATCGGCTGACATTGTCCTTCTTGTTGTAGCAATCACTTCAGCTGGCTTCACAGTCGTTTCCTCCTGGTTCGAAGCTGGTTTTGCAGTTACAGCCAAAGTCCTTGCACCAATTGGTCTGCTATCTTGTACTGGTCCACTCGGGGGGTGCAGGACTACAGATTCTTCAGTTGCCCTCTGCATTCTGTCAGTGACCTTAGTCCATGTGACATTATATGTCTCATTATGCTGTCCCAAGGGTGGCTTAAATCCTACTCTAACCACCCAAACATCTTGCCAATTAATTTTTCTTTCCCTCACTCTGATGGAACACTGATCTTCTCCCCAAGAGTTTGGAGGTCTGCTTGCCCACCATCCAGAAAGCCACTTGATTCCACAAATACGTCTTCCAGGCATTTGATCTGAATACACAAAGAGGCTAAATGTGTCTGTGTTCGGAGTCCAGGGTTGCTTAGACACATGCGCAACCTAAGTATCATGCTCTGTATATCTCCAATCATTGTCATTTGATATCCACTCTTGCACCCCTGGCCATTCTCTAGCTGTGACCCTTCTGCTTCTGACCACAGCTCCATCATCCCCCCCTTGCTCTCCCTCCTCTGGAGAGTCAA
>NW_018127976.1:1657808-1661901 GCF_001952655.1 Monopterus albus | reverse complement strand
TGTGCTGCAGCCAAGTGATGGTAGCAAGGTGGCAGCCCCAGCTCAACTGGAGTTAAAGCCACAGAATAATATGCTATAGGCTGCGCATGAGAACCCACTCCTGTCTTCTGGGTCAGCACCCCACAGGCGTGGTTCTGTCGACACGACACGTACAACAAAAATGGTTTCTCATAGTCTGGGAGAGCAAGAGCTGGTGCTTGCTGCAGTAATGACTTAATTGTCTCAAATGCCATATATCCTTCAGATGTCCATGTCAAATTCCCCCGGAGGTTTCCCACCCCTCCGGCTTTAACCATATCTCTCAATGGTTGAACAATAGTGGAATATCCATCTGCACTGTAGGGGGTCATTCCCAGAAATGTCATCATCTCCTTCACTGTGGTGGGCCTAGGTGTTTGGGACACCGCTTGCAGCTGTGAGGGGGACACAGCTCACGTCCCTTCTCAGATCAGTCTACCCAAATACTCCACTTGATTCTGACAATATTGTAGTTTGTCTAGAGAAGCTTTATGTCCTCTCTCAGCTAACATTGTCAACAAGGTCATGGAGTCTTGGTGGCACGTTTCAAAATCTGGCACGCACAAAATAATGTCATCAACGTACTGGAGGACAGTGCTCGAGAGCTTACCTGCCAAGTCCTCCATGTCCTCTTTCAGGACTTTGTTGAACACGTGCCGACTGTTCCTGCTTAGCGGCACGCTGAAGAACGCAGAACACAAGTCAACTGCCGTGAACCACTTGGCGTCCGAATGGAACATTTGACAACAGAGTATGTGGATTTGGAACTTCAGCTTGAAAATCTTCCATGACCTCATTCAGAGCTCGCAGGTCATGCACTAGTCTATACTTACTCTTGTCAGCTTTCCTCACTGGCAAAATTGGTGTGTTACTGCATGGATTCGGTTCAGCCACCAGCACACCTGCTTCCAGCAGGCCTCGTATCGTCCGCTCAATGCCTGCCTCCGCCTCAGGTTTCAGCAAATATTGCGGTCTCCATGGAGGTCTGCAACCTGGTCTCAACCTTACCTCCACGAGTTGTGTGGACTTAATAAATCCCACATCAGTGTCATGTTTTGACCATAACTCTGCTAGCACTCTGGCCACCATTTCTTCTTTAACATCTGAATGTTGGTGACAGAACACAGGTTGACAGGGGAGCCGGATGACCTGAGGATGAGCCCAGCCTGAAGCGGAGATGAATATCTTAATAAAAGATCCATCTTCACTCAGCCAAATGTTTTTGTTGTCTGTTGGGGCAAATTTTGCTTCTTTTGACTCTACAATCATTGGACCCAAATGTTTTGGCTCATAACCTGGGTTTACCAAAAGTGTAATGTGTGGAACGCAGTTTTTTTTTTTTGTATTCTTGGTCCAGATACAGACCTCTCTCTACTACCATTGCAGCTCCTTGCTTACTGAGCACAATGGAAGAAGACTGTATTTGGCTGGTCCTTTAGCCAAATGTCTGGCTTTGCTGTGGACCCAGATTTGTAGTATTGGACAGTGCAGTGAGGCCGACAGGCGGGGGACAAAGCTTCTGGCATATTGGCTTTGATGAAGTCCATCCATGTTTTAGCTGGCTCCATAAAGGTGCCACTCAAGTCGCCAAGCCAGTAGGATTTTTCCCAAGAGAGCCTTGATGTCTCCCATTGCCAGAATTGTGGCAATAGTTTCTTCCTCAAACGCAGCTATCCACTTTCCAGCCCCATCTTGGAGACAAGGGAGGCGCTGCACCAAGCCCTCTAAATCCATTGTAGGCCAGGGCACATACTGTAACTGTGCCCCTTTGGCCAGCAGTGGGTATGATGAAGCATCTGCAGCTCCAGGTGGATGTTCTGATTCTCCACTGGTGTTAAGTGTAATTACTGCCTCCACTCTTCCACATTCTCCCTCTGACAAGGAATGATCCCCTCTGCGAGCTTGAGGTGATGACTGACTCCTTTTTTCCTCATGGTAACATGAGGAGCCTTTGGTTTAGCTCCTCCATGATCATATCTCTCTTCCTCCTCTTCCTCATTTCTTCTAGGAGTAGACACCTTACTGGCCACAAGCGGAGGGTTGAGGGAGTATTCTCTTGAGTCAAAGGGGTCAAAAGCCTCTTCTTCTCTGGCCTTTGCCCTGTCACCCATCTCACACTGCCTGCCCTCCTCTTTTTCAGCATCTGTCAATATTTTCACAATTTGGTCATGCAAGCCACTTAAACGTTTGCGGGCCTCTCCCTGTGGGAGACTCAGCCCTCTCCAATAAGCCTCTGGGAGATCCTCTAGCTCATCCGGCAGCTCCCCCTTCTCCTGCCGTCCAAAGCTGGCCGCCTGCTCCAGCTCTTCTACTGCATAAATTGACTTCTTTCCAGATTTCATCACATAGTCACCTTTGAGTCTTAGCTGTCACACAGGCATTTGAGCAGCATATGGTGGTGGTGATCCGTTCCCCGAACCAGCTTTTTTGACGTATTTGACCATCTTCTCGCAGCAGTTTTGCATTATTATAAACAATTGGATGACAGCAAGTTCTATTTCACGCTTACGCACATGCTTGGCAGACTTATCTTTGGCCTTATGGTTTTTTATAACCACCTCCATTTCGCAACATTGATTGAGATCAAATGTTCCATCTTGTGGCCAGGGTGACAGGGGATTTTGTGTTCTGCAGTTCCACTTTCGTGACAAGTTGTCAATTTCCTCGGCGAGCAAAGGATTTTGCTTACCTAAAACAACCACTGGAGATGTGCTCTTCAGTTTTCCGGACTCCATGGCCCTGCTGGGTTATGTTATATATCTGTAGCAAAATACCTATGTACTTATATACCACTATAATACACTGTGGGATGAATGACACCACCCCAAGATTCAAATAATATGACGGACTTAAATGGATATGAAACCTTAAAAAATGGATAAATATGAATGTACAGATGAACAACCACAATCAAAACCAAATTTAATCACTTAAAGCAACTCTGCTATGTTAGAGCTGCTGTTCTAGCTTTCCCAATCCTCCCTGTGATTTAAATCTTAATGTCCATTCATGTGCATATATTGTGAATATAAATGTGCATATAAATCTAAAGAAACAAATACAACATATGCCAATCAGCAAAAATAGAGAAAATAACCTTTATTTTTACCCTCAGCTGCTTTAACTCACTTTTCCCTTTCAATTATATTTGAGCTGCTCTCCCCTGTCTGTGCTCTTCTACACGTCACGCCTTCACCTCTCACAGAAATCACCGAAGGGTGGGGGGAGGTGGAGCCACAGCCCAGAGTGGGCCACCACTTCCAGTATTCTAGAAGACAAGCTACAGAGCGGACCGCTCCGACAGCTTAAACAGGCCCGCCCCAAACTGCCCACCCTCCCTTCCTTCAACACTAAATTGTAGTGTTGAACCTGTTGAACAAATATATAAGGAAAGCAACTACTTTTTACACGCCAGCCACAGGGACAGAGAGGATTTTACCACTTGTGAGTTTATTACAACTGCAATTACCAATACTCAATAATCAATTTTCGTGCACAACCCAGCCGTCACACTGCAACTCGCTCTCCCCAGACCATGACGTCACTAGCAAAAAGAACCGCAAGAATATAAACCTCTAAACACAAACCTCATAAAAAAAATAAACTTCACAAACACTGAACTTATGACAATAATAACTGAAACCCAATAAGCAAAACAACAGGAATATAATAATATACAGTTATCAATGCACTAGACTCCTTTACCACACCCAAAAAAGGCACACGCTTCTTCATAGGCAATGAAAATACTCGCATTCACGCACACACACTGACCGCACATACACAGAGTGGGCTACATACACAGAGTGGGCTACATACACGCACAGAGCAGACCACACCCAAAGCAAAACTACGCAGTTTAACACAATGTATATACAGTATATTTTCAGTGTATCTTTAGCTTGTATAAACCTTCAATATAACACAATATAAATGTTTTAAGCAAACTTTTTATATGTGACAGAACATAGAGCAATTTACAACATATATGCACAAACAGAGAGCTCTCTCACTCCTGACCCTAAATTTGTCACAGTGCACACACACACACACACACACACACACACACACACAC
>NW_018127976.1:1652861-1653956 GCF_001952655.1 Monopterus albus | reverse complement strand
GGGGCTGAATAATTTTGCACGGCCAATTTTTCAGTTTTTTATTTGTTAAAAACGTTTGAAATATCCAATAAATTTCGTTCCACTTCATGATTGTGTCCCACTTGTTGTTGATTCTTCACAAAAAATTACAGTTTTATATCTTTATGTTTGAAGCCTGAAATGTGGCAAAAGGTCGCAAAGTTCAAGGGGGCCGAATACTTTCGCAAGGCACTGTATATGGCTACATCCCAACTTCCTGCAATTGTCAAGATCTTGACGTCCAACGGGCCCCCACCCTGGCGACACTTCTCTATTTTGGGAACCCCCTGCAGCCTATATTGAAAAACAGGAAATCTGACGCCCAATGTTCTTGCAGAGGCCCTCACAGCAAAGCAGAGAGTTCATCCTGGCCATACTACATATTATACTTAACTAACATTTGCCTATCAGCTATGCTAATAACTATTAACTATATTCTGATCCTATTCTGACTATATTCAGTTTGCTTTTACCACTACACCAGTCGTACAGGGACTCGACAGCCCATAGCAAAGGGCCCCGGATCCCGTACTTCCGGAGCACTCCCCACAGGGCGCTGCGAGGGACACGGTCGAATGCCTTCTCCAGATCCACAAAACACATGTGGACTGGTTGGGCAAACTCCCATGAATCCTCCGCCACCCTGAAGAGGGTATAGAGCTGGTCCAGTGTTCCACGGCCAGCACAAAAACCGCATTGTTCCTCCTGAATCCGAGGTTTGAATATCGGTCGAATTCTCCTCTCCAATACCCTGGCATAGAGTTTCCCAGGGAGGCTGAGGAGTGTGATCCCCCTATAGTTGGAACACACCCTCTGGTCCCCCTTCTTGAAAAGAGGGACCACCACCCCGGTCTGCCAGTCCAGAGGCATTGTTCCTAACCGCCATGTGACGTTGCAGAGGCGTTTCAGCCAAGACAGCCCCACAACATCCAGAGACATAAGATACTTGGGGCGGAACTCATCCACCCCTGGTACCTTGCCACCGGGAAGCTTCTTAACTACCTTGGTGACTTCAGCTTGGGTGATGGATGAGTCCACCTCCGAGCCCCCGGCCTCTGCTTCCTCATCGGAAGGCAT
>NW_018127976.1:1646707-1651877 GCF_001952655.1 Monopterus albus | reverse complement strand
GAACTATTCTACATACTGTGGCCTTACTAATGTGCTCTGCATCCCCGATGTTATAAAGAAAACTGCCGTTTGCAACAAATCGTAACGCAACACAAAGCATCTGCTCGGATGTAAGAGCACGGCCAAGATGGGTGATGTGTCTGATGTATGGGTGGATAAGATTATTGATATATGTTATGGACTCTCTAGAAAAACGGTACCGCTCAAATAAAAATACATGGGGATATGACAAAAAATCAATTGAGGTAGGCCTATTTAAACACCTTTCACTTTAAAAAGGGGCGGAGACCGGAGGAAACCCTGGGTTTCCCAAACAAAACCTGCTCCCAACCAGGTTAGGTTCACAGAGTAAGTTGCCATAGTAACTGACTGAGTTTAGATTACCTCTCTTTTTGTAACGGGTTTAACTTACCCCGCTTTCACGGGTTTAAGTTACCTCCGTTTCTGGAACTGAAAACTCAGAGTTTTCCTCATTTCGGGGTTAACAAACTCAGCGTTTCAACAAAACCTCCTTCTTGAAATGGGCCCCTGGTGCCATGTGCACTGATGGACACCCTTATGCTTGAACATGGTGTTCGTTATGAACAAACTGTGACTAGCACAGAAGTCCAATAACAAAACACCACTTGGGTTCAGATCAGGGGTGGTCGTTCCTCCCAATCACGCCCCTCCAGGTGTCACTGTCCCGCCCACGTGAGTATTGAAGTCCCCCAGTAGAACAATGGAGTCCCCATTCGGGGCATTTTCCAGCACACTTACCAGGGACTCCAAGAAGGCCGGGTACTCTAGACTGCCATTCGGCCCGTAGGCACAAACGGCAGTGAGAGACTTATCCCCAACCCGAAGGCACAGGGAAACGACCCTCTCGTTCACCGGGGTAAACTCCAACACATGGCGGCTAAGCTGGGGAGCTATGAGCAAGCCCACACCAGCCTGCCGCCTCTTACCGCGGGCAACTCCAGAGTAGTAGAGAGTCCAGCCTCTCTTAAGGAGTAAGGTTCCAGAGCCCAAGCTGTGTGTGGAGGTCAGCCCGACTATATCTAGCCGGTACCTCTCAACCTCCTGCACAAGCTCGGGCTCCTTCCCCACCAGCGAGGTGACATTCTATAAATTTTATTTGTATAGCACCAAATTACAACAAAAGTCATCTCAGGACACTTTACAAAGTAAGGTTTAGACCTTACTGTTATTATTATTATTACAGAGGGAAAACCCAACAAATCCCCCTTGAGCAGCACTTGGCGACAGTGAGGAGGAAACACTCCCTTTAGTGGAAGAAACCTCTGACAGACCCCAGCTCTTGGTTGGCAGCCTTCTGCCTCAACCAGTTGGGGTGAGTGGATAGAGGAGAGACAAAAGAAGAAAAGCAACAAGACACAACAAACAAACAAATACATATCAGGTTGATATGGCTGGTGACCGCTCATCAGAGATGTAGAGCTCCAGAGCCAGGGCAACCTGCAGAAAGATACAGGGAGAGAGAGAGAGAGAGAGAGGACACACAGTGATGTGTAATGGTGGCATATAGATGCAAAGAGAGAGATGAGAGAATAGCAATTCAGAGCATCATTTTAAATTATTTTACCGTTTCACAGGGCATGCTGCTGCATTTTTTTAGTATGTCCCAGCAGTTTTTGTGTTTATTTCAGTTTCCTCAAAGAAGCACTAATGCCAGATACAGAATGTTATTGAATGTAAGACAGTAGTGAAAAACATCAAGTGGCTAATTCAAGTTTTTTTCAGCTTACTATGACCTGGATGACTGGGAATTTGCACAGACATGTACACCAGAGAAGTTGAAGCCAGGAGAGTAAACCAAATGTTCTCTTCTGAGCCATCCAAGGTGTACTCTCAGTGGCAGGGTAATAACATGAGAACAGACCCACCAAGGCTGGAGACTGAATTCTGGAAGAGCATATAGGAGAAGGAGGCATCACATAACAACAATGCCCAATGGCTGGTGGACCTGAGAGCAGACCACAGCACCCACCCTGAACAAGGGTCTCAAGTATGAAGAGCTGGACAGCACCAGGCCCTGACATGATCCACGGCTACTGCTTAAAGAAGCTAACTTCACTCCATGAGCGCCTGGCAGGACAAATAAACCAGCTACTAATGGATGGAACCCACCCTGAGTGGTTAACTGAAGGTCGGACAGTCCTGATCCTGAAGGACCCTCAGAAGGGGGCAGTACCATCCAACTACCACCCAATAACCTGCCTCTGCACAACATGGAAGCTCCTGTCAGGCATCATAGCAGCTAAGATGAGGACAAATGAACCAGCTACTAATGGATGGAACCCACCCTGAGTGGTTAACTGAAGGTCGGACAGTCCTGATCCTGAAGGACCCTCAGAAGGGGGCAGTACCATCCAACTACCACCCAATAACCTGCCTCTGCACAACATGGAAGCTCCTGTCAGGCATCATAGCAGCTAAGATGGGCACGTGGCTCACTCATCGCCGTCTTGAATGAGACCAATGACCGTTGTATCATCAGCAAACTTTAGGAGCTTGACAGAGGGGTCCTTCAAGATGCAGTTGTTGGTGTAGAGTGAAAACAGCAGAGGGGATAGCACACATCCCTGGGGGGCGCCTGTGCTTATTGTTCAGGTGCTGGATGTGTGTCTCCCCTCTGCTGCACTTGCTGCTTCCTGTCTCTCAGAAACCTAGTAATCCACTGACAGGTGGAGGCAGGCACAGTGAGCTGGGTCAGTTTGGAGTGGACGATGTCTGGGATGATGGTGTTGAGTGCTGAGCTGAAGTCCACAAAGAAGGCCCCTGCATTGGTCCCTACTGTATTGCAGGATGTAATACAGTGTCATGTTGATTGCATCATCCACATCCACTGACCTGTTATGACTTTTCATCTGAGAATGTTTTAACCACATCGAGGGGCTTTCCCTAACCTGTGCCAAAAATGAACCATTTATGGAATGTAAGTAATGTCAGCCATTGTCTTTTCATTTTTGCTGCCTTGACACAACAATTACTCTAAGGGCCAAAGTATAGTTCCTAAACCTTACTCAGTAAAGCAACATCTGAAGGTTTAAGGAGGTAGCTGCTTATAACTGCAGGCTGTTATTGTTCAGTAGGATTTGGGGTCTTGTCCTGAAATAATGACATGTAAGAGGGACGTCCGCAGGGAACTCTGTTCGCAGGTTCATGGTAGTCATTTATTAAGTGAATATAGTACACACTGTACTTCAACTCATCACAATTAGTGTAAAAAAAGACAGAGAAAGCTGCCAACATAGTTTGATTTTGATAGAAACAGAAATCAAGTAAACAGCATCAATGCTGAGTCTGACACCTGTCACAACATAACACTTTCAATAAATAGATGCACAGTAGTGAACACAGCTCCATCAGCAATACATAGCAATGCAATGCTAGCCTGTGCATGCATGTGGAGATAATGTTGTGAGGCTTTCCATGGTCATTAGTGTAACTGACAATGTCCCACCCTTTGTCATAGACTCTCATGTCATAGGTCACTAATACGTGTCTAAGACCTCTAATACATCTCTTTTTGTTCAAGTAGTCTAAGCATGCATTTAATTTGTTCCAAGAACATTCCAGGAGTGATGGAGCTGAAAAGGACAATTGCACTGAACACTAGTCCTCCCTTAACAGATAATAATGATCACAATGCAGTACCACATTAGAGGTTATAGCTTGCCAAATGTAAACAAGTCATAAAGGAGACTGCTGACTGTCTGTGGTAGACTTGGTAGTAACAGGCAGGTACAGTAATGCTGGTAATGAGAAAACACAAATAACATCATCATTATCTGAGTACACAGATCAATAGAATAATTTACCTCTTGTTATAAAAACAAGTCTTTACTAACTACTCTATATGTTCAGCGATTAGTCTGTGGTATTGGAGCATTTACATGGAACATTTTAAATATAAAAGTACCATTAGGTGAAGAAAAAGGTTTTCAGCACCTAAGGATGTGCCACCATGCAAGATGAAATAGTTAATTTAATAATAATATAATAATAATAAGTTACAGAAATACATTAATAACTGTGATGAGCACACACACTTTAGCAACCATCAGATGGGTTTTTAAAAAGGGCCTGCAAATGTAAGAACTGAATCACAGCAAAAGTCTAATAGATTTGATTCAAATACAAGACAACTAGTACTCTTTTACTACAATGTGCAAATAGAGAGCAAATGCAATGGATGGAGACAGAGGGAATGAATTTATAGAACATGAAAGGGCAGGATGGAAAGAAAGAAAGAGAAGGAGAAAAAGGCTAGTTGTGATCATTAAATACAAGCAGGAGTGTGTGTGGGCTGCAGCTCAATGAAGTTATGGACACACACATCAGTACAGCAGTTCCAGTAATGTTACATGATGACCACAGATCTGAGGTATTAGGAAAAACTGTATTCATGAGAGTGTGCTGTCCTCACCAGAAATATAACAGTATTTTTAGTTTTTTTCTAATCAAACCTTTTACTAGACTAACTGTACTGGGCAATCCTGCAATCCCCGGGTTCACTGGCAACATGTTTGTGTTCATTTCTTTCTGCAATATCTGTGCATTGCAAATATGGTATGGTCAAGGCCAGGGAAGGCTGGAATCAGGTTAGTCTGAACAAAGTGTCATCAGACCATAAATAAAGGCAAAAGTATTCTCAAAAGTTTTTCAGTGTTGTCTTTAAAGTGGGATGAAAATGGGATAATATGCCCTGGGCATACAGATGGGCATACCACCAAACACAGTGTCCTCCTCAAAGGCATTCATGGTATTTCATACACCTCTAGACAGCATTCATATAGTGCAACCTCCCCCAAAGGGGCAACTCCGTTTCCCCATTATCCCATAAAAACAATAATCTAGCCACAGGGGTTGCAAGCCAGTGACTTCTGTGCTAGTTCCAAGCCCGGATAAAAAGAGAGGGTTGCATCAGGAAGGGCATCCGGTGTAAAAACACGCCAAATTTAAACATGTGAATCATCAGTGCAAATTCCATATTGGATTGGTTGAGGCCCGGGTTAACAACGACCGCCACCAGTGCTGTTGACCTACAGGGTGCTGGTGAAAATTGGACTACTGTTGGTCGAAGAAGGAGAGGAGGTAGAAGGATTCGTAGACAGAGAGAGAAGAGGAAAGGCAGGAGTATAGGTCTGAGAATAGGGACTCTTAA
>NW_018127976.1:1635233-1646469 GCF_001952655.1 Monopterus albus | reverse complement strand
TGATAGAGAGTACTCCCAGAGGTGCGAGAGTGGTGATTGGGGCAGACTTCAACGGGCACATTGGTGAGGGGAACAGAGGTGATGGGCGGGTTTGGTGTCAAGGGAAGGAACCTAGAAGGACAGATGGCGGTGGACTTTGCTAAGAGGATGAAAATGGCTATAGTTAACACCTATTTCCAGAAGAGGGAGGAACATAGTTACATATAAGAGTGGAGGTAGGAGTACATTCTGTTAAGACAAGAGGCAGAGATGGAGGTAGCAGAGATGAGGATGTTGAGGTTCTCTTTAGGAGTGACCAGGATGGACAGGATTAGGAATGAGCACACCAGAGGGACAGCTCAGGTTTGCTATTTTGAGGACAAGGTCAGAGAGGCCAGATTGTGATGGTTTGGACATGTGCAGAGGAGGGATAGTGGTTATATTGGTAGAAGGATGTTAGAGATGGAGCTGCCAGGCAAGAGGTCAAGAGGAAGGCCAAAGAGGAGATATATTGATGTGCTAAAAGAGGACATGAAGTTAATTGGTGTGAGAGTAGTGGATGCCGAGGATAGAGTTAGGTGGAAAGAGATGTTTCACTGTGGCGACCCCTAACGGGACCAGCCAAAAGAAGAAGAAGAAGAAGCCATAAAAACAATATTCCCATAATATAATATTCCCTGACCCCTTATATGACTGCTTGACCATTAAACTTACCGCTGGCATTTGGAATGCTGCTGATTCCATTATTTGTTTGAAAGTTATTTAAAAAAAAACAACAGACATGACAGATGACCAATCCTTCATTTAGAGGTAAAATGGGGACTTTAGTGAGTGGACTGTGGGCAAAGTGGTGAAGACATCAAATTTATGCAAGTATGTAAATGTTATTTCTGTGGATGCTGTAAAGCTGAAATCCCCCTTGGGCAAGCACTTGGCGACAGTGGGGAGGAAAAACTCCCTTTAACGGAAGAAACCTCCGACAGACCCCGGCTCTTGGTGGGCAGCCTTCTGCCTCGACCGGTTGGGGTGAGTGGATAGAGGAGAGACAAAAGAAGAAAAGCAACAAGACACAACAATCGAACACTGATCAGGTCGATGTGGCTGGTGAAAGCTCGTCAGAGATGTAGAGCTCCAGGGCCAGGGCAACCTGCAGAAAGGTACAAGGAGAGAAAGAGAGGACACACTACGGGAGAGAGGAGACACAAAGTTAGTAATGTGTAATGGTGGCATATAGAAGCATAGGGAGAGAGAGGAGAGGAGAGAAGAGCAGAGCAGGAGGGGAGGGGAGAGAAACTCAGAGCATCATGGGGCCCCCCAGCAGCCTAGGCCTATAGCAGCATAACTAAGGGAAGGCTCAGGGTCACCTGATCCAGCCCTAACTATAAGCTTTATCAAAAAGGAACATCTTAAGTCCAATCTTAAAAGTAGAGAGGGTGTCTGCCTCCTGAACTGAGACTGGGGGTTGGTTCCATAGGAGAGGAGCTTGATAGCTAAAGGCTACCAGCCAAAAGAAGAAGAAGAAGAAGCCATAAAAACAATATTCCCATAATATAATATTCCCTGACCCCTTATATGACTGCTTGACCATTAAACTTACCGCTGGCATTTGGAATGCTGCTGATTCCATTATTTGTTTGAAAGTTATTTAAAAAAAAACAACAGACATGACAGATGACCAATCCTTCATTTAGAGGTAAAATGGGGACTTTAGTGAGTGGACTGTGGGCAAAGTGGTGAAGACATCAAATTTATGCAAGTATGTAAATGTTATTTCTGTGGATGCTGTAAAGCTGAAATCCCCCTTGGGCAAGCACTTGGCGACAGTGGGGAGGAAAAACTCCCTTTAACGGAAGAAACCTCCGACAGACCCCGGCTCTTGGTGGGCAGCCTTCTGCCTCGACCGGTTGGGGTGAGTGGATAGAGGAGAGACAAAAGAAGAAAAGCAACAAGACACAACAATCGAACACTGATCAGGTCGATGTGGCTGGTGAAAGCTCGTCAGAGATGTAGAGCTCCAGGGCCAGGGCAACCTGCAGAAAGGTACAAGGAGAGAAAGAGAGGACACACTACGGGAGAGAGGAGACACAAAGTTAGTAATGTGTAATGCGAGCTGCTGCTACTGCGGTGGCTGACGGGTGTCTTCCCTCGGCGGCTTTTCTTCTCCATGTAGTAGCTGCCAAAACACAACAGTGCTCATTAGAATAGCAACATCACATTAACGAGGGCAGAACCAGAAAGTGTTGGTGATTTTGCTTCAAAATATTTGCCAGTTAATTTTCTATCAGTGAACTGAATAACGTAGCTCTAGGCTGCTGAATGAGGGAATATGTTTTGGAAGAATGACACTTCCTCCTTCCAACAGAGGAGCACTGAAGCCGTTCTAAAAAGTCTGTATTGTTACTTTGTGCTACTTTGTCTTTTTATTTGTCACCCAACTGTACATAAGACAGAGCTGTTGAATTATATCCCGAGGCTCATAGTATGATTAACGCATGGTGTTGCTGTTACATAAAAGAACATTTTCACTATTACACTGTACTTACTGTGTTTTAACATTACAGCCATAGGTGGATATGGCATATTTTCCTTTGTAGTACTTATCTCTTATAGCATGCTGAAGGCATGGGTTTGATAAGGCACTGGGTAGGAGCACATCGAGGATGATGGGGCTTCTGCTTGAAGCATTTTCAGCTAAATATTGAACCCAATTTGTTTCTTTTGAGGAAAAAAAACACTTAAAAACATGGAAAACTTGGAGGAGTAAAAGAAAAAATAAAGACAGAATGGCCAAAAGAAACTCCAGCTGAAGGCACTTTGAAAACAGTTGGCATTAGATCCCAAGACTCTGGAGTGTCTAGGGATCTAATGCGTTTCCCCTCATCTTAATCTGAGCCTAACCTTCACCCTAACCATGTCTTATGTTGTTTAACATGACCCTAAAGTCACTCTAACCAAATTCCTCTGCCTACTCCCAAGTCTTGGCCTCTAACATTTACCATTTGAAAATATCATCAGTAGTTTTTCAGAAACACAGTAGAGTACCGTAGGCCTTTGGAACAGACAGTTATGATGAAGTCAGCTTCATCCAGCTGTCTGCTGAGCCATGACATCTGACCCTCTCTGCACATCTCCAGGTGTTCCCACAGGTCCAACACAACCTGAACAGGAATGAACAGGGACTTGACAACCATACACAACCTTCAAAAAGGAACATTTCATTTTTATTTTTTGTACTGTTTTCCTCAAAATCAAGCCATTATCTGGTGGTGTGTGTATCACTGTCTCACCTCACAGTTGCAGAAGTCCTGCAGGAAGTAGGCGAAGCTCTGGATGACACTGGTGTGTTTGGGACAGTCTCTGTTGGAGTAACAGATGAAGACTTTGGGACGGGGCCAAGGTCGCTCCGCATTCAAAGCTGCACTGTGGTGGGACGAGTCACTGCTCTCCTCGTCCAGTTGGCTATAGATGTTTTCTAACAGGAAAGGAGACACATGAGGAATGATTGGTAAATATATCAGAATATTGTGTCTGAAATTCTAGGGCATCCTTATACGCAGTGACAGTTCTCAAAAAAGTCTGAGCTCACATCTACAGTAGTGTGCAAACGTTTAGATGCTTACCCATTACCTAATAATATCAGGGAGGCATCTGATCAGTCCCTAGTTGTGTGATTATTCTGTGAGCTTCTGTCTGTTTTTTGGCACTTTATAAGTCCAGCATACTTTCAGCTATCCCAGCCATTCAGGTATCTTCCTGTTCAGCTCTTCAAGGACATTCGTGCTTGTATTCAACTTTTTTATAATGTTTATACTTTTTAATTTATTCCATTTTTTATTTACAATAGAAGTCAACGGGAGCTCAAAGTGCTGAGTCAGTAACACAGTGCTGGAGTGCCATCTGGTGGTCCATAAAATGCAGTGCAATTGAGACATGGTACTTCACAACTCACTCTCTCTCGCTCTCTCTCTCTCACACACACACCTACTTGTTTTACCAATTGGGGACCAATTGTAATATTTTTAATAAGTTCAGCATACTTTCAGGTAGAAAAGCCATTCAGGTATCAAAATGTTCAGCTCTTCAAGGAAATTCCTGCTTGTATTTATTGCATCTCATCCTTCAGATTATTCAACAAAGAACTTTAGCCAGTTCTTCTCATCCTTCAGTTGTTTTGCCAATTGATTTCAGGCATTTTCAGGAAGATCTTTCAGCATATCGGCATCCTCACGCATTTTTGACAGGAAATGCATTTCTCTAGTTTCATAATGAAATTTCTGACAAAAAATATTCATTGACAAGGGTGAAACTGAAACTAAATAAAGAGTAACATTTAAACATTAAAATGTTTGACATTTTTTATCAACAATGGACTCAAAACCTGTCCAGGGTGTACCCTGCCTCTCACCCAAAAATTTAGCTGGGATAGTTCCAATGTCCACCACTGGGTTCAGTGGTGGACACTGGAAGTAAGGGATGCCGTCAAGTTGAAGGAGTTATTTCGAGCCTGGTTGGCTCGTGGGACACCTGAGGCAGCTGACGGGTACCGGCAGGCCAAGCAGACTGCACCCCGGGTGGTTGTGGAGGCAAAATCTCGGGTCTGGGAAGATTTTGGTGAGGCCATGGAGAGGGACTATCGGTCAGCCTCGAAGAAATTCTGGCAAACTGTCCGCCGCCTCAGGAGGGGGAAGCAGTGCCCTGCCAAAACTGTTCACAGTGGAGGTGGGTATCCAGGTCTTCCGATGAGGAAGCAGAGGCTGGGGGCTCAGAGGTGAACTCGTCCATCACCCAAGCTGAAGTCACCGAGGTAGTTAAGAAGCTTCCCGGTGGCAAGGCACTGGGGGTGGATGAGATCCGCCCTGAGTACCTTAAGTCTCTGGATGTTGTGGGGCTGTCTTGGCTGACAACACGCCTCTGCAACATCGCATGGTGGTTGGGGACAGTGCCTCTGAACTGGCAGACCGGGGTGGTGGTCCCTCTTTTCAAGAAAGGGGACCGGAGGGTGTGTTCCAACTATAGGGGGATAACACTGCTCAGCCTCCTCGGGAAAGTCTATGCCAGGGTACTGGAGAGGAGAATTCGACCGGTAGTCAAACCTCGGATTCAGGAGGAACAATGTGGTTTTCGTTGTTCATGACTAACTGTGCATGCTCTTTGCACTAGACCTCTGCTACACAGCAATAAAAGAGGCCTATTGCTCTGTTCCCCGCGCAGCCCTGGGTCTCTCTGATCACTGTATGGTCCATCTTATTCCAACCTACAGGCACAAACTTAAAGTTGCGAAGCCTGAGCAGGCTAAGTCAGAGCTACAGGGTTGCTTCAACTGTATAGATTGGGATGTATTTGAGGCTGCAGCTATGGACCTGGATGAACTCACTGACACTGTGGCATCTTATATAAGCTTTTGTGTGGATATGTGTGTGCTCACAAGTCCTTCTGTACGTACAACAACAAGCCCTGGTTCACAGTAAGACTCAAGCAGCTTCGTTGTGCCAAAGAGGAGGCCTACAGAAGTGGGGACAGGATTCTGTCATACTATCTGACATACTGTATATGTGTATGGTATAGCAGCAGCACAGTGGCTCAGAGGAAAGCACTCCAGGGGTCATTAATATGGCCCAGGAGATCATCGGCTGCCCTCTCCTCACTCTGGAAGAACTACACAGGTCCCACTGCCTCAAAAAAGCACATCAGAACATCATTAAGGACACTTCACACCCTGGACATTCACTCTTTGAACTGCTATCGTCAGGTAGACGGTTCAGAGCAATCAAATCAAGGACCAATAAATTCAAGAATAGTTTTTACGTAACAGCAGTTACCACACTCAATGCTGCTAAAATATAATATGCCTGTGCGTGTGTATAGGGGGGTCTGCTGTTTATTTCATTTTTTTAGCAGTTATGTTTTTATATGGTTTTATTTCATATATTATGGGGGGGGGGGTTATTGCTGTACCGACTGAAGGTCACTCTAAAACTTAATTGCACGTGTTATAGTGTTACAAGGAACATTAACTTTGGATAAAAGACAAAAGCAATTGATTATCAGCACACAACCATTAAAATAAAGAAATCAAAATGACAATTTCTTAAATTCTAATGATATTCAAATTGTATAATTACAGAAATTGTGAAAAAGACTATTTGTTTTTTACACATCATCATTTAGAGGGTTACATTACAAAAGAGGTGAAACACATTCTTTTCCCAACCCTAATGCTTAAATCAGGTGAATTATTTGATTTCCATTTTTATGGATTACAATGTTTGTCTTATTCAATCTTTAGACATGTCAAAATTTAAATCTTAAATATAGGGCAGAAACAATATGTCTTCCTAAGTTAAGAAAATTAGCCTATTTATTTTTATAAATATTTATAATCTATTTATTTTAATAGTTTTATTTCTTAGATCTATCCATACTAATGGGCTAAACTGTGTTAAAAATAAACACTGACACTAACCCTTAAAAATCTGTGAATTATTTAATATTAACTTTAGAAAAATACACAGTTTTACACCAATGGGCCTTCAGAGAGCAGCAGCTTATGTATGTCTGTGTGTGTACTAACTTAATGGGTGACCCTGATAATACTCCTTTGATTTGCTATCCGTACTCTGTTGTTGTGTTGGTCAGCCCTTTTCCCTTGTGGGAAACCCTAATAAAATCTATTAATACTGTTATATAACCTATAATAAAATGTTTCAATGTGACATTCGTACATACAGTATGTAATTTTACACCATAAAAGTTGACAGGCTTTGATCTAGAGGGAAGTGAAGTGCAAAGTGTGGGTCGGACTTAGACAGGCAAGCCTGACACAATCGGGTCGTAAATCATGTCTTCATGCCTCACTTTGACAGGAGCTATACTCTAGTACTCCACTAGTATAAAAGCTGGGACAGAATAATCAGTGTAATACTATAATGTCTTTTGGTTGATTGCCCTACTGCCAGAATACAAAAAATTCTCTGACAAGCTGGATTGATTTTTATGAATAGCCCATAGAAACCAATGATTTAAAATGAAAATATAAACTCCACAACCAGCTTGTAATAGTTACACCACTGGTTGCAAAAGTTTCAGGATTCCAAGTGAGTAATGAGAAAAGCAGAATGGACTATTGTGCCTTTGATTTGTTTGCCTTTTTGCTACATTGTCTGCTAATTGTTGCACCAGAACCACAAATGAAGTAAGCAAGTTTATTCAAGTATTCATTCATTTACTCTTTCAGTCTGGCTCCTGGCAGCTGACTACTGTCAATGTAGATAATTGTGATTTTGTTCAACAGCTTCTTAAAAAATACAGTTACAAATAATATAAAAACTTTTTTCTCTCTCGTTGCAGATACAGCTTTGTGCACTAGAAGAGAGGTTTTCCTTTTCAAAATCCCCTCTTTTCAATATGATCATTTGCATAACCAAGACTGCATCACATACAGCTTCTCCTTGTCATGATTCGGTTCCGTTTGCTTCCTGCTGTGCTTTTATTTTGACAGTACGTCCTGTTTTTGTTTCACCACAGTTTCGGACTTTTTACTTTAATCATCACACTATCGGCAGCTTCACGCTCCAATCCTGACACTCCTTTTTCTCTCCGTATCTTCAGCAGAGTTTCCACCATTATGTTCTTTTTTTTTTTTGCTGTTGGTGTAAGACTTACTGCTTAGAAAAGTAGCTGCTTTTTATTGTACATGCTCTTAGTGGCCATGACACAAACATGATTACACTCCTTGCCTCTGTCATTCCAACCATGCTTCACTGCTCACGCCTCCCAGCCACCCTCCAGTCATTTAGCCTGACAAGAGCAATCAGACTGAACAGATATTGTTTGGAGGAAAAAAAAAATCTTATCTTATGCACAGAGTATACATTGGTACCAGTTACATCAAACAGCATGAAGATAAGGCAAAATAAATGCATTATTATGCTGCATGACACAAATGTCCACACATTTCACATTCTTTGTCTGAGGATGTTTTTGTGGTTTGGGCTGAGTTTCCTAATTGCAATTAGTGCAAATCCTATTACTACAGTATATTTTACACAATACTTGTTTGGGTAAATTCATTTCCTTGTCTCCCATTTTTCTCCTTTTGATTTTATGGTTAGCACTGTTGCATGGTTAGTACTTCGCCCCAGTCCAAAGACATGCAGGTTAGGTTTATTGCTGAGCTATTCTAAGGCCCATGACACAACAAGCCAGCGGTCAGCCATTGGCCACTCTCAGGTTGTCGGTGAGCGTCTGTTGGTGCTGGTCTTCTCTTTGTGTCCCACAGTATTTGCATTAGTTGGGTCCTGTTGGTGGCTTTTCAGTCAATGTGGCATGTTGAATCGGCGGTGAGAGAGACCACTCTGACTGGCTGTTCAGCTAAGCAAATCAGTGTATGAGAAGAAAAATGTTCAGGAAAGCCCTTTGAGCCTGTGGCTGTAGTAGCCATGACTGCATCAATTTACTGGTGTTTATTTTTTGGCTCCACAACCTCATTTTGTCTTCCATAACCAAAACATCAAGGGCAGAGAATGGCAGTGTCATTTGCAGCTTCTGATCAGACATATTCATGATTACAAGAAACTATTAGCAGCTGCTGCTTTGTTTAAAGCTTGTATTTTCCCCTTCTTTCCCTTTCTGAATGGTAAATACAGATACCACCACCTGCTGGTAGGGGGAGTTATCTCTATCAAGCAGGCATAGTCTACATTATAGTTGGCCATTGGCTGTAGTCTGCGAGGTGTGTTCAAGTGCCACTTTTTCAACCCAATTTGCGATGTGAGGCAACACATCAGTTGGCTTATGTCACTGCTAGTTCTTTAATGTCAGCTTGGTGTGTCTCTGCCTAAATGTGAGTGTGAATGGCTGTCCAGCTCTGTGTCAGCATGTGATAGACAGGCAGTCCCCTCTGGAGTGTATCCCATCTTATGCTTAAGTGTTGGCTGCAGTCAGCACCAGCCCCTACTGTGGCTTTCTACAGGAGAAGCAGTGTAGATGATGGATGAATTTTAACAGGATTCACTAATGAAAACATAAATAAAGCCCTGAATTTGAAAGCTTATCAGACACTATAACAATGCATAGAGGTTTAGAATATTTTATCTTTCATCACAACAAAAGTAGTAGAAACAGTAGGAATACAGCATTCTTTTTGCAAACTAATCTTGGTGCAAAATAATCTTCGAGTAATGTGCATGTGTCCTCCACCTGTCAGGGTAAACCCAAAACAATGGACTAAAAGAAGCTAAAGCACTCATAAATCTGAGAGGAAGGTGACAGTTATATATGTGGATTCATTACTCTATTACTACAAGCGACACTTAACATTATACAAAATCCTTGCCTGTAGTTTATTTAAAAATAATGACTGATACAGCATATTACTGCCTAGGGGTTTGGAATGAGATGTTCCACAAGTACATACTGTATGCTGTGATGTTTCAGTTTCCTCATATTTTTGAACATGTGGTGTGTCTGATGTTTTGAGAGATTGCAAAGGCCTCTCACAGCTGAAAATTTTGCGTATGTGTGTTCGTCTGCCACCAAGCTTTAACTGTTTTTGAAGATCTTCTGTACAAAACGTAGCAGTGCTGCCAGGATATAAGAGTGCATAGGTTCTTACATACCTGTCACTCATCTTTGACTTGATCTTGACTGGCAAGACAGCTAAGGCACATTTCTCTCCGGCCCCTGTGTACGCACATGCTTCCTGTTTCAGCGAGACACATGCACTAGAAACTTCTTTGTCTCCATTGCTGGCTGCTTCTTCTTTATCCACTGTTACAGTGTCTACTTTATCTTTATGCAACAAATTTGGATGGTGACGAGAACAGATTTGACACCTTGCTCTTTTTTTGCAATCCTTATTGAGGTGCCCCTGTGAGAGACATCCAAAGCACAAACCTTTAGATTTTAGAAAGTCCAATCTTTCCTGGTGTTGCAGTTCTATGATCTTCTTGCACTCAGTAAGTGAATGTTTGTTGTGACAGTAAGCACAGGGTTTCTGCAAAGCAACAGCTGTAGACCCTTTGACTGTTGGTTCTTGCTCCTTTTCCTCTTTAGTAGCTACAACCCTTGTTGCAAAGCTGCTTCCCTTTTGGACACCCCTTATGTTCTTGTTTTTTATAAATTTGTCCTTTCCGTTCTTAAACTGAGGGGACTCTACTATGTTTCCAAAGAGGGGATCTGTGGCAACCTTAGCCTGTCGATCAATGAAGTCAACCAGTTCTGGAAATCTGGCACGCCCTCTTCCCTTCTCCTGTATATCAAAAGCTGTCACTCGCCATTTTTCACGCAGTTTATACGGTAGTTTCGAGATGACAGTCCTCATATTGGTGGCATTATCCATTTCCTCCATGAACTCTAAATCACTCATGGTGTTTTTGCAGCCAGTTAGAAAAAGTGCATAAGCATTCAGTCCATTCCCATCATCTGCTTTAATAGGAGGCCAATTCAATGCCTTATCCAGATATGCATTTGCAATTTTCAGCTCATTGCCATAATATTTCTGCAGTAGCCTTCTGGCTTCCGTATAACCCATTTCAGGCGCCATGTGCTCACAGCTACGGACAAGTTCCTGTGGCTCCCCACATGTATACTGTTCTAGGTAGTAAAACTTATCCTGATATGTATCAGCCTTGTCGCCAACAGCGTGATCAAATGCTCTGATAAATTGTTTGTATGTGAGAGGGTCACCTTTAAATACTGGCACTTCCTTGCGTGGCAGACTTGACAAGTTTTGCTGTTTAACCAGCATTTCTGTTATAGCATTCTGTTTTTTCAACATCTGCTGAAGATCACCATCAACTTCATCCTCTTCCTTTGCATTCTGAGCATGTCTGATGTTTCTTGACTGAAGCCTCTTTCAGTTGCACGTGTTGTAGCTGTGGATTATCATCTTGTCGATCTTTCTTCTTTGAAGTAGAACGTTTGGAAAGATAGCTACTCTTATCATATGAATCCTCATAGGTCTGTAACACCTTCAGTTTGGCACTAGATTCTGCTAGTGCTGCTTCAATTAGAGCTTGTTTTTGCTCCAGTAAAGTTGCTCTAGCAACAAGTGCTGCATGTTCTGATTCTTCTTTCAGACGCACTGATGATATCGCGCTTCTTGATGACCTACTGGATCTACTTGAAACAACTGACTTGTAATCACTTCTCATAATTTGTGAGATGCTGTCTTCTGCCTTTACATCATCAGCTAATCCCAACTGCACATCTGTTGGCATGCTTGAAACATCACCTTTGCTTTGATGTTCAAGCTGAC
>NW_018127976.1:1624430-1635121 GCF_001952655.1 Monopterus albus | reverse complement strand
ATGAAAGGGAAGGGGGATACAATTTAAGGGGTCAGTTAAATTTAAAAATTTATGCTATACGTACAACCAAAAAAAGATTCTGTATTTCGATAAGTGGAGTAAAACTATGGAATAATTTAGGTATGGACATAAAAAGCAGTAAGAATATTGATGAGTTTAAACACAGATATAAAGGTATGTGTCAATCAAGATATGGGCAAGAACAGGCTTAATGATTAATCAGATGGGAGTGTGGATGTAGAATATGTCTCCATGTAGTAATACTGCTTGCAAACCAATGATGATAAGATGATGTTAGGGGGTAGGACTAGATAAGTCTAACTTCTTCCTACTCCGTTCAAGCATGTACTAGGTATAAGCAAATTGAAAATATTTTTGTGGACATGTCTGGAATTATGTGTGATTACATACTGACTGTTGTTACATGTTTGAAAGAATAAATAAATCAAATCAAAACTAAATCTGAAAATAGTTCTAAATTCTAAATTTATTACATTGAAAACAGCACAGCATCACATTATTTGATGTGATAATGTACGTCATCAATTTTATTCTTTGTTCAAAATAAATACTTACTTCAATTCTGATTCCTGCACCACTTTCCAACTCTTGCTGACAGGAGTTTACAATCAGAAATTACTTCATGTAATTGCACCTGTACTCTTTACATGCTCAGCTGCACATGCACAACTGCACATGCATAATTGCACACCCACTGATGACTAATGCACATACATCTTCGATGTAGTGTACATTATCTCTTATTGTGTTCTCATTATATTTATTTTCACTCACTGTTTAAAGTGCTTTTAGATTTTGTGCTGCTGTTTATCTACTTTATATTTCACTTGTGTTGTTTGGCATTCAGTGTGGATGGTAAAGTAAGAATTACATTGTGCATGGAAACACGTTTCCATACTGTGGATATGACAAACACTTTGAATCTTGGTTCTCTTTGAATAAACACTCACTTCAATTCTGATGTCTGCAACACATTCCAAAAAAAGTTGGGACAGTGAAGCATTTACTATGGTTTAACGTTGCTGTTCCTTTTTACAACAAGTAAAAGAAATTTAGGGATTAAGGATACAAAGTGAGTCAGTGTGTCATTTTGTCCCATTCTTCCTGCGAACAAGTTTTAAGGTCCTGGGTTTTTGTTGACACGATTTGGTTTCAAAGTGTGCCACACAACCTGTACCCAGTAGAGAACTACTGGGGACAGGTCAAGACTGCAGGCAGGCCAGTCCAACACTCGCACCCTTTTCCTCCACAGCCATGCCTTGGTAATGTGAGCAGTATGAGGTTTTGCATTGCCTTGTCATTTTGAAGGCAGCATATATTGCTCCAAAATCTTTGCATATTTTTCAGCATTAATGGAGCCATCACAGAAGTGTAAGTTACCTTTGCCAAGGCCACTGACACAACCCCAGACCATGACGGACCCTGGCTTTTGGACTTGTTGCTGGTAACAGTCTGGATGGTACTTTTTCTCTTTGGACCAGAGCACACGGGGTCCATTCCTTCCAAAAAAAAAGACTTGAAATATTGATTCATTTGATCACAGTACACATTTCCACTGTGTGATGGTCCATTACAGATGCCTCTGAACCCTTAGCAGTCGGATGAGCTTCTGAACACCGTTGACATAGGGCTCCCTTGGTATTGTAGTACCTGACACATGTGTGCCAAAGTCATCCTGGCCGGTGTGGTTATATCGCTTATAGCAGAACGAAGATTCTTGATGCAGTGCCATTTGAGGGATTGGAGGAAAACGGTCACCCAGCTTAGGCTTGCGTCCTTGCCCATCTTTGCTCCTAAAGCGCTCGGCCTGTTGACATCACCTGTTTCAAATGGAATCATCATTCCATTGTTTTATCTCATTACCCTGAAATGCAAGAGTCCACCATGACACCAGACTGCCAGTGATACGACCTATCACTGCGGTGTCATCCGCGAACTTTAGGATGATGTTGTCCTTGTGGGAGCTGACACAGTCATGGGTGAACAGGGTGTAGAGGATGGGACTGAGGACACATCCCTGTGGGGTGCCAATGTTTGTAGTAATGCTGGCCGAGGTCCCATTACCAATCCTGACAGACTGGGGCCTGCCAGTCAGAGAGTCCAGGAGCCAGTCACAGAGGGTGGGGTGCAGACCCAGTGTGGACAGTTTGTGGGTGAGTTTGTTGGGGATAACTGTGTTTAAAGCAGAGCTGTAGTCAATGAAGAGTATCCTGATGTAGGAGTCTCTATTTTTCAGGTGGAAAGGGAATAGTGGAGGGCAGCCGCGATAGGTGGCCCTGTTTGGTAGGCATACTGCAGGGAATCCAGGGTGTCTGGTTATTTTGAACAAAGAATAAAGTTGATGAGGTATTACATCCAATAATGTGCTGCTGTATTGTTTTCAATGTAATACAGGACACAGATGATTTACACATCACTATTTTCAGTTTTAATTTTGATTTTGCATACAACTTTTTCTGAATTGGGGTTAGAAAAGACAGTGTTTCCAGTAACTACATCACAGCTTCTGCTGAATCTTTAATGTTATGTTATTTATAATCCTCTATCATCTCCACTACCTACAGGGTGACTTCATACAAAAATATAGTCCAGGCTCAACTATATTTTTTTCTTTGAATACCAGTTCTCGTTTATGTTTTGTTTATTTTGTAATAAACAATAGCAGTTCCAGACACTTTTGCACTAAGTCATCAAACTTGCAGGAAACTTCTACAAAGTTATTTTATTTGTATAGCACCAAATCACAACAAAAGTCATCTCAGGATACTTTACAAAGTAAGGTCTAGACCTTACTGTTATCACTATTATTACATGGGGAAAACCCAACAAATCCCCCTTGAGCAAGCACTTGGCGACAGTGGGGAGGAAAAACTCCCTTTAACGGAAGAAACCTCTGACAGACCCCGGCTCTTGGTGGGCGGCCTTCTGCCTCAACCGGTTGGGGTGAGTGGATAGAGGAGAGACAAAAGAAGAAAAGCAACAAGGCACAACAAACAATCAAACACTGGTCAAGTTGATGTGGCCAGTGTCTGCTTTATAAACTGTCATCAGTTTATAAAGTCTGCCTCTCTTCTTCCATTAGTTGACATTCTTTACACTATCCACTGTGGCTCTGTGCTAAACAGTCCTGTCCAGCTTTGAGCTAATATCAACCACATGAAATAAGACTCTGCATCTTCACTAAAGAACCATGGGATTATCTTTATCTTAGCATAATTGGCCATTAAATGATTAAATGGTTTCCCTCTTGCATACTGCTACCCTCAGGGAAAACAGAGCAGGTGGTGGCCTGTGAACCACGAACCAAGCTGAAAACCTACAGTATGTGGGGGGAAAATAGCTGGACTCGACTGAGCCCGAAGAATAACGAATGTTATATTCTGTCACCTTTCATGATTAAAAATAAAACTTTTAAAGGCCTTAGATTCAAAAACTTACATTAAAGACAGATTCTCTGAGTTTAGCTTTACTATGTTTCAATACACAAAATCAATGATAGTTACTGAATGAAGTTATAATTGAAGATATTTGGAAACATGCTTTACTTTGGTAAAAAAAAACCTTTAGTTAAATTAAGACTGATTTTGTTTCACTAAAAACATAATTCTAAGCAAAGAATCTCAGAAATTTTCACTGAGTTACTGCTGATGCTTTCTCCTTGTCTTTTATTCATTTTCTGTAAACTGCTTTCTTTCTACTGTTCTCTTTTGTTTTATGTTTCTTTCTGTTGCTTCAACAGAGAAATATGGCTTTCAATCTGCACAGTAATCTCTGTTTTCATTATGTCTCCTGAAGAAGAGAAATGACAAGCTCAACAGATACACAAAACTAGCTAGGAGTTAGCAATAGTTTACTAAAATGTATACAAACAATGAATTAATTTTTTCTCAAATTTAAGCATAAACCTTATTGCCAAGTATTTAAAAAATACAAGGAATTTGACTCCAGCTCAATGGCCCCTGATGTGCACAATATAAAAATATAAATACAAAAAATATATACAAGTTAAAAGAGCAACATAGACTGGCTGTTCATGACTTTAATAGCCTGGGGGAAGAACCTATCTCTGTGTCCATGTTGGTGTATAGTGACCTGTAGCACCATCCGGAGGGGAGGAGTTCAAAGAGTTTGTATCCAGGGTGGGAGGGGTCTGCAGAAATCCTCTCTGCCCTCCTTTTGACTCATAAGGTGTACAAGTCCTCCATGGAGGGCAGACTGGCACTGATTATTTTCTCTGTAGTCCTGACTGTCCGCTGGAGCCTGTTTCTGTCCTGTTTGGTTGCCGAGCCAAACAAGACAGAGATGGAAGTACAGAGAACAGACTTGATGATTTCCCTATAAAATTGAATCAGCAGCACTTGAGGCAGGTTGAACTTCCTGAGCTGATGCCGGAAGTACATTCTCTGCTGTGTCACTATTTTAAGCGTGTTCAGCTCCAGGTTGTTGTGACTACACCACAGGACCAGCTGCTCAACCTCCAGTTTGTAGGCTGACTCGTCGCGGTCTCGGATGAAACCAATGACCATTGTATCATCAGCAAACTTTAGGAGCATGACAGAGGGGTCCTCTGTCATGCTTCAAGATGCAGTTGTTGGTGTATAGTGAAAACAGCAGAGGGTAGGGCACACATCCCTGAGGGGCACCTGTGCTGATTGTCTGGGTGCTGGATGTGTGTTCTCCCCTCTGCTGCACTTCCTGTCTGTCAGAAAGCTGATAATCCACTGACAGATGGGGGCAGGCACAAATTTCTACATCTTAAAATGTATTGGCATCTCTAAATTTTGATAATAATAACATTTAATCTGGTTACTATTATGTAATTATTGAGCTGTGCAATTAAATGAGCACTGGCCTATAAGTGAAGCAAGATTTATGATTTAAACAAGATTTTTTTTTTTTAAAGAGCTTTTTGCTGTTTACAGTGACTGCGATAAAATCATCTCTGAGGTTTCATAAAGTCAGATTTTGCACTATTTTGTGGTCATCTCAAGCTCCTTTAACCTCAGTCACTGAGTCACTTCATTGACAGAAGAGGCAGAACATGACTGGTTGTCCTTTCAAACTTCCAAACATTGATTGGCTCATTGCAGGTAAAACCTTAAAGAACCAAGTTAGACAACAAGTTTGGAAGGAGAACCTTTTCTTTTTCAAGGTGTAAAGTTAATAATAGATTCAACTAAAAATAAATGTATGCAAAATGTTAAGAATTTATCAAAACATTTTTGTGTGAAAAACGTATTTTTGTCAACAGTGACAGACAGAACCTTCTAAAGTCTTGTTGCAGTTTACGTCACCTCTCTCTCCTGCTCAGATCGCTGCCCAATTAAATCAAGCCCTCAGGACTGTTCCTGCATAAGTTCTGCTAATGATATAGGCTTAAATGAAAAATTCATAAGTTGTCAAAAGTATGAGACAACAGGATCTACTTATTACTCACAACCAAAGCTGAAAAGACTTCAAGAGACTGATTTTCCTCATTAGTTTTTTTTAAAGCTCTTCCTAAAGTAATGGTGATTCACTGCTGTGTCAAGTTAGCGAGAAGACTCAAACCAAGGCAAACTTTTCTCCAGAATATACCAGTGGCCTTCACTGATCACTGTTACAGGTTTCAGAAGAGTCAGAAAAAGGGAGATGTTTAACAAGACAGCAGAAATTCTTAAGGTTGTCTGATGATTGAGTTTTCTTGCACATTTTTGCACAAACATCTCAACTTTTAGTTATGAATACAAATAAAACCCCAGTGAAATATCAACATGGTAATTTATACATTTCCTATCTGAGTTTCAACAGCAAATACAGTACATTTTGAAAGAAAAATAATCCCACCAAAGCAGCATCTTCCCCACCCTCATCACCACCACTGTGGTGCCTGTGAGCAAGACCTTTAACCCCAACCACTCCAGTAGAGATGCTCAGTGGCTGGCAGAGCATTAATACAGGGCAGCTTGTGTGAATGTGATCAGGGTGTTCCCGTAAAAGAGAGGCTGCCCCTCAGAGAATCTATTGTATGTCACGTCATTATATAGTGAGAATGTGATCATCACACAGTAGCCATCTCCCCTCATAGTACAAAATGAACCCAAATTGAAGTGAGTGTTTATTTTGAACAAAGAATAAAATTATTGAGGTAACACATAAAATAATGTGTTGATGTATTGTTTTCAGTAAAATACAAATCATTATTTTCAGTTTTAATTTTGATTTTACATACTGTCTCTGCTTTTTTTGATTTGGGGTTGTATATAAAACACTGTACCAAAACCCATCTTTCTTCGTGTTTTTATTTGTACATTGTCTGTGTCATATGAGTTGCAGCGTCTATATATAGATTAGATTAAATAGTAGATTAATAATGCCTACCACTTATTTTTTGTCAGCTCTATATGACACCAGAGAAAATAGCATGAAACAAGTAATCTATAATAAGTCAGTGTAAACACAAAATGAACCCAGACTAAAAGGTAACTGAACCACAGGTCTGACAGCAACCTCAGAAAATGTTTTTGTGCAGTTGTCAGGAGTTTTCTTTTTTAATCTATTTTCAGATTTGTTTGAATACACAAAAAAATATGACTGTATTTATGTATTATTAAATCTGCTATACTGTATCATTTTTTTCTGAGGTGGGAGGGACCATGTACAATACAGGCCGCCATGTCTCTCTGCGACTGGACAAGGAGCATCTGGTTAACATCTCTGGAGGGCCAATGACATACAGCCATCGTCTGGAAGAGATCCGGCTACACTTCGGCAGCGAGGACAGCCAGGGCTCTGAACACCTGCTGAATGGACAGGCCTTCTCTGGAGAGGTGAGAGTGTGTGCCTGACTGTGTGGGGCTGGACTGAAAAGGACATTTATGTTAATTACACTACATCTTAATCATATAAATGTGGTACACACAAAATCAGTTAATAATCAGAGCAACATTAATAGTAATTTGTAATCATGTCTCAGGCCATCTGTCCAATGTAAACCCAATATTTACTCTCCTTTTGGCTGTGTTTAGGTCTCCACCACTTCCTTAGAAAAATATCTCTTTAGCAGCTGATTGCTTCACTATGTTCACCAGCTGTCTGCTGATGCGTACAATAATGTCAGTTTTTTTGCTGGGATCAAGGTTGGTGTGTGTTACGTCCATGGCCCTGTCCACCCCCAACACTTCCTCAGCTGGCACGGGCTATCACAGTAGTTCCGCCCCTGCACAGGTGGGAATGCATTCTAGGCAGTGAGGCACACCTGATCTCAATTTCCAGACTAGTATTTAAAGGGAGCGTTGGTGTGTCCTCATCACCAGATGATCTCTTGTGACCCTGTGAGTATTTGTGCTGTGTTTCCTGCAAGGATTATATACATATGAACTGCTTCTACGTTGTGGGACCTGATTCCTGGTGTTAAGAACTAAATGTCCTTCGTGTTTTTGAAAGGGTCGCTTTCTGTTTTGTTTTACTGTGAACTTGGGTTAAAGAACTAAATGCCCTTTGTATTTTTGAGGGTTGCTTTCTGTTTGAACTGTCTTACTGTGGATTGGTGTATCCCCTGCTGGTTTTGGCCATTTTGTGTTTTTTTTTATTGGCATTATTTGGTGCCTGGACTGTGAACCTTTTTCTCAGGACGAGGAGACCAACCTCTGCTGGGATTTGTTGCGCGGCTCTGGATCTCAACTGTCAGCCTTCATCGCACTGCCCTTCTACCTGCTCTGTCATCTGCTGCAAACCTGAGCCTCTCCACCACGGCAGAACTGCACGTTGGACCAGTGATCACCTGCCTCGAACCAATAAATGCTGCTACTCGGGTCCTCAGTATACCTATCAGTATTGCCGTTTCCATAGCACCCTTGTTACTCATTCTCATCCTCTGCTCTTCTTTAGCCGGCTGCGCCTCTCCTACCACCTTGGGTTATAGTCTTAGCAGTCCAGTCATCCCAGCACTCCCCGCTGCCCTGAGATCGGCTGATGTGACCGATTCTGACCATTCTCAATTCTGTCAGTAAAATACATTTACCTGATCAAGCCTGAGTCCGAGTTCTGCCTTTTTTTCTGAGTCCGACCACACACACATACGGTTCGCCATAACAGTGTGAGCAAATAGAATAGCTACTTTGGTCCACAGCATGTAGACATCTTAAATTGCTGGGTGGACCATGATGGAACCATGCCTGATCTGTGACAGGTCCACACATGGCCCCTGCTCTTATCGTGTATCCCCTGCGATGATCGCAGTGGTGCCTATTTTACGCCCCTAAGCACCATGTGTACCAGCTGCCCGCAGTATTGTGTATATACCCTCCAGGTGGAGCAGTGTTTGTTGTGGTTTACTGCAGAGGCTGACTGATAACTTGATCCTTCTGTTAATTGTCAGAACAGTTGGTGAGTGAATATAGTAGGATGGCTGGACTGAGCTGAGGTGCTCGGTTGACAATGCTGCCTACAAATTAATCAGCGTCTATGTTTATCACAATAATAACTAGTATTTCATTATGCTTATTCACCATTTGAAACTTTGTTCCACTGGAAGTTATTGCATTATGTCTACATTTTTACATTGTTAAATCAAAGTCAAATCAATTGTATGCTACAGAAAGACAGTTGCTCTCAGGCTCTGTTACTCTTTTATGCTCTCCTGAATAGTACCTCTAACTCTTCTTCCCATTTCAAGGCCAGTCTTGGCCAAAAAGAGACACTCTCTCTTCTAAAAATTACATTCTTATATGGCCTATTAGTGGCTGTATTTGGTTATTAGATTATATTCCGATGGAACATAAATTTTTGTCACATGAGTGGCTCAAGATCAGTTTTGAATTCTGCTGTAACATTTAATCTGTGAGTCAACACATAACCATAATAAAACTTGTTAAACCCTGTCTTTGAGCAGCAGTTCATTCAGTTCAGGAGCTTCTCTCTCATCAGCGAGCTAGTTATCGTAACTTGCAACAGCAGCTGTTGTGGTATTGTGTTTGATATGTAGAGCTGGCTAGTTCAGACATTAGCTCTGGACACGCATCTTGGATATCTTTTGTATTTTCATCACTTCAGTTTTTCTGCTCTTGTTCCTCCACAGGTTTATCTGCTTGATCTGTGCAGCACAGCTTTATTGTGTTTCTGTGTGTGTCTGCACGTGGTAATGTGAGTTAGATTACACTACTAGCTCATTATGTATCAGTTTTTACTTCACAAAGCAGGCACTGCCCCTAACTAAAATCGTAGTAAGAGCAGAGCTACCAGTCCACTGGTTCTCAGCACAAGAATCTGTCTGTGAATCACATAAAACTTTGTTATACTTTTATCTTAATTTTCCTTGACACAGTTGGTCAAAACAATTGTGCTTTTGCCCATAATGCAAAAAAAATGGCTTGGTCTGTCATGCTGCTGTAATGAGGCGTTCACTTGACAAACAGTCGGTCACTAAAATCAGGTGCTCAGAAAAGAAATGGAAACAAATGGAACAAAAAAGAAAAAATGACAAAGAGGTGCAAAGGACGTAATCTCCAGGTATTCTGAAATATATACTGCAGTCAAAGATGAAGCATCCAGTATAAATATCCAAAGACCCACCCACATCAGTTCAACTTAAGTTAAACATCTGGCAAACAAAAACTGCAAACTGTTGGCTGCCATGCAGAACTCAAGCTGTGTTCTGCATTGGTGAAATTTAGTAACAAGAAATGCAACTCATTTGCAAAAGTGACAGATACACTGATTACTCTCTGTCCCTGAACATACACATGAACACACACTGTCGCATGGCACCATTTTAAATTTTTGACAAATGAAACAATTAGCTTCCCTTGCTTTTATTGCTCAACAAAATCATGAGTCACTCTCAGTGCTGTATTCTGCTGCAGCCATTATATGAATAACCAATTTGTGTGGCAACAAAATAATTGCAGGCTTGACAGGCAAATTTATTATAATTAATGAGAATCATTTATCCTCCCTCAGAGTCTGAGAGCTGATATTCAAATCATAATAAAACAAGTGTTTACGGTGTCCTTCAGGGTGGAAAGACACACACACATACACCTTTGTATAGCTACAGTCAGGGAAACAATTATTTGAACCCCAGCTGATTTGGTAAGTTTGCCCACTAACAAAGAAATTATCAGTCCTCAATTTCAATGGTAGGTTTATTTGAACAGTGAGAGACACAACAATAACAAAAAATCCAGATAAATGCATTACAAAAAAGTTATTTCATTCATGAAAATGCAAATTAATGTATAAGTATTTGATCTCCTATCGGTCAGCAAGATCTCTGGCTCCCAGGTGTATTTTATACAGGTAACAATCTGACATTGGGTGCCCTCTCAGCTCGTTACCTGTATAAAAGAGACCTGTCCACAGAAGCAATCAATCAATCCAGATTCCAAACTCTTCACCATGGCCAAGACCAAAGAGCTTTTCAAGGATGTCAGGGACAAGATTGTGGACCTACACAAGGCTGGAATGGGCTACAAGACTACCGCCAAGCAGCTGGGTGAGAAGGTGACAACAGTTGGTGCAATTATTCGCAAATGGAGAAAAAATAAATTAACTACCAATCTCCCTCGGTCTGGAGCTCCATGCACGATCTCACCTCGTGGAGTTTCAATGATAATGAGAACGGTGAGGAATCAGCCCAGAACTATTTCAAGGCAACTTGTCAATGATCTCAAGGCAGCTGGGACCATAGT
>NW_018127976.1:1620714-1624150 GCF_001952655.1 Monopterus albus | reverse complement strand
GCATGACAATGATCCAAAACACACGGCCAAGGCAACAAAGGATTGGCTCAAGAAGAAGCATATTAAGGTCATGGAGTGGCCTAGTCAGTCTCCAGACCTTAATCCCATAGAAAATCTGTGGAGGGAGCTGAAGGTTCGAGTTGCCAAACATCAGCCACGAAACATTAATGACTTGGAGAGGATCTGCAAAGAGGAGTGGGTCAAAATCCCCCCTGAGATGTGTGCAAACCTTGTGGCCAACTACAAGAAACGTCTGACCTCTGTGCTTGCCAACAAAGGTTTTGCCACCAAATATTAAAGCACGTTTTGCAAAAGGATCAAATACTTATTTCATTCAGGAAAATGCAAATTACTTTATAACTTTTTTTGTAATGCATTTTTCTGGATTTTGTTGTTATTGTTGTGTCTCTCACTGTTCACATAAACCTACCATTGAAATTGAAGACTGATAATTTCTTTGTTAGTGGGCAAACTTACAAAATCAGCTGGGGTTCAAATAATTGTTTCCCTGACTGTATCTTTGCGAAGACATTCTTTCATATAATGCATTCCCCAGTCCCAACCCTAACCTCAGCCATCATAACCACAACTCTTCCCCTAATGTGAAGGGTTCCCCTCAGCGAAATTGTGCTTGAAAGTGTGTGCTGATCAGCCGGCCCCCATCTTCACACTTATCTTCAACAGGTCACTGGAGCTGTGTGAAGTCCCTTCCTGCTTCAAATGCTCCACCATCATTCCAGTCCCCAAGAAAACCCCCATCAGTGTACTGAATGACTATGTCACCCTGACATCTGTAGTTATGAAGTCCTTTGAAAGACTGGTGTTGGCCCACCAACACCAGTTGGTCCTGTGGTGTAGCCACATCAACCTGGAGCTGAACATGCTCAAAACAGTTGTGATGACAGTGGACTTCAGGAAGAGCCCTCCTACCTTGCCCCCACTCACCATACTTGGCAGCACTGTATCAGCAGTAAAGTCCTACAACTTCCTGGGCTCCACTATCTCCCAGGACCTGAAGTGGGTGTCCAACATCAGGACCATCACCAACAAGGCACAGCAGAGGATATACTTCCTGCGCCAGCTCAGGAAGTTTGACCTGCCCCAGGAGCTGCTGATACAATTCTACAGAGGAATCATCGAGTCTGTTCTCTGCACCTCCATCACTGTCCAGTTTGGCTCAGCAACCAAACAGGACAAGTACAGACTTCAGCGGACAGTCAGGACTGCAGAAAAGGTCATTGGTGCGAGCCTGCCCTCCATGGAGGACTTGTATAACACACGGGTCAAAAGGAGGGCGGAGAGGATCACTGCAGACCCCTCACACCCTGGACACAATCTGTTTGAACTCCTCCCCTCTGGATGGCGTTACAGGTCACTGTATGCCAAGACAACCAGGCACAGGGACAGTTTCTTCCCCCAGGCCATTTCTATGATGAACACTTAACCAACAACAGTATGACTGTACAATAACCCTCAGTGCAACAGCTATAAACATACCTCATACAGATTATACAGATTTGTGCAGGTCTCTATTTTTAAGTACTCTGTTTTTTAGTCCTACTTATTCCATTTCACAATGAGCATTCCTTGTCTGTCTGCATTGTCTACTGCCTGTTTATACTGGTTATTTTGCATTGTTTGCACTGTTTGTTGCTTGTTAATACTGCTTATTTTGTTATATTACACAGCCTTATGCTCGTTTACTGTTTACTTGGCACTTGCATGGGCATATGTACATACACATTGAGAGCCAATGTACAGCAGGAAGTTTACTGGAAGTCTAAGCACAGTGAAGTCATTTCAGCGCTGGGATCAGAGAGACAGAGCTCACACAGGAGATCCGACTTCTCTGAACCCTGAATGAAGTTTTTACAACACATTTATCTTCTTAAACTGCTCCGTCCTGGACAGCGGTGTAACCTTCAATAGTTCGTGATCCTATTGGTCATTTGGTGTGAGTAGGTCAACCCCTGCCTGCGTTTGCTTGCTGATATGTGAACTAGACCAGGTGTGTGTGTGTGTGTGTCTCCGGCACCCAGATCTTGATCAGGGTGTGCTGATCAATGGGTGGCCTGAGTTGCAGGCCCCCTGTGTGTGTGATGCTAATAAGTATGTTAAACTGGCCAGGTGGTCATCTCAGGTTGTAGCCCCCGGCCTCTGCAGGACATCCCAAGACAAAGCAAAGCTTGGGATATGCTAAGTGGGTTGAGGTGTGAGTGTAAAACAGACCAACCTGTCTCTGTTAAAATGTAAATAGGCTGTCTGGTCACAAAGAGATGCAGACATCTAAGCTCAACAGAAGTTACAGCATTAAAAGTAAGCAGATTCTGCTTCATTACAATTGTAAGATATATAAGCAAGGAAAATAAATGTATTAAGAATAACCAAAGCTCAGTAGTTCTGGACAATCATCAATACAGCTGTAATATGTATAAACAAGGAAAATAAAGTTATGAAAAGTAACTGAAGGGAACTAAAGGTATGAGAAGTAACTAAAGCTTATAAAGTAGCTAGAGTCTATAAGACTTACACTATCACACTGTTACCATGTTGCAAATGGCTTCCCTGTGGCAGGCAACAGAGAGGGGAAGGGTTGTGCTGGTGCCAAGTTATTTCTGCTGTGGATGGGGGGAACAGGTTTTTAAATATCTCTCACATTTTCTAAAATGTGTCAAGGTCCATTATGAACCATTATGGAATTGATTCTTGTGACTATATATTCAATTTCTATTTCATTTTCATTAAAAATGCTTACACTGGGGTATAAATTAAAATGCAAAAAATAGTTAGCAGTTTTATTTTAAAGTTTAGGTTGTACATTGCCTGGAAATTAGAAATTAACAGGAAATCCATCTCACAATTATTCCATTATAATTTTGTGTTAAGTTTAGGATTACACTGAAAATGATTTGTCAATAATTATATGTTATAATTTACAGAAGCGCATTGCATTCACCAAAGGGAAAAAAATTATCTTATCTTGTAATCATGACTTACTATCTTATAATTATGATAGTTTTCTATATATCGTGTAATTGTGGGATAATGCAGGGGTTGGAACTGTTATACCCCAGTTCTTTTATTGAACAGATCTGAATGAAGACGGAGTCTGACTTGCTTCATTTTAGTGCTGGTTTATTTAAAAATGACCACAAATATAAGTTACAGAAGCACAAACCTGGGTGGCTCCCTCCCTCAGACAAGCTGCTGGAGAAAAGAGACCCCGGAAACACAGAGCCTAATACATACTGTTTTAAAGTACGGGGGCTGTGGTGAACCGGTCTTTGAGGGTTTGGAAGGCCTGCTCCACTGTCCTGGGCCATGCAAACTTCACCTTGGTGGACATGAGCTGAGTGAGGGGGGCTTCTACGGTGCTGTAGTTCTTAATAAAGCGGTGGTAGAAGTTTGCAAAGCCCAGGAAGCGTTGCAGGTCCTT
>NW_018127976.1:1619139-1619240 GCF_001952655.1 Monopterus albus | reverse complement strand
GCCGGTGGGGGGCGGCCCCCCCAGCCGGCCTCAGTAGCAAGAACTCGGAAGTCAACAGCATAGTCTAGGACCCGCCGAGCCCCCTGACGGATGGCCAGGAA
>NW_018127976.1:1615467-1618828 GCF_001952655.1 Monopterus albus | reverse complement strand
GGGCAGCCTGGGGGACGTATAATCTACCTGGTGGCCCATCCCCTGGATCGGGTTCTTGTTGCTGTGCCTCCCATATGGTGTCCTCTATCTCCCATGTAATGGAGGCCACCATACAGGAGGCGGGCAGAATGGGCTTAGGAGTGTCATCAGGAGCTCCTTAGATGCTTGGCTCTAGTGGGATGAAGGAGAAAAAACAGTCTTCAGGTTGTCCAAAAACTCCGTGATGGTGGTAACGATGAGTAGGCCACTGGAGTCCGCAGCCTCGGCCCAAAACAGTGCTTTACCTCGGAGATGGTTTATGACATAGCTGATTTTCTCTCTATCCGTACGGTATGTCCGTGGTTGGTGCTCGAACACCCGGCGGCACTGCAGCAGAAAACCCCGGCATTTATCCACATACTGCTCTCCTGTTCCAATAAAACTGCTCTGCCTGTTGGTGTATATTGCCCTCTTCCTGGGCTCAGATCTAATCTCTGGTTCAACTATTCAAAGAATTCCAATAAACTATAGCTCCCCCGGGCCATTAGCCAGGTGGTGGTAATAAAGTAACTGTGGACCCTCTTTGCTAAAACTGTAAATCTAATGAGTTTTCAGTGTTAACCAGTGGCTCCAGTTGGCTAACACAATATACTGACCAGTGATTCAGTGCACACATAGGGTGATATGTAGATATGTAACTACGTAAACATAAACACAACTGTGAGATTAAAGTATATAAACGTATGTATGCTATATAATAAAAACCCTAACTAATTATATTCAATTCTATCTAAAAATGAAAATCACCCTAATACTTGCTGCGGCCACACAAAGCAGTCAAGAATGTCACATGTGTCTACCATTAATGTGGAAGTTTTACCTGAATCAAAAACCAACTTGGGTGGAATCAGGACATTAGCTCTTTTCTCACGGTGTGTGTGGGACCTTGTTTCCCCACCACAATATGGGTACCACTATAACTAGGCTAATGAGGCCCAGTACACAGAGAATCATACCAGGACAACTGTCTAAACTTGTCAGACTTGGCATTTTATCTGCTGTCCATGTCAACGTTTTGTTCTCTGATAGATATTACACTAGTGTAGGTCCTCTTCTAACTGTAGCTCTGGTTCTACAGGATAGTATATCAACTCAGGTAATGAGGTTCTCAAATCATCCTTGACCTCATTCACTGTCTGTCCAGCCGGATCCTCAGCTGGAGAACAATGTGTCTTATGGATCCAGTTACTTAGCTTGTTCCTCAGTGAGCCACAGTTTAACACAGTGTGTGGTAGTTTCTGCTACCTTGTAAGGTCCTTTCCAACATGGTTCTGACCAGTGAAGTTTATGCACCTTTCGATAGACCCAGCTGTCCACGGCAGCTGGTGTTGGTTCCTCAGGTTGGTCCCTGCTCAGGATTTCAATAACCTGTTCAAAGAGACTCATCACAGTGTTGTTCAGTCATCTGACATATTCACTCATGTCAGCATGCTGCAAAAGAAGAGGTGTTAAATCTCTAGGCATAACAGTTAGAGTACAGGGCATCTTCCTCCCTGGATTTCATGTGGGTTTACATTAAGTGTCGCATTCGGAGTGGACCTGAGGTTGAACAATACAATAGGTAGAGCTTCAACCCAGATTAAGTGGCTGTGCAGACTTCCACGAGCCCTTCTTTTATGGTTCTGTTTGCACGCTCAACAAGACCTTGAGAGGCTGCATGATAGACAGCCCCAAACTTGTGTTTTATCCCAAACATCTGTTCAACCAGACGTAGATCATCGTTTGAGAAGTGTGTTCCATTATCAGATCTGATAATCTCAGGTACCCCAAACCGAGGGATCACTTCTCTAGTGAGCCACTTGATTACCTCTTTACCAGTCTCTGTTTTTGTGGGTACAGCCTCTACCCACTTGGAAAACGGATCCACACAGACAAGTAAATATCATTTTATCTTCACCTCTTTTATCAGCTCCCATAGCTGTGAAATCATCAACAATCTCTTTCTAGGGAGCATCTGGAACTGGAAATCCCCCTAGCCCCGCCTTCAGCGTGGCTCTGGGGTTGAACTGGTTATATGTCTCACACATTGCAACGAAGTATTTGGTGATATCCCTCAAATGCGGATACCACCAATTTTGAGAGATCAGACTATTTATCTTGGAGCTTGCACAGTGTCTGCTGTGTGCCTCTTGACACAGCAAACTCAGTAGTCCTGCCGGGGCTACTATTTTGCCTTCGTGGTTTCTCCACAGTCCTGTCTGATCCTTAGACGCTCCTTTGCCTAGCCACACCTGCTTTTCAGTAGGAGCAGCTTTGCTCTGTATTTCCCTTATAGTCTGCAAGCTCAACTCTGTCTCACAGACATGACACCCTTCTGCAGGGTCTTGACTCATCTGTTTAGCTTCCTGAGCTACCTGATAACCACCTGCTATCTTGGCAGCCAAATCTGCTGCATTATTACCTCTGTTTATCTGAGTCTCTGTTCTCTGATGTCCCTTGCACTTGATAACTGCCACCTGCTTTGGTAGCAACAAAGCTTGCTCTAATTCCAGTAACTGCTGCAAGTGTTTTACCGGACCGCCAGTTGAAGTCACAAAACCTTTTCTCCTCCAGTGGCACAAGTCTACATTTACTGCCTGTACTGCATATGCAGAATCTGTGTAGATATTTACAACTTTGTGTTTTGACAACTGACACGCTTCTATAACAGCAATCAGCTCAGCCACCTGGGCTGAACTTGGCTGTGAAATCACATCAGCTTGCAGTACTCTTAAGCCAGCCGTTGTGTCCTCGACCACAGCGTATGAAGCAACTACACTGCTAGTGGCAGTCTGATGACTGTGACCATCACAGCACATTAGGTAATGGTTCCTTATGCAGGTTCTCATGCAATCTCATCTCTGTGTCTGTTTTGCTCACACAGTCATGATCTTCCTCAGTGACCATCTGTGTAGCCATGTTTGTTCCCTCACTTGTAAACTGTATGTGAGCCTGGTTCAACAGCTGTTGTAAGTTCTGGGTCCTGTGGGCAGATAATGTGAAAGCTTTGGAATCCAGAAATGCCCTGACACCATGTGTAGTGTGTACAACAGTTTGATAACCCATTGTGATATGTGAGGTCTTCAGTATCACTCGAACAATCGAAGTGACATGTCTCACACAAGTTAGATGTCCCTTTTCAACATTGTCCAACTTAGAACTGTAGTACATCAACACCTTTCAACACCTCTACTTTCCTCCCCCTTTTGAAATAGGATGGAATTCACAGTGCCATCCTTTTCATCAACATCCAAATGAAAAGGCTGGGAGTAGTCAGGTGCATGCAAAGCACATGCGTGTGCCAAAGCCTGTTTTATGGCAACAAAAGCCTCCTCTGCTTGTG
>NW_018127976.1:1614388-1615125 GCF_001952655.1 Monopterus albus | reverse complement strand
GGAGCCGCTAACAAAAGGTCATCAACATATTGTAACAAAGTGACCCCTTTTGGAAGTGACAGATCTTTCAAGTTTTGTCGCAAGACATGGTTAAAGATGGAGGGGGAGTAAATGAAACCCTGTGGCAGCTGCTGGTAGATACAGGTCAAAGGTCATGAATCATCCTATAGTCAGGTTTCCCGGTTTTAAGTGGATACCGAGCTCTGTACACTGGTACCGCCCCTGCACATAGAGGTATGATGATAGGCTCCACATGGAGAAGTCCCACATCAGTAGGACCAGAAGACCAAAGAGAAGTGGGCAGACTGTCTAACAATGTCTGAGTGAGCGGGTGATCTATATTCTCTCTGCCATGACTCCTGGGAAGAAAACACTTTTCCAGTGTTAATGACAACTTTGAGGAATGTTTAATAGCATAACACTGGGTTGAAGGTGAATACTGAAGATGATTATTCTGTGTGGGCATCCAATCAGTGGCTTTTGTACAACTATGCACCATGAGACCAAGATTCTTAGCTTCACCTCCCTCACCCACTAACAAAGTGATATGAGGAGCTGAATTTTCAGCCAGGGCATACAGGTCCTGAATTTCACTGGGCAGTGCAGCCAAAGCTGCCACTCCCTGAGGCACAATGTATAACTGTTAAATGTCAACTGTGGGTGTTCTCTGCGATGTCTCTATTCCCTAAAGAAAGCCGTCCCACAAAGCATCATAGTCCTCGTCCCCGAGAATAGTT
>NW_018127976.1:1597363-1614369 GCF_001952655.1 Monopterus albus | reverse complement strand
TTTATTTGTGGAGGATGGAAATCCAGGAAGCCACTGCTTGAAGTTATCCCACAAATCTGTTTTTCCAGGTGCAGTTACAAATCCCCTCCACACCTCAGCTGATGAACCAAGAGACAGGTCTATGCCTGAGGGTGTGGTTTGTAACATTTGTCTGAACATTGCTTTTGGAGTTGCACAGCGTTGAACAAAACCATTAGGAAAGGTAATGTCAACATGGCATGGGGACATCATCATTGTCACATTTAGGGAACACACTATGTTACGAGCCAAAAAATTTACAGGACATGAGGGGGAAAGCAAGAAAGAATGATAAAAGGACAGATTATTCCATTTACAAGGAACTTTTTCGGAAAGCAGCCACTCCTCTGTGTGTCCCGAGAAGCCAACAACAGGTACAGTATGCCTTGAAATGGGGAGTGGCATGCTAAGTGTGGAATACCAGGCTCCTGTGTCAACCATACACGTGATCTTGACCATTGATGGTTACCTTGACTAGTGGTTCACACAGTGAGTCACCTGTTACTGGTTCTGGGCAGCCCTAATGTTGAGGCAACTGGTGTGAGCCAGGTGCCTGATGTTGGGCTGATGGTGGGAACTGCTGAACATATCCATCCTGTGGAGGTGGATAGACCTGATACTGATATCGTGATATACCCTGCGACTGCTGATATGAAAAGGGACATCTACGCAACCAATGTCCTCTTTTGTTACAAATCCAGCATCTATCATCTCTTGGCGGACCTCTCCTAGGAGTCCAAGGTCCTTGACCTCTTTCCCGTGGTCTGCCACGGTACTGAGGTCCACAGTACATGGGAGCAGAATCCCACTCATAAGGTGGTGCGGTCAGCTGTGGTGCAAAGAGTTGCTGCCGTATATATAGCTGTGCAGCATTCTGCACAGACATTTGATTAGCTGTAGCCTTACTTTGATTAACTTTGTCTTGCATTTCCTTCAACTGCACTTTAGCTAACTGTGCCAGCAAGGAAGAAAGCTCATTTGCATTCTTTTCTTGTGGTTCCAGCTCATTGTCAATACACTGAGTGACATAAGCTGACCACTGCTCAAAGGTAAATGTGTTGAGTCACACTACCTGTCTCAGAAGATGCTGTATGGATGCTGGGAGGGAAGCCTCCACAGCACTGCAAAACAGCACCCCCATGGTGTCACTGATGGCTGGGTCATCACCAGTGTGGTTCTCCCCGAGTTCACACACTCTGAACAAATACTGACTACCTCTCTCACTCTCTTGAGGTGGAATTCTACACAGCTCAACAGAATGCACCTGTAGTGGGAATTTCTGGCTCATCATCAGCCAAAACCGATGAATTTCAGTATAGAGAGAAGCATTATCATCATCCTTAGTAGTGTTTTCCATTAATTCTACCTCCTGTAGCATGCTCATGTATTGAAGGCTAAAAGGAGTGTAGGCTTGTGTTATCTCTTCACAAAGTGAGGTGGACTAAAACAATGGCAGCTGGTGTGAGGGAATGTCAAAACAATCATGGATGCTCCCTTGTCCTCTTTGCATACGTTGTGATATAAAATCATGCACTGTGCCATCCCAGCTGGAATCACTCTTGTGAGACATTGCTGGTACTGAGGGCGTCACAACCATGCTTATGTTCTTCCTCTGCGAAAGAGGCAGAGGTGCATGCGCCAACAACTGGAGTTATGACCCGGTCTACACAGCCAGAATTTAAATCATTTGGATAAGTCTGTGCTCTAATTCTGTCAGTTTTACCTCCTGGAAATGGGGCTGTGTGTAGAATCCCTCCCTGTACAAACAACCACCAGGGGCGCTATGTTTTGCACTTTGTGGCATCTGTCTAGATAAGCCACTGTTCTGTATTGGCTTCCGCTCTCCTCGTGGAGTTTGTGGGGAAGACGACTGTGTGTGTATCTGAACTGTACTTTACAATCTCTGGTAAGATGTGCAGCTGGCACTGGAATGTCTGTGTCTGATTGTATAACAGTGCCACTTGGAGAATTGACTTCAACTGTCCCATGTGACTTGCTTGAACTGGCTGAAAGAGACTGAAAACACTTGAAACTTCTTAAAAAACATGTATAACCAGAAAGAAAACTCTCAGCTTTTTTTCTGGCTTATGTTCTGTTCCTTGTCAAAAAGGTACAGGTCTTAACCTCCTGTCTAGCTTTCACTGCAGCTTGCTTCAAAAACAGCCCTATAGCATCCCCTTGTGGGGGAGGACTGTCACTGTCCCCAAGCATACCCTTTTTCTGCATCTGTAGGACCCAGGAAATAAACCGATCTCTTGCCTTGTCCTGCTCATCTTTAGAAAGCGTATTTAACCATTTAGACAAAAACTTGTAGAGTACTGACCCCAAAGAATAAGGCTTGGTCTTTTCCCACTCTTGTACAACATTTGCAGACATTATTAAAAATTTATGTACACGTGACTGGCGTTTCAAGTGAAATGATCTCTGCCCAGAACTGCGATCCGAAATGGGAAGCTTCTACATCACAACTTTTTCTGATGCGCCCGATCGCTGGGGGTTCACCCAATCAACAGTTCTGTTTTAATTCCACTGAATATGCCATCACCGTAAATGCTATAATAGTTTTCCCATAGACTATGCCCAGCCCTCAAAGACAGTTCTGCCTGAGGCACACTGTGTCACATCGAATTCTCTCCGTAGCACTTGCTGCTATTAAAAAATGCATGACAGTGTTCAACAGCCTTCGTGCAGCAAACCACCCACACAATGATCAAGGAAAATAAAAAATATTTCCCTGTGCCCTCATTAATCATTTAACAGTTAGCAGTGACCGTCTTATAAATATTTAGGCATTCAGGAATGTGCTCCTCTTGGAGAAGGCTCGGCCTCTGACTTCTGCCTTCAGCAAGCCAGTCTTACCATTGGAGCAAAAAATCATAATAATTTTGAAGACTGTCAAAATTTGTGGTTATCCACTTATTAATGTGAATTTTACATCTCTGACAGTCATCAATTTGTAACTAGGGCACTTATTTCTATCCCTCAAATGAAACTATGTGCTTGTAACTTTAAGACGTGGCATAAACAACACAGCACATTTCAAAATAAAAGTGTTATTTTATCCTTACTCTACTCATTCAATTTTAGACCGAGAATTCACAGTCCACACAGATCAACTAAATTTGGCAAAGTACAATGTGCAGGATTTATGTGTAAATAGGTTTCCTGCTCACCTGTTTAATGTCGGCCAATGTTGATCTGTGCAGTCCCTTCACTCACGACATGGAATCCAATTCCGATGGTCATGGCACCAAGTTGTTATACCCCAGTTCTTTTATTGAACAGATCTGAATGAAGACGGAGTCCGAATTGTTTCATTTTAGTGCTGGTTTATTTAAAAAAGACCACAAATAAAAGTTATAGAAGCCCAAACCCGGGTGGTTCCCTCCCTCAGACAAGCTGCTGGAGAAGAGAGACCCCGGAAACACAGAGCCTATACATTTATAAGGTTTTGGGCTAACCCCTTACACAAAAAGATATAAAAACATCAGGAGTTGGAGACAGTCCGGCGTCTCCTTCTCATATTTTATGCTCTGCATGCATCGAGCACAAGTCATAACAAAATGAAGAACTCCATGTGTGTGTGTATGTTGTATGCATGATGTGTAACCAAAATATTCATTCAGACATAATTCTTACACAAGATTAATACAAAAATAACTGGTGTCAAGGTACCCTTCTCAGAATTAACATTATCTTCTAGACAGGCCTCAAAGTTGCTGCCTCCAGTGTAACTCACAATAGGCCTAAACATGTAATGAGCAGGAGTTAGAAAGCTTCAGAACCTGCTGAAAAACATTCGGTTTTTAAGATTTCTTCAGGAGACTATTTATGTACAGTAACTCTGACAGCACATCCAACAGAAGGCTAGGTAGCAAAATGAACTGATGATAGCTGATTCAGCATACTTAGTGTTCCAGAATGTAAATAAATAGGCCTTTTACCTAGACTAAAAACGGTGCCATTGTAAAATACTATATCCATGGCAACATTGTGTAGCCTATAGCCTACTTCCTGTTTTTTTGTTGCAGTTTCTATCTGTTCACATGAGTAATGACTTTTAACATTTAACATTTATTGCTTTGTCATAAATATGAGATCCAGAGATCAGGATCTTATAATAGTCTATTATTGTTGCTATTTAAGAGGATAGAGGCATTATAGGCTGCCTGATTAATTGTCTAGACCCAATATCCTAGATCCTATAGACTATTAGGCTGTCTGTGTAATGAATATGAGCTTAAATATCAAATTTTTACAATGTCACATTAAATGGTAAAATTCAGTCATGTGCACAGATAATATTTGTACAAGAAACAAGTATAATGCTGCCATAGATATGAGTTACTGTGGGCTACCAATTTATCCTATATTTGTTTACATTTTGGATCACTAAGGATGTCCCCAGCTCATCCTGACTCCCGGATACTTGTTCATGTGGGTGATCTCATCACCCACATTGGTTTCACCTGCTTCTCATTACTCACACCTGCTTACAACAGCATTTAGGTATCTTCCCCACACCAAGAAGCTGCCAGATCATTCTAAATTCTTGTGCAGACTTTCCAGCATTTTACCTGTTCCTGATTCCAGCTCTGACCCCAGATTACTTTTTCACCACTGAATTTCGCATAGCGCCCTCAATTCCAACCGTGTTTTTTGTTTATCAACCTATGGACTTCCCTTTTTGACCATGCTTTTGTGGATCCCTCAGCTGTGTAAGTTTGCTGGTTCTGACCCTGGACTGTGCTACCGACCTGAGAGTGTGTTTCATGTTTAAGTAGTTTTCTGTATCATTTTGTTTGTTACCAGTGCTCATATTAAAGAGACAGTTTCCGCCTTTACTCGTCTGGCTCTATAATTGAGTTCACCATTGACAGTTAGGCAAACAATCTACAAATGGAGACACTTTGGGACTGTGGCTACTCTACCAAGAAGTGGGCGCACAGTCAAAATGACCCCAAGAGCACAACGAAGACGCATCACTGAGGTAAAGAAACAACCACAAGTGACAGCCAAAGATTTGAAGACATCATTGGATTATGACATCTATGTTCATGAGTCTACAGCACGTAAAACATTGAAAAAGCAGGGTGTCTATGGCAGGACACTGTGAAGGAAGGGTGCTTACTAAAAAGAACATTGCTGCACACCTGAAGTTTGTGAAAGAGCACACTGACACTCCACAGCAATATTGGCAAAATGTTTTGTGGACTGATGAACCTAAGATTGAACTATTTGGAAAGGGCACGCAGCACTACATCTGGCATAAAAATGGCACCGCATATCATCATGAAAACATCATCCCAACTGTAAAGTATGGTGGAGGAAACATCATGATTTGGGCCTGCTTTGCTGCTTCAGGGCCTGGCCAGCTTGCAATCATTGAGGGGAAGATGATTTCCCAAGTGTATCAAAAAGGTTTAAGGTTCAAGGATTTTATTGTCAATTCACCATATGTGCAGGGCATACAGAAAATTGAAATACTGTTTCTCTCTCACCTAGCATTGGGTGCCATAACATTTAGGAACTATAATAGAATAAAGTAGAACAAAAATAGAATAGCATAAGAACTGGATTGACGTATTTAGGAGAAATCTAAACGGCACAGCTAATTAGCTGTGACTCAAAACCGTGTACAGTCAGTGACAGTAGTGCAAACAATAATAGGAAATTGTCAGATAGTTCAGCATCACCAGGGCATTGGTGATGAGGTGCAAATAGCATATGAGGTATACATGGACAGTTTTGCAAATGATCAACAGCAGCAGATATCCCGGCAAAAAAAAAACTGTCAGCAGCAGATTTACATATAACATAACAGAAGGAAAAACAGCAGAGGTAGTTTATTTGTGTGTTTTAATTTTGTTTCCACAACAGCAAATTTACCTGTAATATAACAAAAAGGGGAATGTATTGAGTTGTGCAAACAGCAGAGGTAGTCATTTTTTTAAATATCTTTTTATGTTCTATGGTGGGTTACAGTCCAGGGGCAGAGGGAGGAGGTAGTGAACAGTGTTCAGCATCCTCACAGCCTGGTGAATGAAGCTGTTTGTAAATCTGGTGGAGTGGGCCTGAAGACTCCGATACCTTCTTCCTGAAAGCAGGAGTCTGAAGTGGGAGTGTGCGGGGTGGGAGGTGTCATCAGCAATGCTGATGGCTCTGCGGGTGAGGCGGGTGTTGAAGATGTTTGTAAGGGAAGGCAGAGGAGCACCGATGATCTTGCTGGCTATTTTCACTATGCGTTGCAGGGTCCTTCTGCAGGAGGCAGTACAGGTTCCGTACCACACATTGATGCAACCAGTGATGATGCCCTCAATGGTGCCCCGGTAGAAGGAGCACATGATGGGGGGTGGGGCACTGGCTCTCCTCAGTTTGCGGAGAAAGTAGAGGTGTGTTTGAGCTTTCTTGGCCATTGTTGTGGCGTTGTTGGTCTAGGAGAGGTCCTCAGAGATGTGCACCCCCAGGAACTTAGTACTGCTCACTCTCTCCACTACAGCACCGTCGATGGTCAGTGGTGGATGCTTTAGAGGTTTTCTCCTGAAGTCCATAATAATCTCTTTAGTCTTCCCCACATTGAGGAAGTGGTTGTTGTTGTTCTTACACCACTGTACCAGTTGGCACACCTCACTCCTGTAGTTAGCCTCATCATTGTTGGTAATGAGGCCAACTACAGTCGTGCCATCCACAAACTTGACAATGTGGTTGGTGCTGTAGGTTGGTACACAGTTGTGGGTCAGCAGTGTGAAGAGCAATGGGCTGAGCATGCACCCCTACGGAGCCCCTGTGCTCAGCGTAATAGTCTTGGAGATGTTGCTACCGACCTGCACATTTCTAAGGTGCAGTCCCTCAACCTGACCTACTGAGGTCTCCCCATGAGATAGTCTGGAATCAAGGACACCAGGTGTGAGTCCACTCCCACCTGAGCTGGGGGCCTCGCTGAGAGTTTGGAGCTGGACAGATAAGCAGGGCAGAGCTGGTTCAAAGACTAGAATGACACAGAGCAGAACTCAGGAGAACAAGCAAGCAGGTGCTGACACAGATACCTGGCCAAAACAGAGCATAGAGCTAGTGCAGAAGATGCTGAGTGCAGTGCGAACAGGTAGGCAGCAAAACTAATGATCAGTATGTCGGCCAGCAAAGGTTCAGCACAGAACTGTGGAATGAACTGACAAGGGAGAATAATCTGAGCGCCAGTTAAGTAGGAAAGGGCCAATGATGGAATCAGCCACACCCATGCCACTAGCTCAGATTGCCATGGGAGAGAGGGAGTTGTCATGACACCCTCTTCTGGTATGCAAACTGCAAAGGGCCTGGCGGACCTGGGATCTGAGAGGGTATAGTAGCAGCCACACCAGGGTTTTCATGTTGTGTGATGTCAGGGAAATCCAGCCTGAAGCTTTTCAGTTCCCTGTGGTGTGGCTTCTTGGGGACAGGAATGATGTCTTCCACAGTGTAGGGACCCTCCCCAGTTGCAGGCTCAGGTTAAAAACATGCTGAAGGGGCTCTCCCAGCTCAGCATCACCAGCCCTGAGTAATCTAGGACAGTCAAACCTGTTAAAAAAGTTGTTTAACTGTTTAGCTGTCACCCACTGTGTTCCTCCACCTCATACTACAGCCTGTGATGGTTTTCAGGCCATCCCAAACCTCCATGTTTTTGGTATTCTGCACTACCTTTCTCATGTAGTCCTCCTTCACCTCTATCAGTCAGACCCTGGGTTCCCTCTGCATGTGCTTCAGCTCATCCTGGTCTCCATCCTGCCCTCTTCTTATTGTTAAGTTGGTCCCTGATGTTGCAGGTAATACAGGGCTTGTTATTAGTGAAGCAGTGCAGAGTTCTGGTGTGAACAACAATATCTATACAGAAGTTGATGTAGTCGGTGATGCAGTTAGCAATCCTCTCAATCTGAAAAAACTTAGAAAAAATCAACTGGACTTAGATTTCTAGGTTGAAGACTTTTCGCCTCTCATCCAAGAGGCTTCATCAGTTCAGAACTGATGAAGCCTCTAGAAATCTAAAAGTCCAGTTGATTTTTTTCTAAGTTTTTTCAGTTTACTATGACCTGGATGACTGAGAATCTGCACAGACAATCCTCTCAATGTCCTCATTGCATGACTCCTGCAGCACTCCCCGGGCAATAGCCTGAAAGCAGCCCCTCAGAGCGTCCTCAGCCTCATGAGTCCACTTCCTGAAGGAGTGTGTGGTGGTGGGCTGCCTGACTACCTGTGGTTTGTATTGAGGCTGGAGCAAAACCAAACTGTGGCCTAATTTCCTCAGTGGTGGCAGAGGAGTGTTAATGTATGCATCCTTCACATTAGCATACAGGACATCAATGGCCCTGTAGTGGTTAAAATGAACTGCATTTTTATCTTACAAGGGGAACAGAATCATCATCTCATGTTGGTTGTTCATTTTTATGTTCATGTCTGTTCATTTGTAGTCCATTATGAATAGGAAGTTATGTGTCATCCCCTGTAGTTAATTTGTTCGCTATAGTTAATTACTGCTAGGATGTGTGATGTTGAGTTGTTTGATGAAGTTATGTTTCACTAGAGTATGTGGGAAACACTCTGCTAAGGTTAAAAAGTTTATTGAGGAGTTATAAGCTCTGTAATAAAAATTGATTTTAGATTTGACTTTAGGTATAAGTTAATGTTTAACTAAAGCTGTTAGAGTTTAGAAGTGTTAGAGTCTCAGGCAAACATGTTCATATTTTGATTTTCCTCTCTGCTTTTGTTGTAGTTGTTGTTTGTTTACTTGTAGAGTTTGGAAGTTCTGTGGTCTTTGGACAATGGGAGGAGGGACTGTAGTGGTTAAAAACAAACAAACAGAACATAGGAACAGATAATATATAATATGTAATGTGAAGTAAAACACATTAGAATAGAAAAGATTGTGAGTTAAGGAAGGTGGCTGTGTAAAGAGCATTGACCTGTGGCGCTGCTCTCTGAGAGGAGTGCAGGCACCAGGCTTCCTGTTGTTCAAAACATCTAGCAGAGTGTATTCCCTAAAAAGGAGAAGCTAGCAGGGTGTGTCCTAAGAAGGAAAAACAAGTCTAAGGGTTGACGCAAGTGGGAGAAGGATAGGAAGCGAGAGCTGTGAATAAAAAGAGGTAGGCCGAAGGATAGGAGAAGAAGAAGGCTACTGTGATAGTGGAGTGTGTGCATGTTCGATCCCAGGCCTGGGTAGGGGGAACAGACTCTGGACTTGACTGACTGACTGGGACAATCTTCCTATTTAACACTATATTTATTCCTTTGCAGAGGTGGTGATTCAATTCCCTATCTTTAAAACTATTGAACTGCCTTGAATTATTATAATGTTAAATTATCATTGTAATTGTGATGATTTGTCTGAATTAATTTAGTTCATATCAGGTCCTAGCTACTACAGATTACCGTTTCTACTACTACAGCCCCATTTCCTCTGGTTGGACAGTCCACATACTGGAAAAATGCCGACTATGTAGAGTCCAGTGAGACATAGTTGAAGTCTCCAGAGATCAAAATAAAAGCATCAGGGTGCTGTGTCTGCAGTGTTGCAATAGTCGAGTGGATGACGTCACATGATGCTTGTGCATTCGCCCATGGCGGGATGTAAACACAGACAAAAAAGGCATGTGAAAACTCTCTATGCATGTAGTAAGTTCAGAGACTCGTGGCTAAAAGTTCAATGACCTGACAGCAGATAGTCATTATCACAGTTACATGCCCGGGATTACACCACCTCATGTTAATAAAGAGTTCCCCACCTTGGCGTTTCCCACTCACCTTGGTTTCTCTGTTCGCTGTGACTGAGTGAAGCCAGTTAGATCCACATTAGCATCTTGGGTGCTAGCAGTTAGCCATGTCTCAGTGAAACAAAGCAAACTACACTCCCTGTATATCCACACATTCTTCAATAGTACAGCTAGTTTGTCAGTCTTGTTGGCCAGTGAGATAATGTTACCCATAATCTCCCACAGAACCAAGGGTTTGTAGCACCACTGCTTTGCCAAGTGCCTAGTCCTTAGCTTAGAACCAGCTCTGCAGACACCTCCTGGGATAGCATTACAGAGAGAGGTTTCTGCATATATACAAATGATTTATTACATACAACACCGTAAAACTTTTTTTTTTTTTTTACAAATTCATTTATCCATTCCATGGGGGTTAATTTATGTCAGTTGTGTGTGTGTATCTGCTTCCCTGAGGCTGCTACACAGTGAGTGAAATGAAACACCTTGGTTTTTATATATGTGAAAAGCTAATACAAATATTATTACTTCACCAGGTTGGCTTATGTTTTATATGCTCAAAATATTATCTTCTGATCTAAACAAACAAAAAACTAGAATCACTGCTTTGCAGTTGTATGCCTCCACCAACCAGTCAAATTCATGGGCATGGAACAGAAGTGAGGTCCCGTACCTTGAACCAATTACCACCAAAATCTTGGTAGTTCATCTTTGAGTCCAAGTGGACACTTGCACCAAATTTGATCAAATTCCCTCAAGGTTTTCATGACATATCACATTCAGAAGAATTAGACAAATGCCAGGTCACAGAGGCCCTTGACCATCAAAATCTAATTAGTTCATCACTGAGTCCAAGTGAACATTTAAGCCAAATTTGAAGAAATTCCCTCAAGGTGTTCCTGACATATTGCATTTACAATAATGGGATGAAGATGAGGTCACTGTGACCTTAACCTTTGACTATCAAAATTTAATCAGTTCATTGTTGAGTCCAATTGGACACTTTCTTCAAGACTCTCCTAAGATAACACATCCACACGAATGGACCTTATGGACGGACAACTAGAAAATATGCCTCTGGCTGTGGCTATATCCGGCACAGTGGCATAAAGAGAGGAAAAAAAGATCCAGTCAGACTTAGGTCAAAACTGTCAGACAGGTTAAAGAGCCATTTTCCTGAATGTTTTAGCCCATTGAGTACAAATTGCCTCTACATTTTAGAAAATGGTTTGTAGTATAGTAAAGAGTATCAGAAGTAGACAGATTGATTTCCTCCCTTCCAGGCAACCACCACTTTATGTTCATTTCAATCCACTGTACACACTGGAAATGTAGGCAATCCATTGGAGACTCTACTGAAAAAATTTGCTGTGGGTATATTCGAGGACACCTCACTAGATGTTGAGGACACCTGAGGGGACTTCTACTCAAACAGGAAATCTAATGCAACAAGCAACTACATTCTCATGTTTGTTTTATTGTTTGTCTTCTAGTGGTGATTTTCTCCCAATTCACTTACAATTTCTTTACCAAATAATGGTCAGACTGTGCTCTGCAATGAATGCTCCTCTTAAATCAGTTAGGAAGCTCTTAAATTTCTCTGTCAACACTGCAGTTTTTCTTGTTTTATGAATAAGAACTTGCCTTGTTTGTCTGGCTGGGAATTATAAATTTCTTGTCATCTCTCTTTAGTCGGTTTAAAAAACAAACAAATCACAAAAAAACTACTATTTTTTATATGCACCAGTGGAATATTAAATATCTCCTGTTCATAGCTGCATAATGATAAATAAACCTGACAAGACAAGTAATAGCTGGATTGTAGATAAATGAAATGGGAGTTTTTCCTAAGAATTCGATGGCAGATATCCAGAATGAACACTGCATATCAGAAATGACACTGTGGATAGCTGACATATTTATTTGAGTAGGAAGAAGTAAATTACAATAATCTACAATACCTATCCAGTCTAGAAATTAAATGTTAAAATGGTCACTTTTTAAGGGATTTTATCTAACTTAACTTTAGTTTTAACTATGTCAAAATTAGTGTTTCTATAAGTAAGAAGGTTATTGTGCCATCTTTATGTGCCATTATGATTAGTGAAAATGTAAGTTTGACTAGGACAAATGCTATTATGAATATTTAAATTGTAATTGCAGATAGGACTGTGGTTCCATAAATATTAAAATAGCTTGCCATACTAGTATAAAGAGTCTTTGTATATACAAATAAAACAACTATTATAGTGGAAGAAGTAGTCACATGTAGGTCACATGTGACCTACAAAAATTGCAAGGAGTGGCAAGAAAAACACATAGTTTAGAATAAAGTCACTGAATCCTTTTCAGTGTGTTGTAATTCTGCTGAAATTCACTATCCTCATATTCTGAGAGCTATCATCTTTTAAGGAGCTATCATCACTCAAAAACAGTAGAGCATGAGTGAGAAAAATATCATTACCTTATAATGCAAGAGCAGAGAACTTTGGAACCTCTCTACATTATATGCCCTTAGGTCCTACGAGAACTGTATGCAATAACCAAACACATGTTAGAGTTAACATTTCTTAATTTACTCAACAGAAAAATCAGGGTAAACCATAAATAACAATCCCCTTTTTAAATATCTTTGACTCTTTTTCTCTGTAAGACACACTTTTCAATATTTAAAATAAACACACAAATATAGTGAGCCCACACATGGCACACTCACTCTACACCAGCTGGCATATACCCCCTGTTCCAGATGGATGCTCGGGAGTGGTGAGGCCAAAAATTAAGCTGCTGTTTCATTAAGCCAAAAAAAGGTACCTTACTTAGTAGTTCGTAGTCCAGAGATTGACTGATGACGTCCGACGCAGAAACAGTTAACCTGAGTGACTCCCGTGACTGGTTCAAACCGTCGATACGGGAGCCAGTTAGAAATAAAAATGATTGATTCTCCATCCCTTGTATTTATTCACACCCTGTCCAATTTACATAGGCACATATTACCATCCCACCACATCCTCTGTTTCCCCAAGCACGCCTTCTCACCTACTACACTACATACGTTCATAGACTCGACCGACTGACCAGTCTTTACAAATGTTTTCATATCATTCACACAAAGCCTAGTTACACCCATGACATAATTCAGACATTGTTCTGCTGCATACTATTTCACCACCAGGTGGCACTAAACCAAACCTTTGAATGAATGAACCAGTACTCAGTACATACAAATGATGAAGTAGTTCTATACAGGTGTCATTGTGTCAATTGGACATCACTACTAATGAAATCAACTTATTTATAGTAACTATTGCTCACAAGCAAATGCACTTTCTAAGGATGTTTAACTATAATACATAGTATTTTTTACCCAAGTTACACACAGACACACCTCATACATATATCCTTTTACAAAAACTGGCACACATGGAAAATCACTTTGAGCTGATATTGTTGGTATTGGTCAGAGTTTTTGCTGTAGAAAGCATGCTCTGTTTTATATTTTCTTCCCATAATTATCTTTAATAACTATTAAATGGTACATTTCACCCACATCTGCACTGCAGCATCCTCGAATCAAATCAGAACATCACTGCATGGCTTCTGAAGAAAACAAACTAGCAGTAATAAAAATGGATAGGATTATGTTCACTTACTAATGCATTATAATGTGTAGCAACACAGGTGATGATTATAAGACTTCTGGTGCTTTGGCAGAGTTCTGATGCTCCAGGAAAGCACTTGAACAAAACCCAGGCAGCTAGGTAGCTCCATGTGCAGAATAAGAGTGTGATTTGTGTGTGTGGTAGCAAGCCTTGTTTGTTTGTTAGTTTTATGGATCAGGGCTCCAGTTAATCTGAAGGAGGGAGGATGAATGCATGGAATCTGAGACGGATAACATCATTTTTAGACCAGCACTTTTAAAACCCCCTCTCACCACATTGGACAACTCTCTTCCAGTGTCGACTTGCTGTCTTCATATTTCCCTAGTCCCTGGGCCAGGCCAGCCATCATGCCATAAAGAGGCAGTAATGACCTTTCCTCCAAGACACACAAATACACATACCCTCCTGACAGCACTAGCCTGCCAAGCAGTAGGGACCCTTCACATCAAGTTCACTGTTGTCTCTATATCCTTGAGCTTAATGTAGCTTAGCATCCAGGTTTAACCGACTGAAGCCTGAAAACGTGTGACAGTAGTCATGGAGCTGCTCCTCAAACAGTGAAGAGCTATTGAAATGGCTTTAGTCCAGTGCTGTTTCAAAGACCTTTCCACCAAAACAAGAACCTCTTCAAGATATCTTGTAAAGCTGGCTTTCATATCAGCCAGTTGATGCTGCTATATGTGTTGTGTACTTTGCATATGCTTGCTGTCAGATCATAGCCCGCTTGGTGGTTGCTATTTTATCATCAATACAATCAGTACAACGTTTATTGTGTAAATCTGGCTTTGCTATGATCCAATGCACAACCTCTGTTCTATCTCTGTGTGTAGCCTGTATTTTGAGTATATTTAATTAGCCTATATGATTATTATTCCTTTCATAGAAAAATATGGTATTGTATGTTCATCAAAATATATAACATTTTTAGAATCACATGGTAAAACACAAGCAGTGCACAGCCAACTTTACAGTAGGTATATATCATTAATACAGATCTTTTACATGTGTGTGTTTAGGGGGGAAGGGTTATGTTGAGAATGGCACCAGTGTGTCATCAAGCTATGCTTTTTACCCTGCCTAAAAAATTCTGAACTCCAAAATGATGAAATGGTCTAACTCCACAATTCAGCACTACATAGTTCTCAGTCTTTTCATGTTTTCAGCAACTACATTCTGACACTGATAATGTGTTTAGAAACAAATCACTGATTTTGCTTTACCCAAACTTTAAATCGTCTGTATCTACATTAAATGCTATCGTACATCAAACAGGTAGCTGTTGCTACCAAGTTTAAAAAATAAAATCATGCTGTGTTCAGGATGTGTCTCACACCATTAAAGCTTTTGGTAGATTTATATTTGCTACATTTTTAATTTCAGTTTAATATTGTTTCCTCTTGAAAATTACATTACTTTTTCTGGGATGTCAAGTAGATTATTAGTTTTGTTCATAAAAGCAAATAATATTTGCAGTAGTGCCATTATTGCAATCTTGAAATAAGGCAACTAGTACTAAGATTAATATTCAGGGATGGATCTACAGGAGGGCAAGGGGGGCTGCTGCCCCCCAGTACTGTTACATTTTAATACACTGTAATGTTTTTTAATCACAAGGTTTCATATCTTGACTGTAATAGGTTACAGCTGTTTTACTGGTCTGCAGTGCAAAAGGAATTTCAGAGTTTCAATGAGAAAACACTTTGTTATGGACAGGGAGAGAAACTGAAAATGGGAACAGAATAGGCAAGATCAAGCCACAGAGGGGATGAGGAAATAAAAGAAGAAGAAATTAATTAATTATAATGATTAATATAATTAATCTAGCCACAGGGGTTGCAAGCCAGTGACTTCTGTGCAAGCCCGGATAAACAAAGAGGGTTGCATCAGGAAGGGCATCCGGTGTAAAAACATGCCAAATTTAAACATGCGAATCATCAGTGTGAATTCCATACTGGATCAGTCAAGGCCCGGGTTAACAACTACCGTCACCAGTGCTGTTGACCTACAGGGTGCTGGCGGAAATTGGACTACTGTTGGTCGAAGAAGGACAGGAGGCAGAAGGGTTTGTAGACAGAGAGAGAAGAGGAAAGGCGGGAGTATAGATCTGAGAATAGGGACTCAACATTGGTACAATGACAGAGAAAGGTAGAGAGCTGGCGGACATGATGGAGAGAAGGAAGGTAGATATACAGTGTGTGCAGGAGACCAGGTGGAAGGGTAGCAAAGCATGTAGTATTGGAGGGGGATACAAACTGTTTTATTATGGTGTGGATAGGAAGAGAAATGGGGTAGGAGTGATCCTGAAGGAGGAGCTCGTGAGGAACGTTTTAGAGGTGAAAAGAGTGTCAGGGTGATCAGTTTGAAGTTGGACATTGAAGGGGTAATGTTGAATGTAGTCAGTGGTTATGCTCCACAAGTAGGGTGTGAGTTAGAAGAGAAGGAGAGATTCTGGAGTGAGTTAGATGAGGTGATGGAGAGTATTCCCAGAGGGGAGAGAGTGGTGATTGGGGCAGACTTCAGAGGGGCATGTTGGTGAGGGGAACAAAGGTAAGGTACATATAAGAGTGGAGGTAGGAATATGCAGGTAGACTACATTCTATGTAGAAGAGGCAATCTGAGAGACATTAGTGACTGCATAGTGGTGGTAGGAGAAAGTGTAGCCAGAGAGTATCAGATGGTGGTGTGTAGGATGACTCTGGTTTAGGAAGAAGAGGAGAGGAAAGACAGAAATGAAGACCAAGTGGTGGAAGTTGCAAAAGGAAGAATGTTGTGAGGAATTCAGACAGAAGTTGAGACAGGCATTGGATGGTCAGGATGAACTTCCAGATAACTGGGAAACTACAGCAGAAGTGATCAGGGAGACAGTGCTAGGTGTGTCATCTGGAAGGAGGAAAGAAGATAAGGAAATGTGGTGGTGGAACGAGGAAGTACAGGACAGCATTCAGAGGAAGAGGCTAGCTAGAAAGAAGTGGGATGTAAAAAGGACTGAAGATAGTAGACAGGATTACAAGAAATTGCAGCGTAGAGTGAAGAGGGAGGTGGCAACAGCCAAACAGAAAGCATATGATGAATTGTATGCCAGGTTAGACATGAGGGAAGGCGAGTAGGACTTGTACAGATTAGCGAGACAGAGAAATAGAGATGGGAAGGATGTGCAACAGATAAGGTAATTAAAGACAGAGATGGAAAGGTGCTAATAAGTGAGGAGAGTGTGCAGAGAAGATGGAAGGAGTATTCTGAGGAACCGATGAATGAGGAAAATGAGAGGGAAAGAAGGGGGGAAGAGGTGAATATTGTAGAGCAGGAAGTAGCAAAGATTAGAAAGGATGAGGTGAGGAAGGCTCTGAGGAGAATGAAGAGTGGAAAGGCTGTTGGTCCAGATGACATACCTGTAGAGGTGTGGAAGTGTCTAGGAGAGACAGCAGTGGAGTTTCTATCTAGTTTGTTCAACAGGATTTTAGAGAGTGAGAAGATGCCCGAGGAATGGAGGAGAAGTGTACTAGTGCCAATCTTTAAGAACAAGGGTGATGTGCAGAGTTGTAGCAACTACAGAGGTATAAAGTTGATGAGCCACACAATGAAGCTATGG
>NW_018127976.1:1582450-1595545 GCF_001952655.1 Monopterus albus | reverse complement strand
GTCGGCTGTTTTGGGGACAAGGTCAGAGAGGCCAGATTGAGATGGTTTGGACATGTGCAGAGGAGGGATAGTGGTTATATTGGTAGAAGAATGTTGGAGATGGAGCTGTCATGCAAGAGGTCAAGAGGAAGGCCAAAGAGGAGATATATGGATGTGCTAAAGGAGGACATGAAGTTAATTGGTGTGAGAGTAGAGGATGACGACGATAGAGTTAGGTGGAAACAGATGACTCGCTGTGGCGACCCCTGTCGGGAACAGCCGAAAGAAGAAGAAGAATAAAGAAGCAAGATTAATATAATTAATTACAATAAGAAAGAAGGGGAGACTGTGGTTCAGTGGGTAGAGCTGTCGTCTCCCAACCAAAGGGTCAGAGGTTCAAATCTCGGTGCCTGTAGTCCACATGTCAAAGTGTCCTTGGGCAAGACACTGAGTCCCCAAGTTGCCCCGATGGTTGGAACCATCGGTGTGAGTGGCTGCCTCGGTTTTGTACCGGAAACAAATTCCTTGGGTGTATAACATACTTAGCCAAATAAAGGTGGTTATCCATAGAAGCAGGGATAGATGAAGAGACAAGGAGACCACGCTCCAGCTGGACCTCAAGGTGTGTTTTTATTCTCTGTAGCATAAATCCAAGTTCCAACGTAGTCACTCAATAAAATAAAAATTTTAATTGTCATCCGTCTTACATCTGGGGCATGTAACAATATATAGAGCTGGGTTGTCATAGGAGATTTGATTTTGAATCCAGTTTCAGGTTAGCCTATCACTCCACATTGGATTGTTTGGATTATTGGGAGTGTTCAGAGACCAAAACCCGTCACAGTATCAGGTGGGAAGGGTCATAGTCATTGACCAAGACTCAGTGGATGGAGTGAGAAAGGTCATGGAGGACATTTGAATTTGACACAAAAGATCCTCCATGTGTGACTACTTGGTATCACATGACTAAGTTTCTCAGCAAACCTAAAGCTGAATAAGCTGAACTCAATCTTTTGAGTTTTACTTATTTCAAAAATTGATTTACAAATAAATTTAATAAGGGATTTGGATTTGATAATCAGTTTCTACACTGGATTCCAATTTGTTTAGGTGCTATTGAGCCCTAGCTCTAATTTGTAATGACTATGCAATATCTGTCACACTGTGTTACATAATCTGTCGGTACCTCCGGCTTTATAATATACTGTTTGATAGCATCAGGAACAGAGTGTAAATATTAGTTTGTACCTGTTAGATGTGTAGAGCTGTCACTGTGAGTCTGTGTTTGAACAGAGGGATGCTATGATATAATGCTGCAGGCTTACAGGCCTGGCCAGCATCCAGTGCTCTTCTCTTTAGCTCTCACTTTAGCTCTATATCCCAGTGCAGGGATACGCTAGGTGAAAGTATGAGGGACTATGTAATAGTCAACTGAGGTGCAACACTCAAATCCTGGGGTAAAATGCATGGGTAATATGCACATATGTAAATTCTGTTCCTGATTATTCAAATCCTTGATTCTGTCTATTTTTGAGTACTTGGAATTTATCAGGATGTGTGTGTGGTGCTTGTTCTCATGGTACTATGCTGTCTGTTCTCTATTGCTGCTTGAGGTACCGAAACGTGTTTATCAAGATATGTGTGTGGTGTTTGTTTCTCATGGTGTTATGTTGTTTGTTCTCCACTGCTGCTGAAACACTGAAATTTCCCCATTGAGGGATCAATAAAGTACCTACCGACCTACCACTTTAGTTGTTTCTCTTTGTAATTATAACCTCTGCTTTCTTTCTCTGTTTTTCTCTATTTGGCAGACATTCTGTTACACTGATCTTTTATTGCAAGCAGCAAAATTTGCGCAATATGTCACTGAGGGAGTGTGGTTGAGTTTTTTTGGCTGCCTCTGCTGCTCTCAACTAAAAATCAAATCAAATCAAGTCCTAATCACTTCCCCCCTCGTCTTGATTGCGTTTGTGGATGTTCTGTCACTCTGCACCACCCTCAATCGAGCATTTCATAATTACTCTTTAATTAAATTTGTTTACTTATAGCCTCCAGTACATTATGTGTTATGTTATGGTTATGTTGGGTTTCTTAGGCAGGGGAACTAGGATAGAGGATTTCAGGCAGGGTGGGACAGTGGACTGGGCCAGAGACTGGTTGAAGCAGCCTTCCTCGAGGTTACGGCCCGCAGGTTCTACTATAAAATATTTACTCCTTTGTATGTTTATAAAGTTCATTAGTTTCCTGTTCCAGACCCTCTTTTCCCCTCTGTGTGAACACACACTATTTTAGCTCCTGGGCCCCCTGTTTACACAAAGTTTAGTGCTATTACAACAATGCTAGGTAAACAATCATAGTCAGCACCATCCAACACACTGCTCACAGGGAATTTGGTTAAAAAAAGTCTCAACAAATTCTCTGGTACATTCTGACTGTTCATCAAAATTACTAACCCAAGCACTGGGCGTGAGGTGCGTAGAAAATGTTTTCAGTGTGTTTTACCAGTTAACCTGTTCCTGCCATTCAGCCTATAATACAAGCTATTGTTAGCCACATTAGCTGTGCAACATTACATTGCGACTAATGTCACTAAGTTAAAAAGGCTAACATTATACACAAGCAGTAAAATAACTTTAAAATAACAGCACTTACAGCATAAGGCTGTGAGGTAGATTCATAGACAGTTGGAATAGATCCACTCTTGAGCTTCAGTATGAAAGCCAATCCAGTGTTGTACTGACCCTTGTTGAAAAAGCACTCCTATGTGGAATGATTTGCACATAACATGCAATGTTTTAGAGATAATGTATCTTCAGGAACATTTCCAAAATAAATATACAATACCCACTGAGTCTTTACTGGCTCTGAGAATGGAAGTAGGTAACACTTTTGTGCTTAACTGTGCAACCAACAACCGAGCAGACTGTATTTTTCTACAAGCTATGCCATGTTGTTGTTCCTGTAATGTAATTCCATCTGTACTGTTTACATACTCATTTTGCACATGCATAATTGCACACTCACTGCTAAATATTTGCACTTCATGGCTCCCACGTAGCATATATTCTCTCTGCATTATATTGTGTTCTTGTTGTATTTTTATTGTGCTTCCTTCACTTGCTGCTTTAAAGTGCCTTAGATTTGTGTTACTGCTCATCTACTTTATATTTCACTTGTATTGTGTGGCATTCATGTGGACGGCAAAGTAAGAATTTCATTGTACAAGGAAATACATTTCTTAACTGTGCATATGACAAATAAACACTTTGATCTTTGAAATGAATCCCAGCCTCTATATGGTCCTGTTATTACATCTATCCACAACTATGCTGAGTATAAAAATGTTCTGAAACCCAGCTTTTTTCATTAAACTGTCTCTATAAATCCATGTGTGAGATTTTATCCAATATTGATTTTCACTTTTAAATGATTTGACATGACTAAGAAGGATTTAGGAGAATCAGGGGTTCTTAGCTTAAGGTAAAGGAGATATAAATTCTCTAAAATGGTGTTCTCCTCCAAGATTTCTATTTCACTCACTGTGGAGATCAGCTTTCTGTCTCGCTGTATGTCTCACTGCCATAATGTCAGAGGGTACTTTCCATTCAGTAATTCTCTATGTCCTTTCTGTATGTTCCAGGTTCAGCTGATCCACTACAACCATGAGCTGTACACAAATTATACAGAAGCTGCTAAAAGCCCCAATGGACTAGTCATAGTGTCTATATTCATGAAGGTAAGTCTCATCCATACTGTATGTTTAACAAATACCTGCCTGCTGACATGCACTTGAAGTCTTCCGATTCTTTTAGCCATGCTAACTCTGAGAGACGAGGCAGTCCAAGTAACTTCAATACAGTGCTGATTTATTCAATGAACACAGGTAAAAATTAACATTACACGCTCAGGTATCTTGCACCTCCAACATGCACACAGGCAGCTGAAGGATGAAAGACCCTGAACCACAACAGGCCTATACATTTATCACTTAGGTTGGGCTAGCCCCATTCTACACAGGAACGTCAAACCGTGACATCTCTGGTGCCAGATTTGCAGCTGACCATAGCAGTAGTCAAAACATGAAGAAAATCAATGTGGGTGTGTGTCTGTTGATTAAGTGGTGTGTATCTAAAAACATTCTGACATGACATCTAGTGACATGTCATGACATTAAACATAAGAAAATATTATGATTAACATTACGGTTAAACACATCATAATAATAATAATAATAACCATCCTGTCTTCTAACAGTCATCAACTTTCTATCTAGTTATCCTTGACCATATGCATCCTGTCTACTCTAAACATTTCTAACACAACAAGTACCTAACCAATATCTATCTGACTAAAAATACCTAACACACTCACAAGAACAGAATTTCATCTTGACAGTCATGACCCTATACTGGAGATCCAACAGTACACAAACTTGACCCGGTTTAATCGGTTTTAAGTATTACACGACAGCTACAGAATACAGTACACAAATGGAACATTTAGGGCAAAATGAAATGGGTTGACATCATGTTCCATGCAGATGACTCAAAGGTGGATCCAAGTGTAGCAACATGAGGTCAAAAACATGTGTAGAGTGTTTTCCCTCAGGCTGATGGAGAATTTTCAAAGCCATATAAACACTGTTGCTCAAATCAAATTTTGTTATTTTCTCAGGTAAAGTAGTCCCATTGTTTGTCTGCGTCTCAATTTCACACACACACAAAAAACCAGGGCTCAGGTGCAGCCCATTGTTAGAATAACACAGTTCTTTTGTTGAAAGTGCAAGAAGTGAAGACAGAAGAGGACTGAATAAAATTAACAGGAAATTTAATCAAAGTGTGGGCACAGTTAAGACAAAGCAGCACTGGGATCAGAGAGACAGAGCCCCCGCAGGAAATCCGTTATCTGAACCTCAAGTTATGGTTTCTGGTTACATTTATTTTCTTCCGTTGTGTCCGCTCTGTAGAGAGGTACGGCATTTCACGCTTCGTAATCCTATTGGCCATTTGGCGTGAGCTCCTTCTCAGACCTTCTTGCAAGAATGCACTAGAGAGGGTGTGTGTGGGGGTGTTGGGGAGTCAGGCAGTAGCTAAATATAGGAATACTGAACAACTGTATGTCTGCAACTGTAGACCCCCTATATACATAGGGTATCTACAGAACAAAGCAACCCTTGTGGAAATGCTAAAGAAGGGTCAAGTTATCTTCTCAAGTTGCAAACCCCTTGCTTCTGTAAAATATTGTACTACAAAGCAAAGCTTGTAACATGCTAAGCTGGTTTGTGTTAAGGTGTAAATCAGGCCAGCAGGCCTGTGTGCAACAGATTACATTATAGAGTCTATGCTAAGCAAGTCTGTGTGCAGATGTAAATTAAGCCAGCAAGTCTGTGTTAAAATGTAAAATAGGCCATCTGGTTACTTGAAGGTACAGACATCATGTCTCCACCAAAGTTACAGCATACAGTTTCTACACAGTAGTTCTAAACAAACATTAATATGTTCTGTATAAGCAAGGAAAATAAAAGGTATGAAAAGTAACTAAAGGGAAAATAAAGTTATGAAAAGTAACTAAAGCTTATAAAGTAACCAAAGCCTATAAGAAAAATAATAATAAATCCTACACCATGGCTAACTGGTTGACTCCATGTCAGTGTTACACTTCAGACTTAATGACCCAGTGTATGATGGGAAAACTGGTCGCAAAAGCTCAAATCATATTAATTCCAAAGGATAGTAAGAAAAAAAAACAGGCTTTTCACAGCAGACATTTTGACATGTCATAATAAGAAAACCACAGGTGTAACAATGGCTCTGTCTCTGCTTTTTTGACTATGGCATGTCAAAATGTCTGCTGTGAAAAGCCTGTTACTTTTCTTTTTCTCACCTTCTATTCTGTGAAAAAGATCTGCTCAAACAGATGAATTGAATTCAGACATTCATTTTATTATTTGCACCTGTGTATGTATGTACTGGGATATGTCCAAATGTCTTCTTTTTTATTAATAGAAGTGACAAATTCCAAAATATACACTTGTTTTACACATCAGTACATTTATTTTAATTCGCAGAGTTAGGGGCTCCTCTAAACATGCCAAAAATAAAAATGTAAAATGTTTCTCATTTAACAAATGTTTCAAAGTGTCAAGTTTAGACCCATATTCAACATAATCAACCATGTGTCATGGTTGATTAATCTCATGTACTGTACCTTCAAGACACTGAATATACTGGTTATCTGTTAGTATCTAGTAGCCACGGGGTGGTTTAAAGAAAACTGTGAGGAACTAAACTGCCCCCCTCCTACTTGAAAGTGTGCACTGATCAGCTGGCCCCCATCTTCACACTCATCTTCAACAGGTCACTGGAGCTGTGTGAAGTCCTCTCCTGTTTCAAATGCTCCACCATCATTCCAGTCCCCAAGAAAACCTTCACCTGTGAACTGAACAACTACAGACTTGTCGCCCTGACATCTGTAGTTATGAAGTGCTTTGAAAGACTGGTGTCGGCCCACCTGAAGGACATCGTGGACCCCTGCTAGACCCCCTGCAGGGGGTCTAACAGGCAAACAGGTCAGTGGACGATGCAGTGAATATGGCACTGCATTACATCCTGCAACACCTCGACTCCCCAGGGACCTATGCATGGGCCCTCTTTGTGGACTTCAGCTCAGCGTTCAAGGCATTCAACACCATTATCCCGAACATCCTCCACTCCAAACTGACCCAGCTCACTGTTTCTGCCCCCACCTGTCAGTGGATAACTAGCTTTCTGACAGACAGGGAGCAGCAGGTGAGGCTGGGGAAAATCAAATCCAGCACCCGGACAATAAGCGCAGATACCCCCCACAGATGTGTTGGATACCCAGTTCTTTTCACCGTTAACTCTTGAGAGACGAGGAAGTCCAAGTAACTTCAAAACAGTGCTGATTTATTCAATGAACACAGGTAAAAATTAACATTACATGCTCAGGAGTCTTTGCACCTCCAACATGCACGCAGGCAGCTGAAAGATGAAAAGCCCTGAACCATAACAGACCTATACATTATATCACCTTGGGATTAACCCCATACTACAGGGACGCCAAAACCGTGACGCCTCCTGGTGCCAGCTTTGCAGCTGGCCAGAGCAGTAGTCAAAAGCATGAAGAAAATCAATGTGGGAATGTCTGTTGATTATGTGGTGTGTAGCGAAAACATTCTGACATGACATTAAGCATAAGAAAATATTATGACTACGATTATGGTCAAACACGTCATAACAATAATATTAAACATTCTGTCTCCTAACAATAATCAACTTTCTGTCTAGTTATCCTAAGAATGACTAAGCATTAACAGCCTGAGCTAGACAGCCTGTCTACTCTAAACATTTCTAATACATCAAGTATCTAACCAATATCTATCAAACTAAAAATATCTAACAGATGCGTGCTCTCCCCTCTGCCGTTTTCACTCTACACCAACGCTTGCATCTTGAAGGACCCCTCTTTCAAGCTCCTAAAGTTTGCCGATGATACAACGGTCATTGGTCTCATCCGAGATGGTGACAAGTCAGCCTACAGACGGGAGGGTGAGCTGCTGGGCCCGTGGTGTAGCCGCAACAACCTGGAGCTGAACATGCTCAAAACAGTGCAGATGACAGTGGACTTCGGGAAGGAACACCCCCCCGTATCAGCAGTAAAGTCCTACAACTTTCTGGGCTCCACTATCTCCCAGGACCTGAAGTGGGTGTCCAACATCAGGACCATCACCAACAAGGCACAGCAGAGGATATACTTCCTGCGCCAGCTCAGGAAGTTTGACCTGCCCCAGGAGCTGCTGATACAATTCTACAGAGGAATCATCGAGTCTGTTCTCTGCACCTCCATCACTGTCCAGTTTGGCTCAGCAACCAAACAGGACAAGTACAGACTTCAGCGGACAGTCAGGACTGCAGAAAAGGTCATTGGTGTGAGCCTGCCCTCCATGGAGGACCTGCACACCTCACAGGTCAAAAGGAGGACGGAGAGGATCACTGCAGACCCCTCACACCCTGGACACAATCTGTTTGAAGTCTTCGCCTCTGGATGACGTTACAGTTCACTGTGCACCAAGACAACCAGGCACAGGGACAGTTTCTTCCCCCAGGCTGTCACTCTGATGAACACTTAACCAACGACAGTATGACAGGACAATAACCTGAGTGCACCACCTGTAAATATACCTCATACAGATTATACAGATTCGTACAGGTCAAGTACTCTATTTGCATTCCTACTTATCCCACTTCACAATGAGCATTCCTTTGTCTGTCTGCATTGTTTACTGCCTGTCTATACTGCTTATTTTGCATTGTTTCCACTGTTTGTTGCTTGTTAATACTGCTTATTTTGTTATATTATACAGCCTTATGCTGGTTTATTGTTTACTTGCCCCTTGCATGGGGATATGTACTGTACATGCACATTGAAAGCCAATGTACCAGAGTCAAATTCCTTGTGTGTCCGACACACATGGCCAATAAAGCCAATTCTGATTCTGAATCTTGGGAACACTGTGAGCACAGTGAAGCACTTCTCATGATAATGACTTCATTTCTGCCTGTGTTGAAATATTTGTTTCATTTTCATGATCTGGTCCACATCTACAGTATGTTGTATCTTAGCAAGGATATGGATACACTGGTTTTCCTCCAACTGATGCTCTTCAGTCACCTCTCTTTCAAACTCTGGTCCTCCAATTGACCAATGTCTGTCAGAGCAACTCCTGCTGCTGCCACTGCTGAGCTTCCGCTGCATGTTTTTAAGTTTCCAAGTAATGTAGCCCTGATTACTTTCAGCATTAAAAAGTGCTCCTAATGACAGTAAAATAAAGAAGTTTAACTAATAAAAACATTAAACCATCCATTAACATTTTAACCTGACAAAGAATTACTCATATAGTTTCTGTGAGTAGGGATCTTTAAGACAGGGGAACGGAGTCACAATCTTTAATGTGTACTGTATCCCGACATCCATAAGTGGTGCACTCCTGAGAGGAGTTAAACATTTAGGATGTTCATCCTTAAAAATAAGACCAACTTTACAGTTTTTTTAATATTTCAAAGTTTTAAACTAATTAGTCATCAAGTGTAGACAGCTATTTTGGTTCATGTCTTAAAAACAAATTTGTAAAAACATTATGCTTTCCCATATTTTTCTATTTTGCATAGGCTTTGCCCTCTAAGAGCCGTCACTATTGGGTTTATCCCTCATCCATCCGCAGTCCTGAAGAGATTCTTTCGTGCCCTGTGCCCTGCACTAGGCTGTCCCCAAACAGGTCTGCTGTGGTGGCATAAATGCTGGTGTGACCTGTGATTGGCTTCCTCTTTTTCTTCAGCAGTCGAAAGAGTAATTCCTTCATCATGGCTAAAGAGCAAAGTTCACCAACAGCGGACTCCAGCGCTGCACCACCGTCACCGTGTGCCCAGGCTGCAATACGGGCTTCATCATGCCCAGTGACCCACACCCTCACTGTGAGGCGTGCCTTGACACAGAGCTGGCACTCTTCCCCCAAGTCGCTTGCCCCTCTGTGTTTGCTGCCCACTGCGGAGACACAGTGCCAAGCGGAGGTGTTTGCAGCTGTCAGACAGTGGGATCCTGACAATGACAGCAGCTGGGCAAATCGTCAAGATCTCTTGGTGTACAACCCTTTGGAGTTCCTCGGCGTGGGTGGGCCCAAGTCCGTTGACTCACTCCCTGCCATCGCTGGCTCCCCCAGCTCACCCTAATCCATCACTTGCTTCCCAAGCAATGTTCTTTGGCAGGAGGTGGGCCACTCATCCACTGTCAGGGAACCAGGTCACTGCTCGCCTCTCGGACTGCGTTTATCAATGCGCATCCCAGGGAGATGCGGCAATTAACAATGTGACTCTCCTCTCCGCATCCTTTTCCTCCCTCACTGCACAGCCTGGGGCTCTCCCTGGAGAGGCAGCGAAGGAAATTGGGACGACCATGGCACTGGTGCAGTGGTGGCAATGGTGTGCATGAAGGCCTGGGCATCAAAAGAAATGATCCAGCACAGCATGTGGCTGCACATGTAACAGCTGTCAGGGCTATCAGAGCAGATCCGATCCACCAAAAATCACTGCCTGAGGCAGGAAGTATATGCAAATCACCGGAGACAGTCGGACACTCATAGGTTCTTCTGGAAAATGAAAATCTCTTCTGACAGTCCTTTTTCCTCCGTTTCTGAATCTGTGCTGTCTGCACACATGCTTCCCTACCACAACTGTGCCGTAGGTTACAAAGGAGAGAAAAGAAACAATTTATTTTCTCCTTGTTATCATATTAACAAGCTGCCAGGCTAGCTCTGTCGGTAGCGGATGAGAGTCTTAATCTCATGGTTGTGTGTTTGAGCCCATGTTGGGTGCTAATTTTATAAAGATCTCTCCACATCGGAGGATGCAGCTGCACTGCCACACAAGAGGTGAGTGACAAAGCTAAACATGGGGTGCGTGCTTCTCCTCAGCCCTGTCTTCACCGCCCTCCCATTGGTTGTGCAGAGCAAACACTCATCTCTTGCAATGGCGAGGGGGCACATCAGTGGCTGACAGCGGTGTATACTAATGCACTGCGAATGAATACTCATCCGCTGACAGAACTTTTACTTCAGACTCTGCTGCACTGACAGCGGGGTTGCAGGTGCTGTTAAGCAAAGCAGCAAACTCCGTAGTTCTGCCCAGGCAGGAGTACGAGAGTATTTTTTCTCACTCAACTTCCTGGCTCCCAAAAAGTCAGGCAAGATGAGACCTATTCTTGATTTGTCTCTCTTCAACAAATGCATAGTGCAGAAACCGTTCACATGCTCACCACGAAGCAAGTACTGGTGTGTGTGCGTCCCGGCAATGAACACACAATAATGGTCTCCATTGATCTGAGAAATGCTTATTGCCTATTATCCCTAAACACAGGAAATTCCTGCATTTCTCCTTCCAGGGTGCACATTTCCAGTACAACAGGCTGCCCTTCGGCTATTGCCCCCCCTCCCCCAAATGTTTCCCAAGTGCGTGGAAGTGGCATTAGAACCGTTACGCAGAGCAGGAATCAGAGTCATATTTTATTTAGATGATCTGATTCTGATGCCGTGTTTCATACAGCAAGTGTCTTTTTTTGTTGTTGTTGTTTTCACACAGTGGTACACCTGACACAGCTGGGTTTTGCAATAAACTGGGAAAAGAGCTCACCACTGCCCTGCAAAGCACTCATTTACCTGGGAGTGCACCTGGACTCTCTCTGCATGAGAGCAAAGCTGTCATCCGCTACGTGGGAGGTGCTTTCATCTCTCCTGCAGCACATTGTTCATTGTGCGAAGGTAACAGCTCTGTCTGTCCTGCTTTTACTGGGAATGATGTCAGCCAGTCATGTCATGGTCCCCCTCAGTCTTCACATGAGAAAGCTCTAGAGGTGGTTTGGCTGTCTTCGCCTCAACCCAGTGCATCACAAGAGGCACGTGCTCACACTCCCCCCCTCGGTCCAATCAGACATGGCGTACTGGGGAACTCCCAGTGTGTTTTGACAGCAGGAGTTCCCCTAGGCAGAGCTACGTCACACATCTTGGTGCTCACAGATGCATCTCTGCTTGGCTGGAGAGGCACTTGTCTGTCACAGGCTGTAGGAAGACAGTGAAATAACAACCCACCTCTCCACATGAACTGTCTGGAATTGGCCACAGTGCTGAAAGTTTAAAACACTTTGCACCGGCACTGAGGGGAAAACACGTAGTGGTACAATCAGACAACACAACAGCCATTACATACATTAACCAGCAAGGTGGTGTTCATAATGCCTGGCTGCTGGAGATTGCATGGGATCTCCTGCTCTGGGCTCATCAGAACCTGCTCTACCTCAGAGCCATACACGTCCCCGGCGAGCAGAACCATGCCACAGATCTCATGTCATGAGGCAGACCTCAGCCCAGTGGAGGCTGAATCCGTTCCTCATTCAGATGTTGTGGGACAGGTTCAATCAAGCTGTGGCAGACCTGTTCACAGCACGTGGGAACGTGCAGAGCAATCTCTGGTTCTCAATGAATGCCAGAGACAAACCCCCAATAGGGGTAGATGCCTTTGTTCACTACCCTTGGCCAAGAGGTATTCTTTACACGTTCCCTCCTGTCCCACTAATCCCACAACTCCTCTCACACATTCAGGATGAATGGTTGCGCATCCTCCTGATAGCTCCGGAGCGCACAGGTGCCACTTGTTTTCCAACCCTGGTTCAGCTGCTGGTGGGCGAGCCTTGGCAGCTGTCGTGGCACGGGGATATGTTCTCTCAGCTAGACGGCGCGATCCAGCAGTTCCTTGTGGTAGGACAACGACTGTGGGCCTGGCCCCCAATCAGGAGTGACTGGAGAGCCTATGGTTGCCTCCAGCAGTTGTACACACAATTCAGTGTGCAAGAGCTTTATCAACAATGGCATCTTATGCAACAAAATAGTCTGTTTTGGTGCAAGGAATGAGGTACAGCTCCAGCTTCTTGCCCACCAGAAATTTGGCTCTGTCTACTGTGAAAGCTTATGCTGCTGTCATATCGTCACACCATGAAGGTTTCAGTGAGAGAACTGTGTTCGCACACCTGCTACTGATCCTCAGCTTGGTCTCTGCACAGGATTTTGTACGACTGTTCAGAGAGACCCATCCCGGCGCTGTTCAGGCACTTGACATATTCACTTATGTCAGCATGCTGCAAAGGAAGAGGTGTTAAATCCCTAGACATTTTTCATGTGGGCCCACATTTAATAATTTAGTTAGGGTAGACCTGAGGTTGAACAATACTTTGGTAGAGCTTCAACCTAGTTAAGTTTCTTGTCTGCGCAGACTTTTGCAAGGCCTTCTTTGATGGTTCTGTTCACTCAACCAGCCCTTGTGAGGCTGCATGATAAACAGCTCCGAACTTATGCTTCATCCCAAACATTTGCTCAACCATGCGTAAATCTTCATTTGAGAAGTGTGTATCATTATCAGACCTGATTATTTCTTGTATACCAAACCGAGGGATTAATTCTCTTGTGAGCCATTTAATTACCTATTTACCAGTTTCTGATTTTGTGGGAGAGGCCTCAACCCATTTAGAAAACGGATCCACACATACCAGTAAAAA
>NW_018127976.1:1567044-1580068 GCF_001952655.1 Monopterus albus | reverse complement strand
TGAAATGAAAGATTATTCCATTTACAAGGAACTTCTTGGCCACTCCTCCTTCAGACCCGAGAAGCCGATAACAGATGTAGTACGCTTTGAACGTGGGAGTGGCGAGTTTAAAGTAGAATACCTTGCTCCTGAGTCAATTAAGCACAAATGGTCTCGGCTGTTGATAGTCACTTTGACTAGTGGTTCGAGAAACATTCTGTGAACTTAGAGAATCATCTGTTAAAGACTTTCGGCAGCCCTATTGTTGAGGCATTTGATTAGATCCTAGTGCCTGATACTGAGTTTGAGGTGTGTAAGGTAGTACATTATTAACCTGAGCAGGATATGATCCTGCTGGTCCTGACACCTGCTGATAAAGGATTGGGCAGTTTCGTGCCCAGTGTCCTCTTTTACGACAAACTAAACGTGTCATCTCTCACAAAATTTTTCCTATTTGCCCTGGACCCTCGACCACATGCTCGTGATCTGCCACGATTCTGAGAGCCACTACTCACGGGTTGTGAATTGCATGAGCAGGACTGAGGCTGTCCAGGTGCAGGTGTGTGTGGTTGTGTAAAACAGCAGAAGGCTGAGCATACATCTGCTGCGCAGCATCGAGCTGATTAACTTTATCTCTCATCTCTTTAAGTTGTACTTTTGTCAGCTGTGCTTGTAAAGATGAGATTTCCTGTTCCTCTTTTTCTCTATCTTCTTTATCATTGTCAACATACTGCATAATATGAGCTGCCCACTGCTCAAACGGGAGGGCACTCAAGCCAATCACTTGTTTCAAGAATTTCTGGATATTTACAGACAGGGAAGACTCAACCGCACTGCGAAACAACAGACCAACGCTTTCAACTAACGCAGGGTCATCACCACTGTAATTATGCCACAATTCACGTACCCTAATAAGATACTGGAGGAATACAAGAGAGCTTGATATTCTCGGCGCGTAGTGGATACTTCATCCTGACCACAGGCCAGAGGTCATGTATTTCAGTGTGAAGTGGGACTGAGTCAGCGTCCCTATCTGTATTTGCCAAGGCTTCAACTGACTGTAACATACTGAGAGAACTACAGGCTGTGAATATGCGTCTGAAATCACCCAGAGCTGGCAGGCAGCCAGCTCATGCGGTGAGAAACGCTTTGATCCATAGCGCCCCACCCTGCTCTAACGGCGGAAGCTGACTTTTAATAAGTGACGTGTCTTGAAGAGTGAACGGCGTGTCCGTCAGTGTGATTCCACCCGTTGCTGTCTCTGTGTGGAGAAGCGGCATTTGAGTTGCAGGTCGCTCCAAGCAGTCGTGTATATTGCCTCTGCTTTTATTTCTACGTCTCAAAGCGGAAGTATAGGGGTTCTCATCCTCACTTGAACATTCACTGTCAGTCATAGTTGGCACAGCGACATGACAAACACGCTTCTTCTTCTCTCTGTCATGATCAGTTGAACCACGAGTTTTTGCTGAAACACTATACGCTTTTTGTGACTTTTTCATGCTCTCCTGTCCCGAGGCACTCGCATCCTCTCTTAAAGCAGCCGCAGGCTGTGTCACACATCCTGCTTTAACACCATCTAAATACTGCAAAGCGCTCTGCCAGTCTGTTTGTCCACCCGGAAATGGAGCAGTTTGTAAAATTCCACTGTGCACAACAACTAAGGGTGAAACATTTTGGTCACCCTCGGCAGGATTAAACATTGGCATTTGGTGTTGTACATTATTTTGAAATCCTGTCTCACTTCTGTCTTCCTGCACGGAAACTCTTGCAGGGGGCGGGGGAGCACTGGGTGTGTGTGTCTGACCTTGAGATTGCTGTGAACTCTTATCAGTATCTGTGTGTGTGTATGTCTGTGTCACTGCAGGAGAGAGACAGAGCCGTGCTTACTGGATTTTTTCAAATTCAGCCAAAAAGCACAAACAGTCTTTAAGAAATGTCTCACAGTGTTTAACTTTAGCTTCTGTTTTGTGTTTTTGTAGCAAAGACATATAGAATAGCACCCAGTGTGCCAGTTTTGCACTTGCTCCAAACCTGAATAATATCACAATCAGCCATAATGAAAAAATAATATGCCACACGTGACACTGTTCGTTTATGAGAGGCTCTGGGCCCAATGGAATTGGCTGACTCTGTGAACCTTCTACATCAGCCTACCTGCTGATGTGCACAGGTCCTGGGGGTTAATTCCCAGCCAAATACCACCGTTTTATCTCAAAAGGACAGTCGGTCACCCTAATCTGGTACAATTTTCCCACTGACCTATTTCCACCCGGACAAGATACACTGCTGCACAAGGCACGTTAACTTCACAACAAATTCTCATCTCCGGACCTATTGTCCAGCTGTGATATGCTTGTGAAAAAACATTTTAATAGCCTGTTTTGCAGATAACCACTCCACATTTCATGAGAACAGCAAGCTTTCCCTGTGCCTGTTATCACATGTGGAATGTATCCAAGAGCAACTGTTTTGTTGAGATGACTCTCTGCTTCTGCTCCAGCCGGAGGGAAATTAAAAAGGAAATGGGAAATTTGAGGAGACAACTGCTACTACATTGCAGAAATCCACTTATAAAACGTGAATTTTACATCCCTTATTGGTATCAAATTCTGTGATCAACGGCATTCATTTACTATCCCTCAAAGTGAGTCTATGTGCTTGTTAACTGTTACATGTGACAGAGAACAAATCAGCACATCATTCAAAAGCAATAAAAATGTGTTTTCTTATTCTTACTGTTTTGAATCCAATTTAAAACATTGAGAGTGGGCAGTTCCACACATCAACTCAATTTTGGCAGAAGTTCAATGTGCAGGAGTTTATGTTTAAACAAGGGTTCCTGCTTATCTCATTTCTGGTCGACCTGGTTTGATGTGGGACACGGCAACACAGCTCAACAGAGACCCAGGGAGTCACCCTCTCGTCTGGAAAATCTCAGCCAAAACAGGACTGAATATCAGATTCTCAGCTCAGCCTGGCACAGGCTCACGGTACATCTGCTGGTTCGGCACTATGGACCGGTCATCTGGAGAATGTAGCAGGTTCACGAGGTCACGGCACCACTTTGAAATCTTTCCAGTTCTTGTACCACGCTAATTCTGAGAGACAAGGCAGTCCAAGTAACTTCAATACAGTGCTGATTTATTCAATGAACACAGGTAAAAATTAACATTACACGCTCAGGTATCTTGCACCCCCAACATGCACGCAGGCAGATGAAAGATGAAAGATCCCGAACCAAAACAGGCCTATACATTATATCTCTTCAGTTGGGCTAGCCCCATTCTACACAGGAACGCCAAACCGTGACGTCTCTGGTGCCAGCTTTGCACCTGGCCAGAGCATTAGTCAAAACATGAAGAAAATCAATGTATGTGTGTCTGTTGATTAAGCGGTGTGTAACTAAAAACATTCTAACACGACCTCTAGTGACATGTCATGACATTAAACATAAGAAAATATTATGGCTATAGCTACAGTTATACACATCATAATAATAATAATAATCATCCTGTCTGCTGACAGTCAAACTTTTTTATCTAGTTATCCTTGACCGTGTGCACCCTGCAAAAAACTCATGAGAATGACTAAGCATTAACAGCCTAACCAGACATCCTGTCTACTCTAAACATTTCTAATACATAAAGTATCTAACCAATACCTATCTGACTAAAAATACCTAACAAAAGCAAGAAACCTAGTTAGGACAACTCCAAACCTCTACACTACAATGGCAACTGTACATCATCGGGAGCAGTTCAGAATCAATATTTTTCTAATAACATGACAAAAACATAAAAAATTTAAATAAAATACATCATACTCACCAGAGATGCTATTTATTTATAGACAAAAGTCATCCTCCTTTCTTTGCGCAGGAAGACTTCAATGACTGTCATAGAGGTGATCTCTGTGTTTCAGTTCCATCAGTAAGTCCTTTTCTATAGCCATGGAGGCCAAGGCTGCGAGTCGCCAGTCGTATTCCTGGCAACACCAAGTTGATCACTTGCAAATAACAGGCATTCCTAGCTGTATAATTTACAACGCTCCTCAGAGGCTGTTTGGTCTGGAAGTGGCGAACAAACCCTTTCCCAGGCTGAGACAAGCTAGCTAGCTTCAGGGTTGGCTGACCTCTCCTCACGTGACATCACATTTATTTTTATTGTATAAATGGTGCCCCAAACACCAGCAGTAAGTATTACTGCAAAGAGCATATTATATTTAAGTATTTTTACTCATCAAATAAAAAAATGCAACATCTTAGTGAAATGGAGCTTTTCTCTCTCTTTAGATAGAGCGGTAGTTCTATTGTCCTCAAGGAGTAAGTTCTTTCTGGAGTGTGCACATACATAGCATAAACCAAGCGGGACATACCATTTGGCACGCCGTCGCCGGAACATTATCGTACATTAGCTAACATTATCGAACATAATCTAACGAACGATAACAAACATATCCAAGTAACGCGTACTTATGTTTTGGATAGAATGCTACGTTGACAGTTACTGTACGTTTTGGCTTGACTCTATCGCACGACATACGCACTACACGCTCTTCACACTACACCCCACTACATCCCACTACATAGTTTCTGATTCGTCTCCGGAGTTTTGCTACCCGTTATAGACAACATGTACCCCGCCTCCTGCCGTTAGTTTGTTTGTTTACCTGTTCGTCCCGGTCTCCTTTGTTATCACTGCCCTTCCTTTGTTGTAAGTATTACAGACCCTGTTTTGTTGTTACGTTGTCGTTGTCTTATTTTTCCCCATTAAACCTTTTGTTTTGGTACTAGCACCTGGGCCGGCTTTCTTGAGTCCTACCCCTAGTTTTCCCTCACCCTCCTGGCGAGGGGGGCTAACCCTAACACCAAGACCAAATCAATTTCTCTTTTTCTGGCCCTGACGGCTTATCACTGAGCTACAGTATGTGGGGATCTCTGTGAAAATGAGACTCACAATAGACAGACACTGAGGCAGGCTTTTACAGTAAATGCAAGGCCATTCATTCACTGATTCACTCATTTGTTTTTCAAGGAAAACTATGAAAATGAGAGAGACAGAAAGCAGGAAAAGCAGCATACAGTAAGTAGCCAGTAAAGGCATCATGTCTCTCTGAAGAGCACAGAGAACAGGTCAGAGTCTAAGTAATTTCACTTGCAGTGAGGTGAGGGGGAGGATGAGCACATCTCTTTTTAATCACTGCCCAAAGACATCTAGACAATTATAGTTGTGAAGTCCACTGAGCACAAGGGAGGGAGGGATGAAAAGGAAGGCAGAGAGGAGTCAAAAAGGCCACAGGGAGGTCATAAAGTGTGAGAGGCTTCTTTGAGATAAGCAAGCATATCTCAGTTGGGAACTGCTCCAGCCTTCTCACTCTTCACTGAACAGTGGAGCCAGTCAAGCAGAGTAAGAGTGGAGTTAGGAATTAAAAGTGGCCCTCCAGATTTTGGGGTGCAGTTAATGTGGCGCGCAGTCAAATGTATGAGAGGCCGTTTAGGCCTCAATTCATACTTTCTCACACAGACACAACTATACTTTTACACACACAATACTATACTCTCTTACATGTACAGTCATACTCATACTCTGCCATACACACAACATCATAATCTTACACACACACTACTATACCCTCTCACTTGCACAGTCATACCTCCCTTTATTTACTTCCATACTCTCCCATACAATCTATTAGTCTCTCTAAGACACACAACAATACTCTCTTATATGCACCATCATAGTACCACCCTTTCACAGACAGCACCCATATGTATATTCTCATACACACACACTTGTAGTTGCTTGAATCTGATACAGAGTTAATTCATTCAGACAAATCCATTCCAATTACAATGATAATATAATATTATAATAAAGGCAATTCAATAGTTTGAAAGATAGAGAATCAAATCACCACTAATAAATACAGTGTTAAATACAAAGATTGTCACAGTCAGTCAGTCATTCTGGCCACAGGCTACCATCAGTCAAAGTCCAGAATCCAAAGTCAGGTCGGTCCCCTCCTGGCCGGGATCTGCCTGTTCGTCTATCCTTCCGAATGCCCCACTGACCAACTCTGCTTCTCACTTTATTCCCATCTCTCGCTTCTTATCATTGTTTCCTCAATTGCATCAACCCTTAAACGTTCCTTTTTAGGAGATGAAAGATGCTAGATGCTTTGAATAGCTGGGAGTCAGGCACTCAACACCCTCTTGAGAGCAGCACATCCACTTCTGGAAGCACACAAGGTCACTGCCTTGGTGGCTGTTACACAACCACTTTCTTTAACTCACACTATATCCCTTTCTAATGCATTTTACTTCACATACAAGTACAAGTACAAGTCAAAAGGCAAAATATGTCATAAAAATGAACGGCACAAACTACAGTTGTGTACAATCACATGTCAGCACAACATGAAAACATTATTTCACTGCGGTGTAGCAGCTAGATTTTTCACAAACTTAATGACAAATGTGACTAACTGAAACATTCAGTGGGATAAACTAAATTCATGCTCTCAAGTGTTGACAAGTGTTCTGATGATAATACTGAGCCCATAACTTCAGCTAAGGCTAACTTACCTTTGCATGAGCTCGGTGTCAGTACCACATAGAGGCACATCCTGCAGAACAGCACCGAACCGTGCGTGGCCATCCAGGGATTTATTTTTTAATTCTGGCACATTAAAAGTTATTGTGTGTTCTGAGAGAGACCCAGCCGCAGTTGGAAGTGTCGGGTGTTAGCGAGCTTAGGTGACTGGAGGCCTCCTTGTTTCCGCTGCATGGCTAAAATGAGGCATATCAACCATTTGTGTGATACCCAATTACTCCAAGTCAATACAAAGTAAAAACGACATTACCCAATGTCCATGCTACACATGAATAATGAGTTGTAATTGAATGGCTTCAACAAGTCGCAACTTGTTCTCCTCATGATTGTAAAGGCGGGCCAAAGCCTCCTGTTCAGTTGCATTTCGTTTCAATCAAACTCAGTTCTGTTTTAATCAAACTCTCTCACATACGCTATCAAACTCTTGCACACAGACAACTATTCTGTCTTACATTCACTCTCATTCTGTCTCACATTCACTATCATGCTGTTTCTTACACATGACTATTCTTATTCACATAGACCATTTATATCTCTTACATTCACTATTATTCTGTTTCACATATACTATTAAACTCAATTACATATTCTATCATAATTTATTACATATACAATTATTCCCTCTTACATAAACTGTTATGCAAGAATATAATATATGTGCATGTGTGCATGAAGTGTGTGTGTGTGTGTTACGTCTGTGGCCCTGACCTTCCCCAGCAACTCGTCAGCTGGTATGAGTAATCCCAGTAGCACCGCCCCCGCACAGGTGGGAGTGCATTCCAGGCGGCGAGGCACACCTGCTCTCAATTATCAGAGCAGTACTTAAGGAGAGCGTTGGTGTGTCCTCGTCACCAGATGATCACCTGTAATTCCACCAGTAACTTTGCTTGGCATCCATGCACAGACCCTATACGGAAGAACTGCGTACCTGTCGTTAAGCCTGACCTTGTGTTTTTTTTGGAACTGTATGTTGTCAAGACCTGTCCAGGGTGTACCCGCCTTCGCCCGATTGCCGGCTGGGATTGGCTCCAGCCCCCCCGTGACCCCGTTCAGGGACTAAGCGGTAGAAAATGAATGAATGAATGTATGTTGTCAATTTGTGGATGTTTTAGGCATCCGCTTGTCTGGATTCCTGCCCTTCGTTGCTTTGTTTTTCTCAGCACCAAGTGGTGCCGTGACTGTTATCTGTTTTCTTCAGTGCAAGGAGACCTGCTCTTACTAAGATTCTGAATCTCCACTATCAGTTGTCATCACAGCATCCTACTGCCTGCTCTGCTGTGGACCTGCTCATCTGATCGGCTATCTCCTGCACGCTCTCCTGCTGCCCCGGACTGCTGCTTTTGCCTGTGGCGCTCACCTGCCGAAAGCCAGCATGGTCGGCTAATCAGGTCTACAGTATTCCATCAGAACTAGCGCTAACCACAGCATACCTGTTTAGCTCTCTCATGTTCCCTCCCTCTGCTCTCATTTAGCAAGCCGCATCCCAGCTTCAACCCTGGTTTGCATCACCAGCAGTCCAGTCCACCAGGCACTCCCAGCTGCCCTGCGACCGGTGGATGAGACCAGCTCTGTCACTTCTCCTCTATACACTCATTAAATGCACTTACCTTGTCAAGCCTGAGTCTGAGTCCTGCATTCTTTTTTAGTCCACTCACGCGCTACATACAGCGTGCTGTAACAGTGTGTATGAGAATATTTGGTGATGTCTGTGAAAGGGTGGTACTAAGATGGTGCATTTAAGAGAGTATTGTTGTGTGTCTTGGAGAGAATAATAGATTGTATGGAAGTAAATAAAGGAAAGTATGACTGTGCAAGTGAGAGGCAGTGTGTGTGTAAGAGCACAGTTGTGTCCGTGTGAGAAAGTATGAATTGCGGCCTAAATGGCCTCTCATACAAATATGTAGATGTTTACAAGTCTCGATGGAGTTTGACAGAGATCATCAAATCACTATGGTGACAAGGTTTGACAAGAAATGTCTGCTATCTTTTACTTTGCTCAGTATCCAAGGACTTACATGCATATTGGATTATCACAATTTACATACAGTGACAATGCAGGCAGTAGCATGTCCTTTATATAACGAAGTGGAAAGTAAGGTTGTAGAAGCCTGGGTGGTGGATGGTCTTGTAGGCAAAAGCAAGTTCAACTTTCACACAGAAGGCCCAAGTTTGCAAATAACATTTCCCTATGAATTAACCACAGTTATATTTGTTTTAGTTGCCTAGCCCAAACCAACTGTTTATTTGCTATAAGCACAGTCTATCCGAAAGGAATTACATCCTTATTGAATGATTTGGTATGCTGCATTTTACAGCCAATGCCAACATTCAGTTCTACTGCAGAAAGTAGTTTGTCCTTTATGTAGCAAAGTGGAGTTGGAGTTGTAGCAAGTTGTCTGTTTTTCAGGCAGTAGGGTAGATTTTATTATGTGGTATTCAGGGTGAAACAAGGCTGCAATGTGAATTTTGTCATAAATGACAGTGAATATTTTTGTTAGTCATTAGCAGCATGTGTTTCCAGGGCAACTAATGGAAAATCCATACAAAAAAACTACTTATCCCAACTACTTATATCCTAGGACATTTCATTTGCTATTGAGCTGGGCTCCTTCTATTGTCGCAGTCCCTTTCACCAGTAGTTGCATTACTGCATTCTCTATTATAGCCTTAGTTCCTAAAAACCTGCACGTGTGTATACAGTACAGGTGTATTTATGCATATACACACACACACACACCTACACAGATTCCTCACAAACTAGTATAAATACACATAAAAGGACACCAACAACAGCGACAGGGGCCAGAAGTGAAACGAGGAACCTGAGAGTTTTTGGACATTTATGGAGAAGCTCAACATTTTTTGAGGAAACTGTGTAATCTGATCATCGCACACATTACATTATTGTTGTTGATCTTGTACACACATGGCTCATATGTCAGTTAAATTTATGCACCTGTGGCAGCTCAACTGAGTTCACATACAGATTTGGATACATGTCACTTACAAAAACACACTGTCCACACAAAATTATTGCATCTGAGAAAGCAAGGGACAGGTGTTAGTAACTAAAGCTGATAAAGTAACTAGAGTCTATAAGACTCAAATCTTACACAGGAATGTGGGAATCAGGACAAGTGTGCTGGCAGAAGCAGATTCAGGTATCTAGCAAAGTGGATAAAACTCTGTGGACAAATGGTGGGGACATGGGATATGTCTAGTTAAAGAATGAAGAGATTAGTTGAAGGAAAAGAAGACAGGTTAGGTGTCTCTATGACATGGAACAGTGTCACCACTGAGACTGTTTCATTAGTAAAAAAAAATCATAACATTTCATTTCTAGTGCTCATGAAACTTAAGCTGCATTCTCAGAGGCTTGATAACAAGTCTGTTAAATATGACACTTGAAAGCAAATAAAGGGGAATAGAGAATTATTACCCAGTTCTATGTGACAAGTGCTTCATTTACAACTGTCGTTGATAATCACTGATCTGACACCAAATCCATGCAGAATAATTACGCAGAGGCTCACAAAGTAACAAGTGAAATCAGCCAGGATCCTTGATAAATAAAAATTGCCCTGAACATGTCACACTCATGTTACAGGCATTACTTTAGCAGGTTATGTCAGTCTGTGCTGCTGTAATGAGGTGGCTCATGTCAGGAGTGGATATGATACAGTTCACTTTAGGGGTGTGTGATATTATATTTTATGTTTTTTAGGCCATGAATGTGAAATGATTGTGATTGAAGTGCCAAAGAATTATGCAACAATTGTACATTTACGCTTACAAAATTATTTACTTACTTTACAGTATGTTACTGTTACATTGCTGTGTCTTGTTGTATTGTCACTTACAGTACAGGAGAGAGGCAAAATCTAGTTTTAAGGTGGAATGCAGGGTAACATTCAGCAGGGTCACAGGCGATGACCCTCTCACTGTTTTCATTCAGCAGGGTCACAGGCGATGACCCTCTCACTGTTTTCATTCAGCAGGGTCACAGGCGATGACCCTCTCACTGTTTTCTCTGATAAAATGAATCTTGTTTTGATCTGATATAAATTCTTGCTAGGAAAAATAAATACAATGCGTTTGTCTGCCTAAAAAGACAGTTTATGCTTCGTCATTTGTCTCTGAGCTGTTTTTAGTGGTTTCTTGAGAACCAGTGGCAAGCTATGTTTTCCAGAAGACAAAGCAGCAGCAGAAAAGCTGCGTAGATTAAATGTATCTTAATTTTAGATGGACTCTGTATTCATTATGTGATCAGTCCTTTTTTCATACTTCTTTTGCACATTTAACCCCACCCTTTTTCACTCTCTTTCTCTTTATCCCAGATTGCTGAGACATCAAACTCATTCCTGAATCGAATGCTGAACAGAGACACCATTACAAGAATAACATATAAAAGTAAGTCACTTTGTGAAGTACTTTAACTGTCTAAGTATTGGTACTAATTATGTTTAAATGTGTGCCAAGGATTTGTTAATTCCAGTCAAATATCAATTTTTTTTTTCGATTTAGATGATGTAGACTCAGTGTATGAAGGCCACAATGTGCTAACCCCTGGACATAGGAATAAAGCTTAACCTCTCACACTAAGGTGTCATATTTGAAACACTTTAAAGCTCCAAACACCACTTGAGGTTTTATGGCGGAGATATTCGCTCAGCAATTAACTACCATGAACCTGCGAACAGAGTTCCCTGCAGACCCCCCTCATTCATGTCAGTAATTCAGGATAAGACCCCAAAACCTCCCAAATTATAACAACCTTCAGTTATAGGCAGCTATCCCCTTATACCCTCAGATGTAACTGTAGTGAGAAATTTTTATAAACGAGTATACTCTGGCTCTTTGAGGAAGTGTTACATTTTGTCTGAAATAACCAATAAAAGCAGTGGCACTGGCCACTTAAGACCATATTTGTTTTGCAAAGTATTTAGTTGACATAAGATGTTATTAAAGATAGGAAATTTAAAGGATAGTGTATATTATGTAATAGCAAACAGCTGGATTATGTTGTATAAAATATTTTCTGATGTAACTTTCTAAATGGGGAGGTAACAGTGGTGCAGTGGGTAGAGCAGTCGTTTCCCTTCCGGAAGGTTGAAGGTTCGAATCTCAGTGCCTGCAGTCCACGTGCTGAAGTGTCCTTGGGCAAGACACTGAACCCCCCCTGTTGCCCCCAATGGTTAAGAGCCGTTGGTAGAGTTGGCGCCGCAGATAGCTGCCTCGGTTCTGTACTGGAAACAAATTCCTTGTGTGTAACATACTTGGCCAATAAAGGTGATTATCCTTATCACCTCCGCTCTCACAGCAAGCCAGTTTGAATGGAATTCACTGGGGCAACAAGCCCAATCAGAAAAGTGCTGCTTGTGTTGTCAATGTTAGGTTTCTGCAGCCAGGCAGCTTAACACCGCTAGGTTGCTACCACCTGTTTGAACTTTCTGAGACACTGTTGAGAAGGTTGGCATACTATTAACACTGTTGATTGTTGAACAGTAAAATTAAACTCATTATCAAGTTGTGTTCTAAGATTTGAATTATAATGTAATGTAAGGGTAAACAACTGACTAGTTCATTTAGATTGTTTTTAAATGACTGTATGAAGATTATGTCAATATTCCAATGTTAATTTCAATCATTACTGATTTCCTTTTCAGGAAGTTGCATTTAACTATTTATATTATAGTCTTAAACAACCTTGAACATTACCACTTAAAAAATCATAAGAATTAGTAACATCAAAACTTGACTCAATAAACAAACTATTAAACCTTTTCAGGAATTTTATATAGAATCTTAAAAGCGTTACAGCAAAGCAGCAAGCAATAAGATATACAGTAAACCTTAAAATCATCAATAATTGTTTTCACTGGCTTACAACCTACAGTGGGTACGGAAAGTATTCAGACCCCCTTAAATTTTTCACACTTTGTTATATTGCAGCCATATGCTAAAATCATTTAAGTTCATTTTTTTCCTCATTAATGTGCACACAACACCCCATATTGACAGAATAACACAGAATTTTTGACATTTTTGCAGATTTATTAAAAAAGAAAAACTGAAATATCACATGGTCATAAGTATTCAGACCCTTTGCTGTGACACTCATATATTTAACTTAGGTGCTGTCCATTTCTTCTGATCATCCCTGAGATGGTTCTACACCTTCATTTGAGTCCAGCTGTGTTTGATTATACTGATTGGACATGATTAGGAAAGCCACACACCTGTCTAAGACCCTACAGCTCACAGTGCATGTCAGAGCAAATGAAAATCATGAGGTCAAAGGAACTGCCTGAAGAGCTCACAGACAGAATTGTGGCAAGGCACAGATCTGGCAAAGGTTACAAAAAAAATTTCTGCTGCACTTAAGGTTCCAAAGAGCACAGTGGCCTCCATAATCCTTAAATGGAAGACGTTTG
>NW_018127976.1:1555676-1566539 GCF_001952655.1 Monopterus albus | reverse complement strand
GGAATCTTAAGTGCAGCAGAAATTTTTTTGTAACCTTGGCCAGATCTGTGCCTTGCCACAATTGTGTCTCTGAGCTCTTCAGGCAGTTCCTTTGACCTCATGATTCTCATTTGCTCTGACATGCACTGTGAGCTGTAGGGTCTTATATAGACAGGTGTGTGGCTTTCCTAATCACGTCCAATCAGTATAATCAAACACAGTTGGACTCAAATGAAGGTGTAGAACCATCTCAGGGATGATCAGCAGAAATGGACAGCACCTAAGTTAAATATATGAGTGTCACAGCAAAGGGTCTGAATACTTATGACCATGTGATATTTCAGTTTTTCTTTTTTAATAAATCTGCAAAAATGTCAAAAATTCTGTGTTTTTCTGAGAAACACAGAAACAATCTAAAGAGCAACATTGATCGTCTTCTGTTCCACTCTTCTTTCTTCAAACAGGGAAGATAAGAGTATCAGTAAATCTTCTGCATCTGTCCTCAGTCCTCTGTACTCTTTCCAAGCCATCTTCCCCCACAGGCCGGGGTTTAGTATTCCTCATGACTGCTTTTGATTGCTTGTAACCAACTTCCCATCCATCCATCTTCATCCGCTCATACTTCCCTCTCCCCACACACCTCCTGTAGCTCCTCAGAAGGAACCCCAAGGCATTCCCAGGCCAGCTGGGAGACATAGTCTCTCCAATGTGTCCTGGGTCTGCTCTGAGGCCTTCTCCCGGAGGGACATGCCTGGAATACCTCCCCAGGGAGGCATCCTGGGGGCATCCTAAACAGGTGCCCGAGCCACCTCAACTGGTTCTACTCAACATGGAGGAGCAGCGGCTCTACTCTGAGCTCCTCATGGGTAACTGAGCTCCACACCCTTTGTCTAAGGGTGCACCCCACCACTCTCCAGAGGAAACTCATTTCTGCCGCTTGTATCTGTGATTTCATTCTTTTGGTCATGATCCAAAGTTCATGGCCATAGGTGAGGGTAGGAACGTAGATCGACCGGTAAATTGAGAGCTTCGTCTTACGATTCAGCTTCTTCTTCACCACAACAGACCGGTACAGAGACCGTATTACTGCGGACGCCACACCAATCCATCTGTCAACCTGCCACTCTATTTTTCCCTCACTTGTGAACAAGACCTTAAGATACTTAAACTCCTCCACTTGAGGGAGCAACTCGCCCCCAACCCGGAGAGAGCAATCCACCTTTTTCCGACTGAGAACCATGGCCTCGGATTTGGAGGTTCTAATTCTCATCCCTGCCGCTTCACACTTGGCTGCAAACCCCTCCAGTGCACGCTGTAGGTCTTGAACTGATGAAGCCAACAGAATCACATCATCCGCAAAGAGCAGAGGAAAGATTCTGTGGCCACCAAAACAGACCCCCTCCGTTCCCTGGCTTGCCCAAAAATTTTGTCCATAAAAATAATGAACAGAATCGGTGACAAAGAGCAGCCTTGGTGGAGTCCAACATGCACTGGAAACAGGTCTGACTTTCTGCCAGCAATGCGAGCCAAGCTATTAGTCCGGTTATACAGGGAACGGACAGCCCGTAACAATGTAACAACCAACTTCCCCATTCACAGTAATTTAGCAGTTTAACTTCTCTTCTCTTTGAAAACTAATTTGTCCTAACCCAATAAAAATACAGAAAACTTACATCTGATTCCCATTATTGCTTTCAACTAAACAATCAGAAATACACCCTGACTACACTAAACTATCAATGCCTTAAAATCAAAACATGGATCTTTATATTTTGAATACAATACTTGACTAACCATTGATTATCATTGATTAGACATTGATCAAACATTAATTATCAATCAAATCTTTACTTTATGCATGAAACCATGATTTTCTACTTTCCTTAATTCTCTGTCTCACAGACACACACTTCCTCTTTTGTATGGATGTGTGTCTTACTTCCCCCTTCTCCATGATCCAGAATTTTCACTCCTTATGATTTAGATTTTGAATGTACTTTAGACCAGTGTTTCTCAACTGCTGTCACCCTGGGACCCATTTTCCAACCCACTTGTCAAGTTGCGACCCACCAGTATAAGATTTCAAATACAATTATTAAATTATAAAGCTGTTTAAAAAAACAAAACAGTCAGTACAGCCTTTCTGTCTGCATTGAGGAAATGTAACTCAAAAATAACTAGAGAAATGCATTTCCTGTCGAAAATGCATGTGAATGCTGATATGCTGAAGGATCGCCCTGAAAATGCCTGAAATCAATTGCTGAAACAGCTGAAGAATGTGAAGAAATGGCTGAAGTTCTTTTGTTGAAATAGCTGAGAAGAAATGGCTGAAGTTCTTTTTTGAATAATCTGAAGGATGAGATGCAATAAATAAAAGTAGGTCTGTCTTTGAACAGCTGAACATTTTGATACCTCAATGACTTTTCTAGCTGAAAGTATGCTGAACTTAAGATATGAAAATATTCCAATTGGTCCGCACAAAGTAAGTAAAACAAGTAGGTGTGTGTGTGAGAGAGAGAGAGAGAAAGAGAGAGGGAGGAGTTATGAAGTGCCATGTCTCAATTGCACTGCATTTTATGAACCACCAGATGGCAATCCAGTACTGTCACTGACTCAGCACTTTGAGCTCCCATTGACTTCTATCATAAACAAAAAGCTGAATAGGTTAAAAAGTATAAATGTTATGATGGAATGTGCCACATAATTCAAAAACTGTTCATCCTATCACAATACCAAGGCCATTTTCTGATTCCTCACAATTTCCTCCACTGTTTTCAGGTATAATTTGTGTGTGAAAGCTTAAGGTTGGCAGAATAAGAGCAGAAAACAAACTGAAAAATTGTAAAAAAAAAAAAAAAAAAAGGCTGAAGGACAGAACAAAACTGCGGGTCATGTGACACACTCTAGCAGAGAAATTTCCAATATCACCACAAAACAAAGTGCAAGAATTCAAAATCTGTAAAAAATATCAAAAAGCTGAATATGTTAAAAGGTATAAATGTTATGTATAAGATAAATACAAGCAGGAATTTCCTTGAAGAGCTGAACAGTTCATTACCTCAATGGTCTTTATAGCTGAAAGTATGCTGCAGTTATAAAGTGTCAAAAAATGGACAGATGAATGCTGAGTGCTGAAATATTGCCCTGAAAATGCTGAACACTTTGACACCTGAATGGTTTGCTAGCTGAAAGTATGCTGAAGTAGAATTTCCTCATTCATTTTAATTTGGCAAGATTTTCACAATAAAGCTGAATATTTTAAAAGTGTGAAGTTTAGAAAAGTTCTGAATAAAAGCATAAATATCCTTGAAGAGCTGAACATTTTGTTAACTGAAAGTATGCTAAAGTAGAATTTCCCCATTCATTTAACTTTGGCAAGGTTTTCACAATAAAGCGAGATATTTTAAAAATATGAAGTTTAGACAAATTCTGAATAGGAGCATTAACGTCCTTGAAGAGTTCAACGTACTGATAGCTGAAAGTATGCTGAAGTAGAATTTTGTCATTCAACTGAATGGGGAAAGAATTTCAAAATACAGGTAAATATTTCAAAAGTATGAAGTTTAGAAAAATTCTGAATAGAAGCATGAATGTTCTTGAAGAGCTGAAGCTTTTGATACCTAAAATAGCCAAAAGTATGCTGAAGTAGAATTTCCCCATTCATTTAACTTTGGCAAGGTTTTCACAATAAAGCGAGATATTTTAAAAATATGAAGTTTAGACAAATTCTGAATAGGAGCATTAACGTCCTTGAAGAGTTCAACGTACTGATAGCTGAAAGTATGCTGAAGTAGAATTTCCCCATTCATTTGAATGGGGCAAAATTAAAAAAAAAAGCTAATGTTTTAATTTTTGATGATTTGTTTTTTAATATTTTCCAAATAAGGCAAGTTTTGGGGCACTTGTGTGATCTTAATTTACAATTGTGCTTTTATTTTGAAATTCTGGCATATTTTGGGGATTTAATGTAATCTTAATGTGCAAGCTGGGCTTTTTATTTTGGAGCCACCAGGTGAGTTGAAGTTACAATCTGGAGAGTACATTTTTAAAATCTGGAATGTTATTGTTCCCTCATGTAGGGTAATTTGTAACCATGGGCTTTTATTGTGAAAATCCAGCACATTTTGGGGCCTTTATGTGAGCTTAAGTTGCATTCAGGGGCTTTTATTTTGAAATTCTGGCAAGCTTTGGGTCCTTCATTTAAATATGCAATCAGACTTTTATTTTGAAAACTTATTTTGAAGGCAGACCAACCTGTGCCTGTGTTTGTGTGTGTGTGTGTGTGTGTGTGTGTGTGTGTTGGTGTGTCACTGCACCACTGTATTGCTTTGATTGTACAGTATATGTTTGGGTTTTATTTTGTGTGCGTGTGTGCTATTCTGTTGCTGTTTGTGTGTGTAAAATGGTTTGGTTTTTCAGCATCCACACAAAAATAAACACCACAACTGCTGCATAACACAATATAAATACAGCAGTCGAATAACACAACAGGGTTGTTCTGGCTTGTATATGACCTTAGTTTAGTTATGTGCGCTGGCCCTTTAAGTGAGACAGGAGGTGCACAACGAGACCATATATCGCAGCGCAGCGGTAAATAGCGGTGGTTGTGTTCATTCGACACTCTCTAGTGAGTACATGAAAGGCATTCTCTGTAAGTATTGCTGTAACAATAACACGGGAACGAACATCAGGTACAAAATGATAAGATTCAAGCAGTTAACATTATTATAAGTTAATTATTTACAAGGGATTTAGCATATCCATGCATAGTTATTTGTTGCGACGTAGCTAAGTCAAGTGCATTTTGCATAGCATTATCTGCTGGAAGCTGTATTTTATGTATTTCCTTTCAGTTTACTTATGCACGTACGGTATTGTTACAGTTTCACACCTGCCATATACAGTCAAAAACCACCCTGGCGTTTGTGACTAATTGTGTGGAGGTGTTTAACCGGATAGTGGAAAGCATTTCTACAAGGCCAGAACAAGGGTGCTGTATATGTATAAAACTGAATGCAGAACTGCAAACACAACATGATAATACTTTATAATATCTTTTCACTTAACATGTAAGCAAGATTTTATTTTACAGTGAACTAATGAGATAGCTGTAGTTGTCCTTTAGTTTTGACAAGAGTTTCAATATCTGGGCTGATGGTAGACAGAGCTACTCAAATCATATTCAGTGTCCAACCTGTTCCTTTGCTTTGACTTGAGCTGAACCAAAGTGGAAAAGCCACTTTCACACAAATAGGTTGTTGCGAACAGTAGGATTGCTTTGACTGCCTGTAGCGAGGGAGGGATAGTCCGACATCACGTATTTGCTCAAAAAATGTGGGAAGCCTTACCTCATCAAATTCCTTTCTCAGCGTCTGGTCACATGACAGCTCGACCAGCTGATTCTCCTCATTGCTTGGCAACACAACGCTTTCATGTCGATTTCAAAGGGATCTCTTATCCAGTGAATATTGTCGTGTTTCTCTGGAAAGTAGTCCTCAAAGCAAGTGTGTAGACTGGTCAGATGTGCAGTGACAGTTATTTTCAGGGCATTTTTAGCTGCTGTATTTAGCTCTCCTGCTGCGTGGCAAGTGCTGGGAAACATGTCAAGTGTGTCTTTAGTCACGTGATTTATCCACAACCTCAACTTCTTTTTGAAGGCAGTGACTTTGTCAGTCTGTTCAAAGATGTTGTGTCCTCTCCCCTATATAGACATGTTTAAAGTGTTGAGGTGCTCGAACACATCAGCAAGATACACCACGTGCACGAGCCAGAGTTCATCACTGAGCATCTCGGTGTACAGGGAGTTATTGTGTGAGAGGAAGGCAGCGATTTCGTGTTTAAGCTCATAAAAGCATGACATTACCTTTCCCCTCGAAAGCCAGCCTGATAATCACCTTTTTATTGGTCAATTTGTTACACACAAAGAATTTGTTTCCGGTACAGAACTGATGGCAGCCATCTGCGGCGCCACCTCAACTGATGGCTCTAACCATCGGGGACAACAGGGGGGTCAGTGTCTTGCCCAAAGACACTTCAACACGTGGACTGCTGGCACCGAGATTCGAACCTTCAAACTTTTGGTTGGAAGATGACTGCTCTACCCACTGCACCACTGTTGCCTCCCCAACGAATAATACAACTGGATGTGCTCTGATCCCAGGCCTTTGCACAGCTGTGTGAAACAGTGGCTGTTCTTGGCACTACGTTTAATATAGTTCACTATTTTTATGGCATCTTTCAGTGTTGTATCAAGCACTGGCACCATATCCTTAGCCACAAGTGCTTCTTGGTGAAGAAAGCAGTGATTCCACCTCGCATTCGGCGACTCTCCAGGATTTTCTTCACAACTCCTGAATTTTTTCCTGTCATGGAAGCTGCGCCATCAGTTGTTACCCCCACACATCTGTCCCAACGCAGTCCCACAGAGTCCAAAAACAAATCAATAGCATTGAAAATGTCCTCTGCTTTTGTAGACGTATGGAGGTCTCGGCTGCATAGAAAATGCTCCTGTATGTCTCCATCCCACACGTGTCTCATGTAAACAAGTAAAATAGCATGATTAGCAATATCTGTCAATTGTATGAAGGCCACGATATACTAATCCCTGGACATAGGAATAAAGCTTAACCTCTCACACTAAGGTGGCATATTTGAAACATATTAAATCTCCAAACACTGCTCGAGGTTTTATGGCGGAGATATTCACTCAGCAATTGACTACCATGAACCTGTGAACAGAGTTCCCTGCAGATCTCTCTCTTTCATTAATTCAGGATAAGACCCCAAAACCTCCCAAATAACAACAACCTGCAGTTATTGTGGCAGCTACCTCCTTAAATCCTCAGATGTTACTGCACTGAGAAATTTATATAAACCAGTATACTCTGGAGGTGCAATGGAAGTGCAATTTCGATGGTCATTTGCTGGACTTTGGGTTTTGACTCATCTAGTTGGATAAGATGGCAACCATCAAGATGGCGCCCACCGAGGCAGACATGTTTGTGCATTCCACTCTCGCTGGCTTTTTCTTCATTTTCTTCTATTTTGTGTGTTTTTTACTCTTTCTGCAGTGCACAAATGTCATGCACTGCTAACATACAACAGACAGGCATTGCTGGATATCGCCAACTCACACAGCCACTGGGAATTTACTGATTTCATACCAGCGGAGCTACAACTCATTGTCCGATCCCGCAACAGCAACAGCAACAACAACAACAATGACAACGACAACCACCATCACCCTCAGGGAGCCCCCAGAGCACTAGGCACAAGCAAGCAGGCTGAAATCAGGAGAGCGACCTGGAGATAGAGGCGCAAACAAGGCAAGCGAGGGGGACTCCATGCTAAGCTAAAAGCTCACACTACTTGACCGCCACTACCCAGCCTCTTCCTAGCTAACGTACAGTCTCTGGAAAACAAACTGGACAAGCTAAGGGCTAGGATTACAGCACAACAGGAAATCAGAGAATGCTGTGCTCTAATTCTCACCGAGACTTGGCTTTCTGACAGAGTCCCAGATTCCGTGATTCAGCTAGAGACCCACTTGTACATCAGGGAGACCACACCGCTGCTTCAGGGAAGGCAAAAGAAGGTGGTGTGTGTGTGTCTATCAATAACTCATGGTGATGGAGATGTACGGACTGTTTATAAGCACTGTTCTCCAGATGTAGAGTTTTTATTGCTGAAATGCCAGTCCTATTATCTAGCACAAGAGCATAGTACTGTGTTTCTGGCTGCTGTGTATGTTAGCCCAAGAGCTAATCCCTCGATGGCTCTCAGCAAACTCTAATGTCATCAGTGCGCTACAGACAGCGCACACTAAAGCTGTATTTATTGCTCCAGGCGACTTTAACCAGTGCAATTTACGGACTGTACTTCCCAAATATTACCAACATGTGAACATTCCCACCCGGGGCAAGAACACTGTTCATGTTTACAGTAACAAGCGGGGTGCATACAGGGCTGCACCCCACCCCCACCTTGGATTCTCAGACCACATTTCTGAATGACTGAAACAAACAAACCCTGCAGCCAAACAAATTAAACTCTGGACCCCAGAGACTGAAGGCACCCTGCATGACTGTTTTGCCCAGACAGACTGGCAATATGTTTAAAGCTGCAGCCACCTCGGAGGACTTTTCTGTCAGCATACAGAACTATGCTGAGTATGTGACCAGGTACATTAGTACCTGTACTGACAACACTGTGCCCACCATACAAGTCAGGAGGTTGCCCAACCAGCCTGGATAAACCGTCAGGTACACATACCTGAATGCCATGTATGCATTCAGATAAGGCGATGAGATGGAGTACAAAGCTGCAAAGTACAAGCTGAGGAAAGCATCACAGCAGCCAAGAGGCAGTACTGAGAGAAGAGCATTATGGCTCTATTCTACTGCTGACTCCAGACAGATGTGAAAAGGCCTGCAGCACATCACAGACTACAGGACCACCACCAGCATCATCAGCTCCACAGACAGCCTGCCGGATGACCTCAACACCTTCTACACCTGCTTTGAGACCTCCAGCCTCCGTCGTTGCCGGAGCATTAACTGAACTAACTACATTACTTACCTTATTTAACTGAACTTGCCTTACCTTACCTAACTCGCATACCCTGTAACAGACAGTTTTGTGATATGTATTATACGTCATTTTGTTTTCCACGCTGACAGATCCTGTGCTGTGGATCTCATTTTGGACATTGGTTACATCTTTTGTGTGAAGCGTTCTTTTTATATCCAAGCTGACAGTTCCTGTGCTGTGGATATCCTTTTCGTTCGGATGTCCTGTCTATTCACCTGTCCGTCCTCATCCTCCTGCTCTCCTGAGTCCTGTCGTTAGTTTGCCTTTGTACCTGTTTGTCCAGGTCTCCTCCTCCATCTCAGCCCTATTTTGATTATGTTTGTACATGGCCCGTTATGTTGTTACTTTGTGTTTTTGTTCCATTAAACCTCCTTCTTTCTACTAGCACCTGGGTCAGCACACTTGAATCCAACCTTAGTTCTCCTTCACCCTCCTGGTGAGGGGGACTAAACCATAACAGCGAAGAAGATCACCAGGACTCCACTGCCCTCTCTGAAGAGCATTTACCACCACAGGGTGTGTAGGAAAGCTACCTTCATCCTCAAAGATCCCACCCATCCCCAGCACAGACTGTTCACCTTCCTACCCTCTGGCCGGAGGTTCAGAAGTGTAAAATGCAGGACCACTAGACTGAAAAACTCTTTCTTTCCCTCTGCCATCAGACTCCTAAACAGCTGAGGAGTTTATTACCACGAAATACATCATGTACTGTCGACCTGTACTGTTTACATTCTCAGTTTGCACATGCATAATTGCACATTGACTGTTGACTGCTGCACATGCTGCTCCCATCCAGCATACATTCTGTTATTATATTCTCTTATATATTTTTATTATATTGCTGTATTTGCTGCTTAAAGTGCCTTAGATTTTGTGTTACTTATTTATCTACTTTATATTTCATTTGTATTTTGTGGCATTCATGTGGACGGCAAAGTAAGAATTTCATTGTACAGGGAAACACGTTTCCTAACTGTGCATATGACAAATAAACACTTTGACTTTGACCTTGAGATTCCAGAGAAGCTGGAGTCCTTTGACTGGAAATGCTTTCCTGATTGAAAATCAGTTTGGGCATTTAAATATTGATATTCTGGGTTCATCAGAATAGACTAGTCTTTCCCCGACAGTTTTCTGGCCTTGGTGACACTACAGGTCCCTATCTACTTCCATCGTGAGAGCCAGCAAAGACACAGTGGATATTGTATATTTATACTGGAAATGGTCTGGAAGATATCCCTAAAACATTACATGTTATGTGCTAATCATTTCACATTGGAGTTCTCAACAAGGGTCAGTTACAACATTGGATTTGCTTCCAGACTGAAGCTCAAGATTGAATCTATTCCAACTGTCCATGAGTCTATCTCACATCCTTATGCTGTCAGTGTTGTTATTTTAAAATTACTTTACTGCTTATGTATGAAGTTAGCCTGTTTAATTTAGCCATATTAGCCACAATATAATGCTGTGCAGCTAATGTGGCTAACAGTAGCTTGTACGCCAGACTGAATAGCAGAAACAAGTTAACTGGTAAAACACACTGGAAGATTTTTCTACACACCTCATTCCCATCTCATTCTGCAGATTCCATTACATAAAATTTTAGTTTCTTCCTGATAATCTGTCCAGTACACTTGTGTTGTTGGTTGTTAGATTTTACCCGGTTCTTTCATTGAAACCACAAGAAGAGAAGATCAAATCAAATCAAATCAAATTTTATTTGTATAGCGCCAAATCACAACAAAAGTCATCTCAGGACACTTTACAAAGTAAGGTCTACACCTTACTGTTATCACTATTATTACATAGGGAAAACCCAACAAATCCCCCTTGAGCAAGCACTTGGCGACAGTGGGGAGGAAAAACTCCCTTTAACGGAAGAAACCTCAGACAGACCCCGGCTCATGGTGGGTGGCCTTCTGCCTCGACGGATTGGGGTGAGTGGATAGAGGAGAGACAAAAGAAGAAAAGCAACAAGATACAACAAATAATGAAACACTGGTCAGGTCAATGTGGCTGGTGACTGCTCGTCAGAGACATAGAGCTCCAGGGCCAGGGCAACCTGCAAAAAGGTACAGAGAGAGAGAGGACACACTACGGGAGAGAGGAGACACAAAGTTAGTAATGTGTAATAGTGGCAAGCTAGTGGCAGAGGTGCATGCGCAGACAACTGGAGTTATGACCTGGTCTGAACAGCCAGATTTTAACTCATTCAGATAAGTCTGTTCTGTAAGTCTGTCACCTTTACTTCCTGGAACTGATGCTGTGTTCAAAATTCCTCCCTGTACAACC
>NW_018127976.1:1551124-1555036 GCF_001952655.1 Monopterus albus | reverse complement strand
TAACATGAACAAATTGAAATCTTTCTGATAAATAAGATTTGAACCAACTTAGCGCAGTTCCTTTAATCCCAATAGCATGTTGAAGTCTCTGCAGTAAGATGCTGTGATCAATGGTGTCAAAAGCAGCACCGAGATCTAAGAGGACAAGTATGGAGACAAGTCCTTTGTCTAAGGCTAGGAGAAGATCGTTGGTGACTTTCACCAATGCGGTTTCTGTACTGTGATGGACTCTAAAACCTGACTGAAAAACCTCAAACAAATCATTCTTGTGCAAGTGGTCACATAACTTCTTTGCAACAGCTTTTTCAAGGATTTTGGAAATAAATGGGAGATTGGATATTGGTTTATAATTAGCTAGGACATCTGGGTCAAGAGTAGGCTTTTTGAGTAGAGGTTTAATTACTGCAACTTTAAAAGCCGGTGGAACATAACCTGTTAATAGAGAGAGGTTAATCAGATCTAGTATGGATGTGTTGATTAGGGGAAAGACGGCTTTGAGCAGCCTGGTCGAGATGAGGTCCAGGAGACATGTTGATGATTTAGATGAAGCAATTGTTGAGGTCAACTCAGAGAGATCTATAGGAGAGAGGTAGTTCAAGTATAAATGAGGTCTGACAGATGTTTCTAAAGCCATTGTAGTAGATGGCACATCCGCGAGAGCTGTGGCATTGGTCTGACCAATTTTTTTCTCTAATAGTTGATATTAATTTCTCTAATAGATTTTATTTGTAAAGAAGCTTATGAAGTCATTGCTGCTGAGATCTAAGGGAATGTTAAGCCGGGAGAGGACTGTATAAAATCAACAGAAAGTTTACTCAAAGTCTGGGCACAGGTGAAGTCATATAGCACTGAGATCAGAGAGACAGAGCTCACATGAGAAATCTGTTCCCTGAACCACAAGTTACGTTTTCTCATTACATTTATCTTCGTGGGCTGGTCCCCCCTGGACAGAGGTACAACATTTCACACTTTGTAATCCTGTTGGCCATTTGGCGTGAGCAGGTCAACACCTGAACTGTGCCTGCTTGCTGAAATGTGATCTAAACCAGATGTGTGTGTGTGTGTGTGTGTGTGTGTGTGTGTGTGTGTGATTGTCAGGTGGCAGCTAATCAATGAATGTTGAACAATTGGTTGTACTGGTACCTTGTTTATTTTTAACCACTAAAGTAGGATAGAACTTTATTGATCCTGCAGTGGTGAAATTCCGGTGTTCCAGCAGCAGTAAGGGACAAAAACAATAGAGAGCAAGCAACAAGACACCATAAGAACAGATACCACACACCAATCTTGATAGACAAATTCAGAAAGCACGGAAAGAAAAAAACACAGAAGAGGACAGAGTTATTGGAACTCGCTGCCGCTCCGTGCAGCGCGTCCTAACAAATAAATCGAGAATACGCAAATAACAGGACAGTACAAGCATTTCAAAACAGCAAACAACACAAGGATCTCTTAAAAACAAACCAAGAATCTTAAAAAACAATTCGTGAATACCCAAAAAACAAGACAGTACAAGCATTTCAGAGAAAGTCAGGAACAGATATCGCTCTCAATCAAATCACAGACAGGGCAGAGGGAGCCAGTGGAGAGAAGCTAATATGGGAGAGATATGATCTCTCTTGCTAGTTCCTGTCAGTACTCTGGCTGCAACATTTTGGATTAACTGGACGCTTTTTAGGGATCGGCATGGTCAAGGTCCCCAAGATAAGGATTAGGGCCTGCGGGTGCTGTGTCCACCATGACACCATGCGCCTGCACGCAGCAGCAGAGCCGGCCCGAGGATCAGTGGAGAATCGTCACCACGGACCACAGATACTGGAGTCCCGGTGAAGTGTGTGCAGGACCTCTCCTCCTGTACACCTGCTGCAGCTCCGCCAGTGCAGCCAGCTTGTCCATCTTGTCCCCCAGCGCCTCACTCCAGCTCCTCTCTCAGCGCTTTGCTCCAGTTCTCCAGACTCGCTTTCAGGCCCAAGCACAATGACTTCGGTTTTGTCACAGTTTAGAAATAAGAAGTTTTTGGCAAGCAGAGCAAAAAGTCGGGGCCGCAACACAAGGGTCCCCCCAAGGCCGACTCGAAAGCTCGTAAAACAGTACAAAACATGATGCAAACGCAATAAAAGTTGTATCCCTGGTAGCCCAACTCCACAAGGATTTACGGAAAAGAGACATAGCATAAAAGCAAACACAGAAGCCCAAGGACACATGAAAATAAACACAAAAGAGGCAGAGCTGTTGCAGCTCGCTGCTGCTCCGCACAGAGCGGAACCGGAAGACTATTACAGGACAAAGCAGGACTTGGTGAGTATGCTAAACGGCCCTGGTGGTCATCTCAGGTTGTAGGCCCCCTGTCTCTGCAAGATACCACATGACAAAGCAGAACTTGGAATAAGCTAAGCGGGCCTAGGTGAAGGTGCAAAACAGGCCAACAGGTCTTTGTTAAAATGTAAAATAGGCCATCTGGTTACTTGAAGGTACAGACATCCTGTCTCCACAGAATTTGCAGCATACAGTTCCAAGTTTCACTCAGTAGAATATGGTAGTCATCAATACAGTTTTAATTTATATAAGCAAAGAAAAATAAAGTTATGAAAAATAAAGGTATGAAAAGTAACTAAAGGAAACTAAGGTTATGAAAAGTAACTAAAGGAAACTAAGGTTATGAAAAGTAACTAAAGCTTATAAAGTAACTAGAGCCTATAAGATTCAAATCTTACATGGTCAGCCTGGAATAGACTCTGTCCCTCCGCTGTCCTGCTGACAGCCAGACAACTGTTCTGATGACTGTAAAGATCGGGTCACACGTCTTTCAGTGTGGATTGAGTGCATCACACTTCAGCAGCGTTCTGTCTCACTTCCAGTGTGTTTTAACAGTAGATGTTTGGACTAGTAATTTTTATGAACAGTCAGAATGTACCAGATAATTTGTGTCAAATGTTTTTAGCCAAATTTCCTGTGAGTAATGGGTTGGGTAGTGGTGACTTTGCTTGTTCTAGCATTGTTATAACAGGACTAAATGTTATGTAAACATTTTTATGCTAGACAACACTGCTCAGATGTCATAACAAGAGTGGTGTGACAGTAGCACTTTTACTTTTGACATTGTTGGTGAATTGAGAAAGACATTAGGCATTTATATCAGACACGTTAGTTTAAAGAACCATTAATAGGTTTGATATGAGTCAAAAACTTGATGTCTCACATTTTCCTACATCTCCATTATACTGTGCTGCAATGTTGAGCTGTAGAAACTGTATACACTGTGTATTCACTAAATGATGTAACATGACCTTTTTATTCTCAAGAAGCTGCAGCTTGCCAAACTAAAATTTGTAATTCTTCCTTCTAACGGTGCATCACTCCTGGACCCACTGCAGAAATCAGTATGTTGCCAATGTGTATTATGCCAGACCCTCCACCTACTGCATCTGTGTATACTCTACTGTCCATGGATGCACAGAAAGAACATGTCATATATTATATGCTAAAAAATACACAATGTTGTGAAAGTTTTGGAAAAGTACATTCAGTGATTAAAATAATGTTCATGAAAAAAGATTAGAAGTACTACAGATACTTAGACAACTTTCCAAATGACAACACAACATTCTTATCACATATAGACCTGGGGCCTATTTCAAGAAGGCGGTTTAACAAACTCAGAGTTCAGACCTGAACTCTGAGTTGACTTACTCAGAGTTGGAAAACTCAGAGTTTTCGGTTTCAGAACAGCTGAAAAGAGTTGGTTTAAGCAACTCTGAGTTGTCTGACTCAGAGTTAGGCGCGTGCCACGCGACTATAAAAAGCCGTGAACAATAGAGTGAAGAAATTACGAGGCACCATGGCAACAGGACCAAGCCAAAATAGGTCTGCGTTTTTCCCCGACAGAAATGGATGTGCTACTACAAGCATATA
>NW_018127976.1:1546593-1548351 GCF_001952655.1 Monopterus albus | reverse complement strand
GTAAATTCAATTCCCTGCGAATTAATACAGCGTCCTCCTCTACAGGATCCTCTATGAATGGACACGCCATTTTGGTCTCTGCATGACGGAAACGTGTGCAATCTATGAATGTACTGAAAGATTAAATGAGGTATTAAACACCTTTCACTTTAAAAAGGGGCGGAGACCCGGAGGAAACTCTGAGTTTCCCGAACAAAACCTGCTCGCCAGCAGGTTAGGGTCACAGAGTAATTTGCCATAGTAACTGACTCTGAGTTTAGATTACCTCTCTTTGTGAAACGGGTTTAACTTACCCCGCTTCACGGGTTTAAGTTACCTCCGTTTCTGAAACCGAAAACTCCGAGTTGCCCTCATTTCGGGGTTAACAAACTCTGAGTTTCGACAAAACCGCCTTCTTGAAATAGGCCCCTGATCTACTTTGGAAGAGGAAGGAAGTTATCACCAGGTGAGTGATATGCTCCAGTCATGTGACGTCTGAAGACAACACAGTGTCCAGCAGCACCAGGAATGTCTCAGGGTGTGCACAGGAAGACACATCACGACAGCAGCTTTACCAGCCGACATGGCTTCAGTGTACGAGAAACCCTTCACCCTGGTGGAAGACCTGGTCCAGACTGTTTGCAGAAAACTGAGGGACATGCTATTTTATTCCTTTTTATATCATACATATCCAGTTTATACAGTATTTCCACTGTATTTCTTCAAATAAAGTATTTTAGTTTTAAGGAAGGTTTTGTCATTTTTAAATTTAGTACTATGTTTATCAGTAAGGGTCCTGTGGAGAAACATTTTGTTTCACAAAGATTTTATGTAACTACTGTACATTGTTAAGCAGGTGATATGAAAACTTTAATATCTTGCATGTAGAAGAGTAAAAAAAATAAAAAATCAGGTTCATCCAACATCCTGGCTAGGCACAATTGTATTGGTGAGTCTATAAAGAACACAAGATAGTTCTGTTTGACAGTCAAACATTTCCATGTTACCATGATATATTACACAATATTACAAATTATTTTGAAAGCATTATCATATAAATAATCTGAAATAGTTGTATAGTAGCCAGTACAAGTGTCCGTAGTCTGTAACTGGTCTGTTTAGAAGTACAGTCATGAAAACAGTGGCTATGTTTTTTTACTCTACTGTCTCTTAGATTGTGATTATCCTTATAATAAAAAAGGGGAGCGACTGTGGTTCAGTGGGTAGAACGGTTGGGGTTGGTGGTAGACACTGAATCCCCAAGTCACCCCTGATGGTGATTATTATTATCCTTATTATTTCTGAAATTTTAATAAGTGTGTTTTTACCAAAAAAAACTGAATGTTCCAAATATTCTATTGTTACATAGCATACTTTGAATTCACACATTATGGTGATTGCTAAACCGATTGCTAAATGTGGTCTACTGTGTTTGGGCAATGCTAACATCCCTGTTAACATGTTACTTGTGTATCTCCTCACATCAAAAGCTTCACTGGGCTCCGCAGGTCATTTCTCACAGATGGTCCTATAAAGGCAAACCATACAACACAGTGTGTGTTTATGGTTTGTTGAGTTTATCCTTCAATATAGCAGCATTTTGTTAGGAGCCGTTCGCACCAGTCAGTGTGCGAACGAGGAAAGAGGTGGACCCAGGTAGCCGGCTTCGGTGCATACAGTGATTTATTATATACAGTGAACAAGGGAATGACAAAAACACAGAGGGAAATGATACGTAGTCCTGTAGATGAGTAATAACTGGGTGTATGACCAACCACA
>NW_018127976.1:1541062-1546337 GCF_001952655.1 Monopterus albus | reverse complement strand
TGGCCTAGTGACTAGAAAGAACTGGCAAGTGACTGAGGAGTGAAACTGGGTAATATAGTGAGTGACCTAATCAAGTGCAGCTGGTGATAAGGGAGTGAGGAACAAGTGAACGTGATAAGAGTAATGGGGCAAGAGACAGTAGGAAAGGTGAGGGAGGCAGAGCGGCCGAGCAAACCTGACACATTTACCTGAGAAAAACGTCAGGGACAGCTGTATTCCTGAAGGTCAATGCTGGTTATTTGTTCCTGATTTCAAACCAGGCTCCTGCTCAAATATCTGTGGTTGTTTAGTTTTTAGTTTTTGATTTTGGTATGGTTATTGTGAAATTTATGGTATAAATGCAGCTAATGGTGGCTAAAGGTGGTAGCAGAGTTAAAACTGAAGACCTGAGCTGTCCGGAAACACAGTTTGGAGTTGGTGGGCAGTTCCTATTGGTTCCTGAGCATTCATAGCAGACTGGGCTTTTAGGGAGGGGGGCCAGGAGCTAAAACAGAGCATCTGATACAGGGGTGAAAGGAGGATCTGGAGAACCAGATGCTATGAGGAGACTTAATGAGCTTTTGAACATACAAGCATTTAAAAAATTTTCTAGTGGAACCTTTAAATAGTAATACAAACCTGAGACCAGAAACTTTTCACTGTGTCTGCATTTGTTAAGTCTCAGAGATGATGAACGTTACTGGAACTGAAGGAGCGGTGTGTTTGTGTCCTTGTGAGTTGCCTTTGTCAGCCATGAGTAGTGGCAAGTTTTACACTGTCTACAGCAGACTGCAGGTTATCGGCCGGTGTTTTCCTAAGCTTTATCTCAGTGCACAGTGACTTATTTTTGTCATGCAGTCTTCAAATAACATTAATGGAGACTCAAATTCAGCCTAAGCAAGACAGTGTGTGGGAGTTCTTTTACATTCTGTCATTTGGAATATGATCAGTCTTGGATTTAATAAGTTAGGTTTTTGCACAAAGGTAAAGGAGCAAAAATCATGAGTTTAAGGTATTGACTGTGTTCTTGTTTATATCTGGTTTGCTGTTGTTAACACATGGCAGGCTGCATGTTATCAGTAAGTGTTGATAGCTGTCAATAAGTGTGATACTAGCTACTGCTTAGAACAGCTTGTTTAAGGAATAAAAACAGAAGAAATGAACATGGACTAGTGTGTGAACTGAACTTTGAGCTAGCTCCTATGCTAAAACCAGAGACAGTAATTTAATTGTACCTTGTGTCAAATATTTAGAATACTTCGTTATTACTGACAGATTGCTTTCCATTCAAATTATCATCTTATATGTATTTGTTAAGTCCATGACAATCAGTAGGGGTTTTTCCATTATAGGTAACCTACCAACTTGACTTGAGTCGAGTAAAGCTCATCATGGGTTCTGCTGTGTGCCGGCTTTGAATGTGCCTTGCAGGAGCTAAATTTTGGCATCCCTCAGGAGGTCGTATTAAAATCAAATTCCAGGAACACAATAAGGGAGCTGGTGCGTGCGCATAGAGCAGTCACCCGTGATTGTTTGAATGTCTGCTCTTTACACCTCAATCATTAGCATTACAAAGACAGTGTGTAAAGAGGAACTTATAATGGTTTAGAAGTAAAAAGAGGATTTCACTTGTTGGTTTAGAGGTAAAACGGGGCCATTCAGCGAGCGTCATGGGCAAAGCAATGAAGACGTCACATTTCTGAAAGTGTGTGTTCTGCTTGTTCAATTGCTCATACAGTCTCCATTACTGGCTGATTGTTGCACTATAGAGTGATCCTTCACATTGTCTTTTCTTCCTCTGCCAAGCTGACTGTGTGTGTGTGAGGGGAGCAGCCCCTCCCTCCTCTAAAGAGAGATTGACACAGAGAAAATACAATGGAAAACAGAGAAGAGCAGTCCATATCAACCTGGGAGGTTATGTGGAGAGAAGTACGGGTTATACTGGGTTTTGACGGTGGAAAGGTTTTTCCAAAGTGATTCCTAATAACTTTACCTTTGCGAGCTGATGAAATAGCAGATCAATAATATTAAAATCTAGGATTTGTTTTAAACTTCATGCCTTATTTGTTCCATGTAGTCTTTAATGCTACTTGTTTTATACACATTTACCACTGGTAAACTTTCACTTAAAAACTGCACCATAAACTGTGGTTGCTGACATATATATTGTTTATCATCTAGTACTGTACATCACAATATGAGATTCCTTAAAAAACTAGAACTCATTGCATACAAAAGTGGACCCAGGTAACGTCCTGGATGTACACCATATTTTATACATTTCATTTCATAATACCCATAATAATATTTTTAGGTTTTTCCCCTTTTCTCCGATTGCTTGATTCTCATGAAACACATAACAGTTTTACAGTACTTACAGGCCTGTAAATAAAAATTATCTGAAAAGGACAAAATGAATCCTTGGTTAAAGATAATTCTTTTAGTAATCTTCCCCCAAAATACACACACTTTACAACTTCCATAGCATTTTGTACAGTGCATTAGCCTCTAATATGTTTAAAGTCCCTCTTTTTTCTGACTGGTTTTCTAAACGCAGATGATGCTTATCTACTGCAAGGCCTGAACATAGAGGAGATATACCCAGAGACAAGTAGTTTTATCACATATGATGGGTCAATGACCATCCCTCCATGCTTTGAGACAGCTACATGGATCCTGATGAACAAGCCGGTGTACCTCACACGCATGCAGGTGAGTTAAACCCTGGCCTGAAAGACAATTCCTAAAATTCACAGGGGATTGTCAGTCTCAGCTGGGGATTTTCTCTGTCATAGACTTCTCATATTCTTCCTGTGAAATATGTCAGCCTAGCACTGAGGCTTTTACAACAAAACGTTCTCAGCTCTTCCTCTGTCTAACCCTCCATAGAGTCCTGCCTGGAAGAAAATGCAGTGGGTCAAAATGCCTGTCTTACATTTTCATGATGCTTTTGCCAATTTATCTGAATGGTTTCTTCTCTTTCTCAACCTCTGTGCTGGTCTAAGATGCACTCCTTGCGGCTGCTGAGCCAGAACCAGCCATCTCAGATCTTCCTGAGCATGAGCGACAACGTTCGCCCAGTGCAACCGCTGAACAACCGCTGCATCCGCACCAATATCAATTTCAGCATGCAAGGCAAAGATTGCCCCAACAATAGGGCTCAGAAGCTCCAATACCGAGGTAGGAACCGTAACCTAAATCACCGTGTTGCCATGTTATCTCACTTTTTCCATCTCTGACATTTACTCTGTAGATTGTTCCAGAACTAACGATAACTTCAGTCTTATCATGCAAATACATCTGTATATTCATCAGTCAGCATATCTTATCCTTTATAAAATTAGTACTCTGACAAGTTTTCACCAGATTTACTCTAAAGGAAAATGGAAGTTTATCAGGAATGGGGATTACATTTTTTTATGATAAAGTGGCACTCAAAGTATTTGTGGAGATGTGGAAACATAACAACATTGCTACAGTATAGTCCGGTAGGGCAATAAACACAAGTCAGATGGATCTTGATCCTAGTCAGATAATCAAACAGGCTGTAAACAAGCCAACAGTGTAAGCCAGATTGTCTAAAGCATTTTTGGTTAGGACTAACCAAATAATCATATAACTTGGAAACAACAGGGCACTAATGATTAAGCAACAATGATCAAATGCTAACATGGTAATATCTTAAAAATAACAATGAGAACATATTTCCTCCTTATTACCTTATTGCTAAAGAGTTTGCAATTGTAAGAGCTATCATCATTTGGAGATAAACAGATAACATACAAGAATGGATAATACTTATTACTGTTCACCTTTGTCAGGACAATCAAGAAAGGTAAAGGTTATCAGCCAAATCAAAACTATATAGACAAAAACAATGTGACAAAAGAATATAAAGCTTTATCCTGTATACCTATACTGTAATGTTGTTGTCAAGACCACCTAAACTGAGACCAAGTCAAGACCAACACCAGACCATTGCAGTTAAACTGAATTTGATTGTTAGTAGTTTATTTATTTATTGTTATTTTTGTTTTTTCTTAATTTTACCAGAATAATTCCTACTTAGATTTCTGTACCCTGGCAAGACGGTACCGATAAAACACCTTTGGGATGAATTAGAGCGGAGACTGCGATCCAGGCCTTCTCATCTAACATGAATGTCTGACCTCACAAATGCGCTTCTGGAAGAATGGTCAAAAATTCCCATTAACACATTCCTAAACCTTGTGGACAGTCTTCCCAGAAGAGTTGAAGCTGTTATAGCTGCAAAGGGTGGGCCAACATCATATTAAACCCTATGGATTAAGAATCAGTTGTTGCTCAAGTTCATGTGCATGAGAAGGCAGGCAAGCGAATACTGTTATACTGCAATATAGTGTATATCTGTAGTGGGCCAGGCTAGCTCTAGCACTTTGTAGCTGGTCCCTGCACACTTGTCTCACAGCTGGTTGCACCGACTGCACAGAGCTTTCATTGTCATTTTTACATTCATTCTGGTATGTCACCTTTTTTACATTCATTCGGCTTAAGATGCTCCACAGAGTCTTGATATGGTTAGGGAAAACCTTGGCAGTGATATTCACAAATAAAACAGATGATGTACAGGCACTTTCCCCACAATTGTGGTCTTGACTGGTCTTGAAATAAAATCCTGAGTACACTTTGTCTGAGACAAGACAAGACAGGGTAAAAGTGTGGTTGATTCAGAGATGAGACCGACATGCAAAAAGTGCTCTCTGGACCAACCTAAAGTACTACAACACTACCATACAGTGTATACTGTACGGCAGTCCCTCTGTTGTGAACACATTTTAGCTTGTAGATTAATGATAACAAATGATTTCAGTGGACGTGTGCTGAAACAAAAAAAAGGAAAAGGAGCTAAGAAAAAAATGGGTATATAAAAAATAAATAGAAAAGCAAATTAAATAAAGATTGAATTTATTTTCTAATTGGACATAGTGGAAAAAAATCCAAAGATTTTCTATATTTTTACCAACAGATTGAAGGTTAGGGGAAACACTTGTGAAAATATTTATTTCTGTCTATATACAGTGGGTACGGAAAGTATTCAGACCCCCTTAAATTTTTCACTCTTTGTTATATTGCAGCCATATGCTAAAATCATTTAGGTTCATTTTTTTCCTCATTAATGTACACACAGCACCCCATATTGACAGAAAAACACAGAATTTTTGACATTTTTGCAGATTTATTAAAAAAGAAAAACTGAAATATCACATGGTCATAAGTATTCAGACCCTTTGCTCAGTATTTAGTAGAAGCACCCTTT
>NW_018127976.1:1537807-1540126 GCF_001952655.1 Monopterus albus | reverse complement strand
AGGATCCCCAAATGCAGGTGTGAAAAACTTGTTGCATCATTCCCAAAAAGACTCATGGCTGTATTAGCTCAAAAGGGTGCTTCTACTAAATACTGAGCAAAGGGTCTGAATACTTATGACCATGTGATATTTCAGTTTTTCTTTTTTAATAAATCTGCAAAAATGTCAAATTCTGTGTTTTTCTGTCAATATGGGGTGCTGTGTGTACATTAATGAGGAAAAAAATGAACTTAAATGATTTTAGCATATGGCTGCAATATAACAAAGAGTGAAAAATTTAAGGGGGTCTGAATACTTTCCGTACCCACTGTATAGTTTTAATTGTTTAACTAACTTGAACTGTTTATTAATCTATTGAACTGTATTTTTCATCTAGCAAACAATTGCTCTTTTTTCTTGGTTTCAGGGCTCCATGTGGCTATCTTATAGTAGTGTTGCTCTTTCTCACATTACAGCAGTTACTTTTGTGACAACAGTGCAATTTTTAGTGTTAGGAATGGTGGTGGAAACTTTGTGCAATTGTTTTTGGTGCAACATCCACATTTCCCATTTCTCATCTATGCTCATCAATATACAGTAATTCATAAACTTAAAATATCAAATGTTAGTGCTGAGCTGGGTCTCAGATGATGGTTGATAAAATACAGACTGCACACGGATGTGCTAAAAACATGGAGGAAAAGCAGGCAGTGGGAAGTCAGCTGACAGGTCAGTCAGAACACTTGTTTGTCCCTGACTGACAGATCTGACTGCAAACAGGCTTGTCAGAGCTCACTGCAACCTGGAAGCTGTTGCTTCAGTCTGTCATCTCCCCTACTTGATTTCAGCCATTATATCTGCTGCACCGATTTTGAATTTCACCCCGAAGCACAAATACATTAAAGGTGAGAGGCAGCCCCAATCATTGCTTTCCATTGTGTTATTTTGTCAGTTTTTGCTTAGGATTCACTCTACTATGGCCGGCTTACACCATGATTGTCTTTCTGTCTGTACTTCTTTCTTTTTATTCTTTGCTGTATGCAACCTCCACCTCTGAAAAATCAAATTCTTATTCTGTTCAGAAGCTGTGGGGAGATTTAACCCCTCCCCACCCATGTCAGACCCTCCTAATCATCAAACAACTGCATACTCCAGAGACTCTGTGAAAGCAAACCAAAAAACTAACAAACAAAAGAAAAATGTACACACATACACAAAAGCGGAAGTGAAGTGAAGAGATGCATAAGTGTAGTGCTGCCTGAATGCACTGGAACAACACTCCACCACTTTTTTTCTTCAAGAGAGGAAAAAAGAATAGGCCTACTGGCATAATCTGGTTGAAATTCATAACACTGCAATATTGTGAATGCTTGAAGATCCAAATCCAATAATAATTAAAGTGTATCACATATGATACAAAATAGTATACAGAATCTGTTTACAAAAGACAAGTGACATACCAAAACTCAGTCCATCCAGACTAACAAACTAGATCGTCCATTCCAGGAGGGGCCATGGAGACAAACATCAGATGTGCCCAACAGCAGTAAAAAACAGACTTTACATTTAACTTTAGCGATGCTGGAATTTAAACAGACTGTTTTACCTGTATACCTGTGAGTGATCAGTTGTAGGTGTATATGACACAAGCAGGACACAGGATGGCCAAACTTTGGCACATGCTGACTAGTTGAGAGCCCCATGCACAGCCCCATACTGTTGCTGGTTGAAATGTAAACCAACATGCTCAGTGAACAATCAGTACATTGTGTAGTCAGTTTAAAATTACAGTCGCCATGGAGCCAGAAAACTGTTTACATGGCCCTCGAAACAAGCTACAACTTAACCATGTGCATGCACATGCTTGTGCTATAGATGTGCTCCGGTACTTCATCAAATAGCACTACACCTCTGGAGAGGTGGGAGTGTCAGGTTGGTTTGGGAACTAATAATGTGTACATATGTGTGTTTGTTTTTGTTTAACACCTGATGAGAAGTACTGTGACTCTAATAGCACACTCCAATAAATGCCTTCATTCATATAACGGTGTTTACTTATGTTCTTTGGACGTCCTCACTTTACATTAGATGTAACTTTCTGTCAAGCCTGTCACTCAAAACACCAATTGCCCACCCTCTCCCACCACTACCCACATACTAAGACACACCCATGCACATCCACTCCATTCACTCAAGTGCCTTTCATTTTAAATTGTATGTTATAGTGCAATATGGTGCAGCAGGAAGAGGGTGGTGGATGAATAATGCTGAAGAATAGCTGAACTGTGGAGAGAGATGCATATATATATATATATATATATATATATATATATATCAGTA
>NW_018127976.1:1535685-1537793 GCF_001952655.1 Monopterus albus | reverse complement strand
ATATCCTCACTCCTGTCCTTCTTCTTTCTTCCAGTGAATGAGTGGTTGCTAAAGTAGCCTCCCTTGGAAGAGCATGGAGATGCATGTCAGAGATGGGAAGCGGGTGCAGGACAAGGTGAGGGGGAGGAGGAAAAGATGTGAACCCAGGCTGGAGACTGCATCTCATCTAAGATTATTTCATGGCATTGTATAAAGACAAACAACACCGGACATTATCTGAATTAAGGAACTTTGCACTGTGAGCAAAGTTGAGAAGTGTTTAAACCCTCAATCTAACACATGCTGACATGTCCCCCCTCAACCCCCTTCGTATAATTATATCTCTACAGACATTTTGATACAAATACTTTTTTGGGAGGAAAAAAGACACTTGGAAACAAACTTAAAAACAATTATGGAAGCATTTTATTTGATAGCCTCCCAACTAATAGGACAACTTTGGGACTTTAATGTCTTTGTACATAAAGATGTTGCTATCAGTGGGAAAATTCAAGGACTAAGTCAATGCCCCCACCCTGCTGGTCAAGACAAAGTGCTCCACACGACTCATCCAGCCGTTTCATTACAGTCACCACAAGGCATGCAATCAGAAAAACAAAAAGAGGGACCACAGCCTTATCTTATCAATTTTCAAAATTAGTCACGTCATGGAAGACAAGTAACCAGTGTCTTGGCCTCATTTGTACATATTATTATTATCAATACTGCAGAAAAATGAACATGTAAAGAAAATAAAAGAATTAATATTCAAAAGATATATTAAGAGGATTTTTTGAAAAGATAAAGTTCAGAATGTTAAAAAGCTTGGCGCACTTTGAATTCTGGAGCAGTTCTTAGTCTGAACTGATGCCTTTTTTCTGTTTTTATTTTTTTTGTTTGTTTGTTTACAATGGTCATTCACTGTGTTTGAGTAATGTTATCAGCCCAATAAATGTGTCTGAAAGTTCACTTTGGAAAATGCTTCACTATATGAGGATCTGCCTTATTGTACCTCTACCTGTTTTGTACTGTTCCATATTAAATGTCAATATTACCCCACACAGGCTTTCTCAATGACACCAGCATCACAGAGAAAGCACAGAGAGAGGTCTGAATGGCATGGGATTGTCTTCTGCTGATACAGATGCAGTGTTGCCATTTCAGTGTTACAGAGGAAGCTCTGTCAGGGTTACTGTAACTCATCATCTTTTAAAACACATCAATGGTCTTCTTAGGACCAAAATGAGAGGAGCCTCCTGCCCTGAGCCTCTCTCTCATGCCTAACAACATGGTTCCAATCCACTTGAATCTGCCTCACAATGTTGTTCTCTCTACAGGAATTTCAAAAAAAAAACTTCCTCAGGACCAAACAACTGGTTTATGATGTGGTTATCTAATGTAGGGTAAATGGGTGGCTCATGTCAAAATATGGCCCTTTTCATTCCTTCTGTGGACAAATGCAGTATGATTATATGCTGAATAAGGTATAAGGAGTTTCCCCACAACAACAGCCTGTCCCAGACATGGCTCGTTATGGCTCCTCCTTCTTGTTCTGTTGCAATATTTAAAACTGATCCGCTGTCAAAAAATATCAAAGCGACAGTTATTTTTAATGGATGATTGCAGTCAACGCAAAACTTAGTGATAAATACAACTGAAGTCAGAAGTTTACATACACCTTAGCCAAATATATTTAAATTCAATTTTTCACAATCCTATAAACATTCCCTGTATTTGGTCAGTTACTAGGATCATGACTTGAATTTGAAATGTCAGAATAATATTAGAGAAAAAGATTTATTTAAGCTTTTATTTCCATCCATCCATTTTCTTCCGCTTATCCGGGGCCGGGTCACGGGGGCAGCAGTCTAAGCAAAGATGCCCAGACCTCCCTCTCCCCAGACACTTCCTCCAGCTCCTCCGGGAAAATGCCGAGGCGTTCCCAGGCCAGCCGAGAGACATAGTCCCTCCAGCGTGTCCTGGGTCTTCCCCGGGGCCTCCTCCCGGTGGGACATGCCTGGAACACCTTCCTAGGAAGGCGCCCAGGAGGCATCCGAAACAGATGCCCGAGCCACCTCAGCTGGCTCCTCTCGATGTGGAGGAGCAGCGGTTCTACTCTGAGCTCCTCC
>NW_018127976.1:1526539-1535384 GCF_001952655.1 Monopterus albus | reverse complement strand
CAGTGCATGCTGGAGGTCCTGGTTTGATGGGGCCAACAGGACAACGTCATCTGCAAAAAGCAGAGATGAGATCCTGTGGTCCCCAAACCGGACACCATCCGGGCCCTGGCTGCGCCTAGAAATTCTGTCCATAAAAATAATGAACAGAACCGGTGACAAAGGGCAGCCCTGCCGGAGTCCAACACGCACTAGAAACAAGTCTGACTTACTGCCGACGATGCGAACCAAGCTCCTGCTCCGATCGTACAGGGACCGGGTGGCCCTTAGCAAATTCCCAGTCAGTCAGAACAGTACATACAGTATTTGTTGGCATTGCCTTTAAATTGTTTAACTTGGGTCAAATGTTTCAAAATTCCTTTCACAAGCTTCATATAAGTTCCTGGAATTTTAGCCCATTCCTCCTGACAGAACTGATGGAACTGAGTTTGGGTTGTAGCACTCCTTGCTTGCATATGCTTTTTCAGTTCTGCCCACAAATGTGCTACTGAATTGAGGTCAGGGCTTTGTGATGACAACTCCAATTCCTTGACTTTGTTGTCCATAAGCTATTTTGCCACAATTTCGGAGGTCTGCTTGGAGACATTGTCCATTTGGAAGACCCATTTCCGACCAAGTTTTAACTTCCTAGCTGATGTCTTGAGATGTTTCTTCAATATACCCACATTATCTTCCTTCCTCATGATGCCATCTATTCTGTGAAGTGCCCCAGTCCCTCCTGCAGCAAAGCACCCCCACAACATGATGCTGCATCTCCCCTTGCTTCACCGTTGGAATGGTGTTCCTTGGCTTGCAAGCCTCCCCCTTTTTCTTCCAGACATAACAATGGTCATTATGGCCAAACAGTTCAATTTTTGTTTCATCAGACCAGAGGACATTTCTCCCAAAAGTCAGATTTTGCATATGCAGCTGCAAACCGTAGTTTGCCTTTTTATGGCAGTCTTGGAGCAGTGGCTTCTTCTTGTTTCATGTACAGCCTTTCAGGTTATGTCAATATAAGACTCGTTTTACTGTGGCTATAGATACAATACGTACCTGTTTCCTCCATTGTCTTCACATGGTCCTTTGCTGTTGTCCTGGGATCGATTTGTCTTTTTCAGACCAACATATGTTCCTCTGTTGGAGACAGAGTGCATCTCCTTTCTGAGCAGTATGATGGCTGTGTTGTCCCATGGTGTTTATACCTGTGTAGTATTGTTTGTACAAATGAATGTGGTAGCTTCAGGCATTTGGAACTTGCTCCAAGGGACAAACCAGACTTACAAACAAAGAGGTACCAAGTTTGAAGGTAGGCCTTCAAATACATCTACAGGTGCACCTCCTGCTGACTCAAATGATGTCAATTAGTCTATCAGAAGCTTCTAAGGACATGACATTTTCTGCAATTTCACAAGCTATTTAAAGGCACAGTCAGCTGAGTGTATGTAAACTTCTGACCCACTGGAATTGTGATATAGTGGATTATAAGTGAAATAATCTATCTGTAAACAACTGTTGGAAAAATTAGTTGTCATGCATAATGTTCACATCCTAACCGACATGCCAAAACAAGAGTTTGTTAACATGACATCTGTGGAATGGTTAAAAAAATCTGTTTAAATGACTTCAACCTAAGTGTATGTAAACTTCTGACATAAACTGTACATTACATTTCCTGTTACTGCGATTCAAATAAATTTTATTTGTATAGTGCCAAATCACAACAAAAATCCCTTTAGGGCACATTACATACATATAGTAAGGTCTACATATTACTATTAAAATTGAATGACATCATTATTATTATTAATATTATTGAGACAGCCCCAACAAATTCCCATTATTCTACTTGGTAATGGACACAATAACAGCCACCCCCATGTTTCAGTTAATAACTTTGAATTTCAGTCTGGACTGTGACTCTGCCAGTAACAATAAACACTACTACATAGTAAGAGAGCAGCCAACTGACATCTTGTCAATGCTGTTTTATTATATTTTGTATACATACTGTAGGTCCTGACTTTCTTTCTTCAGTATTTTTATTTCAAATAGATGGGAGCCTGCAAACCTGAGATGAAAGTCCCTTCAGCGGCTTATAATGGCCTACTAAATCTTATTAAAAACATTCATTGGTTTGTTTTTCATACAAGACATTTAGTGTTCCAAGGCAGTGTACAGTAAAGGCCTTTTCAGAAACCCAGTTAGAGAAAAAGTATCATCATTGGATTCTTCAGGTTTTAAGCTGTTTATTTGTTTTACATGGTCAAATTTGTAGAGACTCGTTACAGAAAATATATTATCAGATGAAAACCAAATGATTGATATTTTGTTTTAAACATTATGCACAAATACAGAAACCTGTTTGGATTGTAAAAGATTTTGTATGTAGCCTGGCCTTGTGTAAGTGGAGCACCCAGCCCTTTGTTGTCTGTTTCCGTCAGCAGGATCCCACTACATCGATCTCTCTTTCTCTCTCCCAGCCCTCATTCATTATCTCTCAATCAATTCAGGATGTCTCTTCTTGTAGCCCTGATTTTGAGAGAAATACTGTTTCAAAGCATGAGGGAGTGCTAGTGTACATGCGCATTTTGTCATTGCTATCTGATCTGATCTGCCTTTTTTAACAGATCTATAATGAAAAAATGGAAGACAAGAGGGAGATCTCAGTGGTCACCAAGGTCCAGGTTATAGAGGCCATTATTCTACCTGATCTAGGAGCTGCACAACTGAGTCAAAGCTGGAGGACAGATAATAAATACGCCTAATGATTCAATGCCCCAACCCCCCAGCCACCTACCCAAACCACCCTCACTCCAAACAAATAATCACATTTACCCGTGTGACACCACAGTAGAGCTTTGATCTATGGCCCTGCCAAAAAGAATAAGTGCTACAAGGTGTGTTAATTGCTGCACACAGAGTGGGCATTTAATAATACATTAATAAGAGTATAATAAGGTGATGGCACACAGGGAACTAAAGTAAAATGAAATAGAGGCTGAGCCAAATCAAAAATGTGATTGTCTCCAGATGCACATTTACTCTTGAGACACTTGAGGCTTTCAATAAGTGGAGTGCATGTGGAGTAAATGTTTTTGTCTTGACTTGTTTCTGAAAACACTAGAGTCAGTACCTCTGCAAATGACCAATGATCCAATTGCCAAATTTTTAAGCCTCACTTATCTGGGAGGATTGATTGTGAATTTATGCTTTCTCTTAGCAGCACCTTTACTCACACTCCTGATGTTACACGTTTATATCTAGGAGAAGCCCTGTTCAACCACAGACTGGTAGCCATTAGGGCAACTGAGAATTAAGTGTATTGCCCAAAGGCAGCTTGATTACAGAGGCTAAAAGAAGAGAAAATTTGTTCCCTTTTTTGCCAATTGCTCACAAATTCATTAGTTGAACTTGAAGGACCTACAATAATTTCATACTATAATCTATACTATGGTTCTTGTTTTCAAAGCTGGAAGCAATAATTGAGACACTACACTGTGACAATTGCCACAGTCAGTTGTGTACAGTGTCTTAAAAATCTTAATGTTTTGACACTAAATGACTAATGTCACATTCAGTTTGTTTGGACACATTGTTTATCTAGATGTTATGCAGTTTCCACAGAGCAATTTTTCTGGTCTAATTAATTAAAAGTAGTTATTTTTCCATTACTAGTTATCTTTTCTGAATGAAAAATGATCTACCCCACACTTCAGGCGACTGAAGTGACTCCTTACAAAGGAACAGAGCACCCTACTTTAGCTGCTTTAACCACCACATATTAAAAACTAAATTTTGCTCCCTGCAATAACTTGTGGCCACTGGCTTCCCCAGACCTTTCACAGCTTTTTTCAGATTGTTGATCCAGTGCCAGTGTTTTGCAGTTTTCAGTCCATCATCTATTCATTTATACCATAGTTACATATGTAACTCTTTGTATAAAGGCTCTGTCATGATTCTGTCCTGTCAGCTTCCATTCTCATGCTTTTATTTTGACATTACTTCCTGTTTCTGTTTCACCTTGGTTTCGGAGTTTTTACTTTAATCAGCACTCATTGTTTTCACCCTGATATAAGCAGCTTTCCCTCCACCGGAAAGCTGCCAGATCATTCTAACCCATGTCAGACTGTCTGAAAGTAGCACTGGCCACTGGAGTAAGGAAAAAACATTTGAAAATGATTGTTACATAAGCTATAAGGGGTTTACATCGGTTACTGTTATTGTGTCTATCAATGAAGATCCTATTGCTGTTATAAAAAAAAAGGTATTAAACTCATCTTCAACAGTGGCTGGGTGAAGTGTATGATGTTCTGTATGCCTGAAAAAACTAGCAATTTCCTCCACAGATAGATAGATAGATACTATATGTAAAGCAACACAATCCATTTAACTGGCAGAATCTTCTTTATTGCACCAACACATTTTAGCACTGAGCTATCATCAGGGTGATTTACACTGTGTGTAAAACAGACTATATATAGGCAAGTGTTTATAATGTTTGCAGTAATTTTTGTAAGGGTTATTGTGACTGCTATTTTTTCATTTTGTTGTGTACTTTTATGTTGAAGTTTCAGCGCTGGCGGTGCAGAATCCCTTGGTGCTACAGCCATCCATGTATCAAACTCTTGGTGGCTAATTGATGAGGATTAAAATTAGGGGTGTGAGTCCTTTTATAAATCAGAGAGTAGCAAATGAACAATGTGTAATTTTTTTTCCATGAGTCTTGTATGGTTTCTGTATATGACTGATAGTTCTCCGTTACTTGTCAGACAAAACTCATCAAATAGACACAAAGCACCAAAACCTTCAATAACTATAGACAATGTTAACAGATACATATACAGATTAACAGATGAAATGGATGTGTAGTTTTAATCTGATTCATTAGCAAAAGTTTGAGTACTTATACTGTATATTGGGTATAAGTTCAAGATGAATATGCCATCATTAGAAGTTTTCATACTAGGCATTTTACTTTGACTGTAATGCCGACCTGTATAATCATAGTACATATTATATCAGGCTTGTTGAGATGATTTATGGTGCTGCATATGGATGCTTTGGTAGTGCACTCTCTCATGTTTTTGTTGTTTTTCCACGTTTTCTTGGTCTTCTGCAATCCCTCCTGTATTACCTTCACCAAAGAACAGTTACTAGACCCCAGACAGCTCACTCCAAACAACTTTTTTTCTCTGATTTTTGCGGACATTCTGGTCAGAGGGGCAGCAGCCCTCTATGGGACTTTTGTTGTGATTTGGCGGTGTACAAATAAAATTGAATGGAACTGCATTGAACTGACTTTAATTTGGTTCAGCAACAAAACAGGACAGGAACAGACTCCAGTGGACAGTCAGGACTGCAGAAAGAATCATCGATGCCAGCCTGCTCTCCATGGAGGACCTGTACACCTCATGGGTCAAGAGTAGGGCAGAGAGGATTTCTGCAGACCCCTCACACCCTGGACACAAACCGTTTGAACTCCTCCCCTCTGGATGGTACTACAGGTCACTGTACGCCAAAACAACCAGACCAGTTTCTTCCTCTAGGCCACCATTTATATGAACACTTAACCCATGATGTATAACAGAATGACAACCCTCAGTGCAATAACTTATATGAAAAACTATCTGCTAAACTGTGTGTATGTATATATATTATATTTTAAGTACTTTATTTTTGTTTTTATTTTATGCATGTTCCCTTTTCTTGTTTACACATTCTTTTTTTCGTGTTCTTTCAGTCTTATCTTGTTTACCTGTTGCCTTATAGAAGAGCATTATACATGTACATTGAGAGCCACTGTACCGGAGTCAAATTCCTCATGTGTTCAACACACCTGGCCAGTAAAGCTGATGCTGATTCTGATATAGTCAATTTGTGCATCCTTACCATCTTGAAGCTAGAATTTAGTCCGTCTGTAATTAACCATATAGCTGGAACTTCCAGTCTAATGTGTTCTATTTTTTGTTAACTCCATCATCTCTATTAAACAGATGAGTTTGGATTTCAGCAAACGATGACTCAAGACAAAGTAATGCATTTCAAGATGCAGCTGTGTTTAACTACAAAGTGAACTGCCATGTTGTTTCTAAACAATTAAGAAGATTATATTTACAGCAAGTATTGGCCCTGCGATGGATTGGCGGCCTGTTCAGGGTGTGCCCCGCCTTCTCCCGATTGCCGGTCGGGATTGGCTCCGGCCCCCCCCCCGACCCCGCAAGGGACTAAACGGTAGAAAATGAATGAATGAATATTTACAGCATGTATTGATTTTATACATTTTCCCACTCAAAACCTTTACACGGAATGATGAATGACGCTGTACTGTTTCATAAAAACATCCTCCATTCCTATGAGGGCCATACAGTACAACTCAGCAGGGACTGTAACAGAGTACACTAATTTTACAATTTTTGTTTTCTCACTCCCTTCTGAGCTGAGTGATATTTGGATTTCTTTTTATTCTCTAAGCATTTTTATACACAGTGTCCTAATTTGTGCATAAAGAGTTCTGTTCCCATGGTGCACCACTAGGCTAGTGTGACATATACAATCACCTGGGACTACACTTTAGCATTGCAAAAGAAGACATTTTTGATTATCAGAATCAGAATCTGCTTTATTGGCCATACCTGGTCAGACACACAAGGAATTTGACTGGTACATCGGCTTTCAATGTGCATGTGCATATCCCCATGCAAAGGGCAAATAGACACTAAACCAGCATAAGGCTGTGTAATATAGCAAAATAAGCAGTACTAACAAGCAAGGCAGTAAACAATGCAGACAGGAAAGTAATGTTCATTGTGATTTCTTATAGAGTACTTAAAAAATACAGACCTGTATGGATCTGAATAGTCTGTATAATGTACATTTACGGGTATTTTGCTGAGGGTTATTGTCCAGTCATACCATTGTGGGTCAAGTATTCATCAGAGTGGCAGCCAGGGGGAAGAAACTGTTCCTGTGCCTGGTTGTCTTGGTGCACAGTGACCTGTAACGCTACCTCTGTAAAACTGTATCAGCAGCTCCTGAGGCAGGTCAAACTTCCTGAGCTGGCGCAGGAAGTACATCCTCTGCTGTGCCTTCTTGATGATGGTCCTGATGTTGGACACTCACTTCAGGTCCTGGGAGATAGTGGAGCCCAGGAACTTGTAGGACTTCACTGCTGATACAGTGCTGCCAAGTATGGTGAGGGGGGATAAGGTGGGGGGGTTCTTCCAGAAGTCCACTGTCATCTCCACTGTTTTGAGCATGTTCATTATAATGAAATTATCTATGGATAATATGTTTTTGAAGGTTGTTTGGTAACTGGGGGTTATAGCTCTTTCTCTTGGCAGTTTGGTGTATCTGGAGTTAAATTAGTCAGACTAAATTACTTTCAGTTGTGCAAACACTAAACATTAAAATATGGGCAGTGATCAAGCAGCATATAAATCAAATAGTTTCTAAATGTTAAGACCCAACCCTCATTTTTAGGGGAGAAATTTGTATGGAGGACAAAATAGCAGGGACCCTATACTATTAGGAAGTGAGGTAGTTAAATTGCATTTCAAAGTAAACTTCACAAGAGAGTCATTTTGCAGGAAGTATCCTCACAAGACATTGTACAGTTAGCAATGTAACTTTCAGAGAGCATTTGAATGTAGACTAGTTGAATGGTGTAGTACATTGTTATTCTTTTAAAAAAATCCTTGATTACTTTATTTTAAAAACAGAAACCCCGTCCTTGAACCGCCACCTTATTGCGGTGGAAGGGTTTGAGTACCCGAGTGATCCTAGGAGCTATGCTGTCGGGGGCTATATGCCCTTGGTAGGGTTTCCCCAAGGCAAACAGGTCCTAGGTGACAGTTTGGACACACAATAAATTGTTGAACATCTAATAAATGGCATTAAAATGTGTGATAAATTGTCTGCACAATTCTACATCTAGGGAAATAGTTTCTCACAAATCTGTTAGGGACGCTCAAACACAATAATGAGCGAGCGGAAAAATAACGGACCCAGGTAGCAGGCTTCGGTGCAAGCGGCGTGATTTATTTACAGTGCAAAACAGGGAAAAAATATATACATGAAGGATGAGGAGTGAGAAGACCGGGTGTCGACCAGCGGCAGCAAAACACAGTCAATGAGGTGATGATGGGCCGGGCTGCGGAGGTTGGATTCACTCCTGGGCTGGTCGGGGTGGAGGCAATAATGACTGAGAAGATAGAAATATGAGGCGGTGGCTGGTAGAGCTGAGGAAATCCAGGGGTCCAGAGTGAGAGGTCCGATGAGGCGGAAAACCAGATACGGCGGGGCAGGCTAGAGACTCGGGTAAACACGGAAGACAAAGAGAGGGCACTTGGCTTTTTATATAATTAAAAAAAATTTTAAAAAGCGATAACATACACGGGGCCTGAAGACAGAGAAAGAACTGGCAGGGGAGTGACCGGTGAGCAGTGTATAAATAAGGAGGGAGACTAACGAGGCGCAGCTGGTGAGAATCAGTGAAGCAGGGCAGGTGTGTCTAATAGTGCAATCAGTGCAAGGGAGCTGACTAGTGTGAGGAAAGTAAAAGAGGAAGGTGCCACCGGGCAAACCTGACAATATGTCATTCATTGTCTGCAGACAAACAGAAATATCTATGCCTATCTATATATACAGTATGTACAGTGCCTTGCGAAAGTATTCAGCCCCCTTGAACTTCGCGACCTTTTGCCACATTACAGGCTTCAAACATAAAGATATAAAACTGTAATTTTTTGTGAAGAATCAACAACAAGTGGGACACAATCATGAAGTGGAACGAAATTTATTGGATATTTCAAACTTTTTTAACAAATAAAAAAACTGAAAAATTGGGCGTGCAAAATTATTCAGCCCC